>NC_060077.1:68738368-69051146 GCF_922984935.1 Meles meles
CTTATTTGTTTTAATCATGTTGCACAGAAGTCTAAATGCTGCACTGGTTGATGTATCCCCTTTGTTTCTATAGGTCACCCCTCTGTCTCCTTTTTTCTGCCTTGTAATTCATTTTTTGAAGAAAATGGTTGGTTTGTCCTGTAGCATTTCTGTGATTTAGATTCTGCTCATTGCATCCAATGGTATCTTTTATTTTTTATTTTTATTTATTTATTAGAGAGAGAGAGCAAATATGAATGAGGGGCAGGGTAGAGGGAAAGGGAGAAGCAGACTCCCCACTGAGCAGGGAGCCAGGACCCTGAGTTCATGACCTGAGCCGAAGGCAGACACTTAACCCAGCTGAGCCACCTGGTCACCCCCAATGGTATCTTTTAATGTGCTTCTTATTTTCTTGTGCTTCCTATCAATTGGGAATTAAGATCTAGAAGTCTGATTAGGTTCAAGTTCCATTTTCTGGAAAGACAACTTTATAGGGGGTGGACTGTTCTTCTATTAGGAGACATGTCACTTCCCACTGTCTCTCTTTTGGTGACATTAACAGCTGTCAATGGCCATTGCCTAGAACTATTATTTCATTATGATGATATTCTCATTATATCATTTCTTCTTCACTTATTAGCCAAAACTTCTTTAGAGTAACTTCCTCTCATCAAATATTTCATTAACCTGAAATAGAGCCCATAGAGGAAAGGCAGATGCATGCTTGATTCTATTTACCAGTTGTTTATCTGTTTGCCTGTTTTAAATGATTTCCCGGCATCCTTCGAAACTGTTCTATTTTCTAAGAAAGCCATCCCATAAAATTCTTGCTTCCATCTCTTATGTAGTCATAAGATTCCCCTCACTGCCAGGAGTTCTGGGACGTTCAGCCTTTAACCTGGGAAGCCAGAGGGCTCAGATAATTTCCCTATTGCAGTGGAGAAGGGGATCATGGTCCCCAGGTCCTGGTCCGTTTCTTGTTGGCTCATCCAACAAGGGCTGAGGGAAGCTCCTGGCACACCAGTCTGGGCAGCGCATGCTTCTGCAACACATGTGTCCCCAGTCCTGTCCCACCTGCTCGCTCCACCCCATGTCACAGCACAGTGCAGAGCACAGAGCTTTTTCCTGTGGCCTCACTCTTCCTGGGCTGCTGCTATGGCTCCCTTCCTTTCCCTTCCCTCTTCTCCTCCTCCTTCCTCCCTCTATCTCCTCACTTCTCCCCCACTTCCTTCTCTTCCCCCCCATCCCAGCGCCTTCTCCTCCTTCTCCTATGTTTACCTCTGGGTTCATGTTTTGTGTCTCTCATCTTCTCAGCCTGTTGCAAATGGACCCACCCTTTTGGGGCCTCTCCATTCTGCTCTGTCCTGAAGGATTTCTCAAGGACCCAAGCCCACCTTGGCTTCCGCCCAACTCACGGTCATCCCTGGTTATGGTGAGCTTGTCTGGGATCCCTCTTTATTTTCTCACGGGTATGCCCTGACTCCCCAGTGCTCATCAGTGCCCCGCTGTGCCTCTTTCCATGGGAGGGCGCTGCATCTAGAACTCCTGCCCTGTTTAGCCCAGAAGATGTTGTGACTCCCATCACGGAGGGGTATCTACCGAAGTCCAGCTATTTTGCACAGATTTCCAAAGCTGGGTCTACCTGATGCCAGCCCAAGCTGGAGAGGAGCAGAGTTTCTGTTGTCTGCCTTGGACAACTGTTCAGGTCTACGAGGCTGATGTGCTGGGTTTGCTTCCATTTGTCGAGTAAAGGCCAACGGTGGTCATCACCTAGATCTAATGTTGGGCTCCAGAGGAGTAGTTCTCGAAACAGATGCATCTGGGCCCCAGAAACATGAAGGTCTGTAGACCCCCCCTCTGCGGGTGGCCCAGGTGGAGGCAAAAGAGAGTGAGGAATCCCAGTGTGGGTCAAGGTCCAAGGCGACCGTGCTCTCTCTATCTTAGTGGGCCATGTTTCTCTAGTTTGGATCAGGAATTACAGATTGACCTTCACCTTCCAGTTTTTAAATATATTTTCCCACTAAGCCTGCAGACTTGCTCTTGGTCTTGACTTGGCAGGGGCGGAAGCACACATAAAGAAAAAGCCACAATGAATGAAATATTTCTACAAATCTACTTATTCTCAGGAATCTGCGTCATTGTACTTCTGTGGACATTAACTAATGGGAAGGAGAGTGGAAAACAGTCATCCTGGCGTGATGGAGAACCAGTGGGAAGTAGCAGCAATGCCAGGCTATGTGACAGGAAACAGGGATTCCCGTTCTAACTCAGCCAGGAATGGCAGCACCCGTGTTCATGACCCCAATTCTGAGCTTCAGTTTCCTTATCCATAAGATAAGGAGAAGGGCAAAACAATAGTCATATTTCATTCTTGGAGATGCCACTAAATTTATGTTTCTAGAATTTTCCATACTCTTTACAGACTCCACAGCTGTCTTCTCATTGGATCCTCACAATACACCTTTGAGGTAGTCTGACAGGGATCATTATTACTCCCATTACACAGCTGGGTGCATCGAGGCTGAGGAATGGTAAATACCCAAGTTTTCGTTGGTAATGAAACCCCTCCTCCTAATCCAGAATAGTTCCTTCTCAGCAGGAGGCTCATGCTATGTGTGAATACTGGTGAATGTGGGCATTTGTCTGTTATGTTTCTCTGATGTGTAAGAAGGATGCAGTTAGTAGCCGGACTCATGATTTCCCTGGGTTTACAGGGAACTTTATATTTGCTTTTGTCGGATGGATGGTCCATATTATGGTACAATTTACACTAAATGCTTTAACTAGGCAATCATAAATAGTAGGAGGAGGGCGAGTGTTAGTGGGCAAGGAGAGATGGACCAGTAAAGGGGCAAGAACTTAAGAGCGGAATTGCTGGCACTATTGTATGTACCCTGTAAGTACTTACTTCACTTGGTCTTCACATTAATCCTGTGAGGGAGGTTGCTATCATCACACCCATTCTACAGATATTGAAACCAAAGCCTGGTAGTACAGAGAGTAAGTTTAAACGTTTCATGAGCGATATGTAGCAAGATCCATACAGTTTCTCCATATTTGTTAATTTAAGAGTGCCACTCCTAAGGGCTCCTGGGGGGTTCAGTTTGTTAAGCAGCCTATTCTTGATTTCTGTTCAGGTCATGATTTCGGGGTCCTGGGATTGAGCCCCGCCTGCTGGGTTCAACAGAGAGTCTACCTCAAGATTCTCTCTTTTCCTCTCCTTGTGCCCCTTTCTTTGAGAGAGAGAGCGTGATACTCTCTCTCTCTTTCAAATAAATAAATAAATAAATCTTAAAAAAAAAACAAAAACAAAAAAAAACCAGAAAGAGTGCTAACCCTAGAAGTTTGTTCTAAGCTTACAGTTCAACCAAAGCAGCAAGCTATAGGCATGAAGCTTATTGTGTGGTATCTAGTAATGCAGCAAGTGTAATGCCCAAGAATAGAGCATGATTAAGTGATTTCATGGAAACTTCACTAGCTGGAATACTATGAAAACATTTAAAATGAAAATTATGAATATAATTGTGTAGAAGGATGGGGAAATGTCTCTGATAAAATGTTCAGATTAAAACACAGAATAAAAAAAATATGTAGATTTCAATGACAAATCTGGTCTGTATGCATGTTGGCAAAGCCTGAGATAGACCAGGAAAAACTTCTAGTAGTTAGGTGTTTGTTAAGGTCTTCTCATTTTAAAGATTTTTATTAGTGATGACATTATGTTTATTTAACAGATCATGAAAGCAGGAAAGAGATGGTGGCAGAAGCTTGTTGAAATGGCCCTCAAGAACAGGGCTTAGGTCTGGTGGGAGGTTCCCCCCCCCCAACTTCATCTCTGAGTTCTCTGGGGGCAGCCACAGGTGTTTGGGGGCAAGAGGTCTGAGGCTTATGTGTGCTTGGGAGGGAGCGAATGATGGTCTGCCTCATCTCACGTCTGCCGTTCTTCATTCTTTGTCTCAGCTTAGAAGTCACTTTTCCAAAGTCAACCCAATTGTCACCCCCACCCCCAAATGGGCTAGCTGCCCCTCCTAGGTGTCCCCTTTCCCAGTGCCCTATGCTAAGCTCCACGTCTGCACCTAGCAGGCTTTCTGGTGATGGCATTTACAGTGCTGAGGCCCCTCTGTGCTAAAAGGGTTGGGATGTCAGGGGGCCCTGCATGGCTCCCCAATGCCTTGACACAAATACATCACGTATTCAATGAATGATCCTCTTTTGTCTTATCTCTAAAATGGGTGGAGTCTGGGTTGTATTGGGTTCCTTTTAGCTCCACATACTGTGATTTTACCATCTAATTTTTTACCATTTACCGATTTTTACCGTTAAATAAAGGAGCCATTGGGTTTTGGAGACAAGTCCCAACGTTGGAAGTGTCCTCCATCTTTCCCTCTGTGGATGGGCTCCCTAGGTGGACTCTGGCCTGGGTGTGGACTGTGAGCCTGGTCTGGGGTTGTGCTGGGAATTTTCATAGCACGTGGGTTAAGTGTGCATGGACACAGTCTCAGCAGTCCCCCTGACAATGCCGCTGTGAGGGGGAAGCCTCTTCACTTTTTTCGTGCCTGTACCTGGCAGGCCAGCCACAAGACTGTGCCTCCACTGTGAATGCCAGGGAGCCTGCTAGCCCTGATGTCACGCGTGCCCTCGGGCTGAGGAAATGGGCGTGTCAGAGCAGGGCGGAGGGTGACCAAGTGGTCCGGGTTTTCTGGGTGAGTGTGTCTCAGTATGGAATCCACGCACATACTTCTGTGTATGAGTGGATTTCAATTCAGCGAATAATTATTGTGAGCTTTGTGCTCTGCAAAAGCAACAAAGCGTTGCCACGGGCAGGGAGCCTGGGACTGTACATATCTGCATTGTGTGTCCCCTCTGTGTGTCTTTGGGAATGTGTTCTTGGCACGTGTCCTGCCTTAACAAGGCTTTTGGTGTGTGCATGTCTGTGTGACAGTGCCTGGGTCCTGTGTGCGGCTGCTTGCTCGCTTTCCACCTTCACTTGTGCCCGCAGTCAGGCTCTGCACGTGCGCCAGCCCCCATGCGCACGTCCCCGAGTGACCTGTGCGCGGTGTGCAAGGACCTCCGGGTCGTGTGCACTTGGTGCGCTCGTGCCAGTCTCTCTGCACGCACGAACGCACCTCCACATGGCTGGGTGCACGTTCCCCTCGGTGTGTGCACGTTCCGTGCGCATGCCGCCCGGGTGTGTGTGCGGGGCGCTGCACGCGCGCGCTCCGGCCTGCGGGCGGCCAGGGACCCGCGCCAGTATCCACGCGCCCTGCGGGGCTGACCTCCCCCCCACCCCCTCCCCGCGCCCGGCCGCGGGCCTCCGCGATTGGCCGCCCGCGCCCTCGCAGCCGTCACCCCTCCCTCCCCCCCGCCCGCCACCCGCGCGCCCGCGGTCCCCGCTGTCCCCCGCGGTTCCGGCGAGGCCGCGCCGCGCTGCGCTCCGCTCCCATTGGCTGCGCGCGCCTTTGTGTGGCGGCAGCTGCGGCCCCAGCGCCTTTGAATGTCGAGAGGGGCCGGGAAGGGAGCCTTTCCATGGGCCATCTGTCTCCCCGCCAGCCGCCGCCCCACCGCCGCCCGCGCCCCGCGCTCCGCCTCCCGCCCCGGCGGCTCCCGCAGCCCCGCCGCCGCCCGCGCCCGCGCCCCGGAGCCGCGCCACAAAGGGCCCGCGCGCAGCCGCCGCCGCCGCCGCCGCCGCCGCCGCGCGAGGAGCCAGGATGGTCCTGGTCCACGTCGGCTATCTCGTGCTTCCAGTGTTTGGCTCTGTGCGAAACAGAGGTATCGCTTTTTCCTTTCGGGGTCCGCTTCGGAGCGTGGATCGGCGCAGGCACCGGGGCGGGGGCGGGCGCCGCGGGCGGCGGGGCGCTTAGGGCACACCCGCGGGGACGCAGGGCGAGAGGTGGCTTCTCCCCTCTCCCTTTTGGGGGACCCCCAGTGTGGGGATGGCCGCCCTCGTGGGAGCTTTTGTAGTGAAGTTAGGGTTTGGCGAATTTGGGTCCCTCCCAACCCCAGCCCCATTTTTTATTCTTTGCGGTGGACGCGGTTCTCCCAGATCACAGCCCCTTCCCCTAATACCTAGCCCTGTATGATCGAAAGGAGGAGAGAGATACATGACTGTATGCGTGCGCGCGCGCGTGTGTATGTGTGTGCAAGCATACTTGGCTTTCTGTTACTTGGTTTTTTTGAGGCATATGTATGTTTTTGTGGTTTTTTTGTGTGTGTGTGTGTGTTTGTATGCCTTCATCTTTTGGTTATCGCTACCGCTGGCTGGTTAGCTGGGATCTGGTTATCTGCCCTATCCCGTGCCCCAGCCCCCACCCTCCGGTGGGCACTTGCACGATTTCCCGTCCCGTCCCATCCTTTTCTCCCCTTTAACCCTTTCTTTTGTGTCGCCCTTTTGCTACCCCCCCCCCCCCATTGTCTTTGTATGACAGTTGCATTTATGGATTCAAAATGCTTGGGTGTGTGTGTATGTGTGTGTGCGCCTCGGAGTCAGACGTGCAACTGCTGTGCACCCCTGGTCCCGGCCGGAGCGGGGTGCCCGGCCCTCGGGTGTTCCGCTGTGTGCGGATGAAGTGGAAAGCCGCCCCCTACGCCAGGCCTTTGCCCTGGGCAGGCGTTGACAAAGCAGCAGGCCGGCGCCGGCTTTGTTTTTAACTGTGATATATGGGGTGTGTTTGCACGGTCCCCTTCCCCACATCCCCTTTCCCTTACATTCTGCTCCAACAATAGCTTGGTTTCCCCCTCTTCTCCCCATCCCCCTCCACATTTCTTCCATTTTCTTTTAATCAAAAATTCCCACCTCCCAAAGCGAATTCGAGATGCATTTAGATTCTTTTTTTTTTTTTTTTCCTTTTTGTATTCTGCCTCTGGACTCACATTTCTCTTCTTGGAAATGTTTCTGCTACCCTCTCCCACTCCAAGTCTGCTTAAATCCCTGCTGGCTAAGGCCCTCCCCCACTCCCCCCTCCCTCCCGCCCAGAATGATGTCTTCCCTTTGCGACCAGGGCTGCTCCACCGAGTCAGAGCAGGGGGTGGGGTCGCGGGGCCAGCGCTGTAGTGCGCCCCAGGGGCCCGATTGGGCAAGCAAATGAAAGCCCGGCCCTCTTTCTTCCAGCCCAGCTGTCCCCAGCCCCACGCCTCTCCCCAGAACCTAAAAGGCAAGGTTGGCCCCCTTAGGCCTGTTTGAACCGCAGTTTTTTTTGTGTTGATGATAGAATGATGACATTCTGCATTTATCAAATCTTTTTTTTTCTTCATTGTGTAGCTCAGTGAATGGTCAACTCGCTGCTGTGTGCGCTGTGACCCTTCTGCCTCCGCATTTAGCTGTATTGTGACACCCCTCTTAACCATCTCCTGTCTCCATCTGAGGAAAGCATTGCTATTTAAGCGGCAGTATCCCTATCTCAGGCCGGCCTAGCCGTGGAGGGGGTGTGGAGGGGGTGTGTGAGGAGTAGGACAGGGGCGGGGGCCGGGTGAGCGCTCCCTGGAAATGCCAGCCCCCTCCCCCAACACACAATTATTATGTCTTCTTACTTGGCATTTCCTCTCAAAACGGGTGTGGAACATTACACTAGGCAGAAATTCAAAAATGATTAAGAAGGATGTTGAGCCTGAAAGTATAATTATCCTGATTAAATCATTATCATCCTCATTAATACCGCAGATCTCTAAATACCATTGCAGGATGCCGATTTTACGGTTTGAAATTCAAATTGCTCCGCTGCCTTTAAATTTTATTTTTGATATGTTCTCCTCCCCCCAAGCCCCCCTCCCTCGCCACCCCCCAATAAATTCTGCCCCAGTCAGTCAAAGTTTACTTTCATGGCAAACACGCCCACAGGAAATTCAAGGGTGGAGGGTGAGTCGGGCCGTGGGTAAAATTTAGCACAATGAGATAAGAATTCATGACCTTTCGATAGAGGATACTAATGCTTAACCCAACAAGGTCCTACACCACAATCTTCTTGTAAAACTGTTAGATAGCTTGCCAGCTTAAGTCTGTTCTTTTTAGTTTCATTGTAGTAGTATAGGATGTAGGCCATTTCAGAATAGATGTAGAGAAATAACCATTTTTGTATCTTCATCTTGTTTAGCTGAGTACATTGCACTGTAAATCCCTGTTAAGTGGATTCCTTTTGCCTTGGCTTGGAGGCTCCGGCACCCCATTTCCCACTTACCTGGGTGGCCATCAGCTGGTTTCTTGGCAAGCACCCAGACGTAAGTGAAGAGAGTGCATTTAGTCGGAGGCGAAAAATACTAAGTATATATATATATATGAAAATCTCTGATGAAATGACAGTTACCGCTACTCCGTAGCCTCTGAAAATTTGGTGCAACAAGGTCCCTGGCTGAAGGGGGAGCCACGGCCATGGCGTCTTAATTATTTAAGGGTACGATGTCAAGAGCATCTCTGGACATCCGCCCCGGCCCTCAGAACTGCCCCTTTAACAGCTGGCTCCCTTCTGCTGCCTCACCGGCCCGGACCTGCTTGAAAACTGAAACAAAACGACGGCAGTGATGTAAGAATAAGGTCCCTAATTCGAGGGCCCTTCCGAAATAAAGTCCCAAGTGGCTGCCCCAGATTGCCACTTGGCCATCTGAAAAGGAAGAGCCAAAGAGCAAAAAAAAAAAAAAAAAAAAAAAAAAAAGAAGAAAGAAAAAAGAATCCCCAGCAAAATGGTTTTCCATTAAACAGGGATAGCGTGTTCTGCTGTGCTGAATTACTTCCTGTTCTTATTTTGTGGGTAATTTTTTCTGTATCAAATATCCTTTTGGTTGTGTATCTTTTTCACCTTTTCTTGTACTAAAACTAAAGCATGATCTGTATTTTTTGACATCCCCCAGTTGACAATGTACAGCGCTCGGTTAGAGGTGTCACCCTGCTGAAACGTACTGTGGTCGTGTAGCCCGGGCCATCTGCTCATTGTACGCTGCTTTTGTTCTGTTGCTCCCTCCGAAGCATGGTGGGCCCAGCCTTTTTTTTTTTGTATCGTGTGCATGATGACATTGTTACACACAGAATCCACTAATACTAATATACAATCTCTCAATAAAGAACTAGTTTTCCTATATTAACCTAGTGTGCTTTTTCTCTTGCTGTTTTCCCATTTATTGTCGTATCCTGCTGTTTAGATTTTTCCCCCCTTGCTTTTCTATCCCCACCCACCCACCACTCCCACCTCCCATTGTAAGATTCGAGTGAATGCCTTTTTTTTTCCACTTTCCTTTCTTTTTTTCCCCTTTTCCTTTCTTTCCTTGCTTTTCTTTTTCTTGTCTTCTTTTCTTTTCTTTTTCTTTCTTCCTTTCCTTCTTTTTCTTTCTTTCTTTCTTTTCTTTCTTTTTTTTTTTTTTTTTTGGTGGTACAGATATGGTGACTTTAATACCAACTAGTCCGTATCTCTTTACAGTAGACATCTGGGGCCATGGGAAAGGTCAGTTGCCCTGCCACACCGAAACAGCTCAGCTGTGTAGAGACAACCCCTATCTTTGGTCACCTGTGTAGCCTGCACATTTCACCATAGTTTCGAAGTCACAGGGCTCTCAGCTTGTGATGCTGGGGAAGAGGTGGGGATGTAACCCTTAGGTTGAGAAAAGGGATACTGTTCTTAACTAGCAATCTGTAGCATTTCAGACTCGCCTGCAAAACCCATTTTTAGTTGTGTTTTAACTTTTCCTTTTACTGTCTCATTGATTTACTGTCCTTACAAATCATGCCAGGGGTAACATGTTACATGTAGTTGAAACCACGGTCTAGAATTTTAAAGCATCCTCTTCTATGTGCCTCTTTAAGTTCTTGGGACCTGCAGTGTAAGTTTTGCATTGAGATCCTGCATAAGGAAGATGTTGGGAACAGAAACCAACTCAGACCACCCCCACATTTGTCCCAGGGTCAGCAGCCTGACCTGTTACCGTAGAAATAAGAGGGTCTGTGTCCTCTGTAGGCTGTAAGCCAGTCAAAGCTGATTATAGCCTAGTTCCCGGACAGCTGCCTCATCTGTGGTCCTAGTGCCTCACTTGAGAAAGAAAGCCAGATCTCTGCCATTGTGTGTGTGTATGTGTGTGTGTGTGTGTGTGTGTGTGTGTGTGTGTGTAGGAGGTGGGGTGGGGATCAGGAGGGAAGTGGGGACCTGCCCCCAAATTGAATTGGAAGAAGAGCCCTTAACGTGTATCTGTTTTCCATAATTACATTTGAGAAGCCAGTGGAGAGGTATTTTTTCCCCCAGAGTGGAACCCAAATTCAAGCATTTGTCAATTACACCTATTCAGTTTCAGCCCAGATCAAGTCTTGCTAAATGAGGCATTTTAGACACCGAGGGAGCGGGTTGATTAAAGAAATTCATGGTTCCTCCAAAGGGTCATCATTTTGGAGCTGCTCTTCCTTGGGCCCTACCTCCTCCTCCCTCCCCGGGGCTGTGTCCCAGGGTCCCTCTGCCCCTCTGCTGGCATTGCTTCCCCACATAGGTGCACCCTGGCTGACCACAGTGCTGCCTTGCCTTCTTTGTGCCTTGGTAGGACTCTCCTCCCATTACTGCCCTTTCTGCTCTGGCCCTTTGTTCTGGTGCTCTCCCCAGCCTGGGTGGGAGAGCTGAGCTGATTTACTGTGACACATGGACACACATGGACGTTCCCAGAGGAGGCTCCTGCTGTAGTTAGTGCGAGAAGAGCTATGCAGGCCTTCAAGGATTTTTTGTTTTTGTTATTTGCTTCTCCTCCTCCTCCTTCTTCTTTTATTTCGATTGACATGAAACTTTTAATTTTGTTCTATTTGTGAAAGCAAAAGCAACCATTCTCCCTCCCATCCTCAACAGCGGTAAAACTACCCTCCAAATCAGGTGGTGACCCTCGTTTTTGTCCTAGAGAGCAGTGGCTTTTATTACATTGATGTTAAACCGGCTCTAAGATTCTCTTTTTCTCGATTAGTGTGATGTATGTCAGAATTGCAAGGATGGGCTCGTAACCTGGTAATAATATAGAAAGCTAGTGGGGTTAATGGGAAGTCATGTTTCAGCAATTTATCAAATCATGCTCTATTTTCACCCAGATTGTCAGAAGAAACACATTCAGATGAAGAAGCCCTTTCCCCCTTGACTGGATGATCCAATCGTTACAAAGCCATTGTACTTTGTGTCTACTCTCTCAACCATCTGACACATATCTGTTTTAATAACTTTTGACTCCAGGATTTTGGAAAAGCCATCTGTTACTTAGATCCTACACCACAGACCTTGTAGAGAGCACAGCTCTCGTTTGCCAGTCATCTTTTCAAACAAAAGGACTCTTGAAACTAGCAGCAGATAAGGACCACTTAAATGATGAATTTTCTGAAATAATAGTGATCCATAAACCAGCCAAGATTAGGGCAAAAGACCATCAAGGGCCCCATGCTCTAAGATGCAGGTGACACCGAGTGGGTCACCTCTCTTTGTCTTACAGTTTGCTCACCTCCTGTCCCAGCCTCGCCCCATCCCCCTTCCATACTTCCCATCTTTAAATAAACAGCCCCAAGGTGTCTCCCTGAGCAGCTTACTGGTTTCCTTCGCTAGGAAAGCAACAAGTCCATGTGGATCCAGGTGCATTGTGAGGTCCCTTCCCTGGCCAGGAGACTCAGGCCCCTGGACCCCAGGTCAGAGTGTGACTCTGGACCTCAGCCCTACCTGACTACTGTTTGCACAAATGTGCAAGACATTTGTGCTTTAGTTTTTTCCTGTGGGTCTAAATAGCTCTTTAAAAATTCCTGGCTGAATGTAGTATGAATGGGAATCAGTATTTATTAGCTTCCATTATGGCTTAGCCACAGAAGAGCCGATCTATTTCCAGGAGAGTTGGGGGAGGAGGGTGGGGAGGGCTTGCCTTGCAGAGACGCTGAGGATTTTCTGGATGACTTAAGAACTAAAAGCAGACCTCTGTAACCCTGCAGCGGGACCCACTTGCAATGCCTGGGACTTCGTGTGCTCAGTCATTCGTCCATCCGCTCACTCATCGTTTGTTCGTGTGGTTAATGGGTGTTTACTGAGTACCTCCTTGGGGATCAGTTAAGGGGAATATGAAAGCAATGGAGGATCGGGGTGCCTGCCCTCCCAAGGGTGGCTTATGCTGAGGCTGGGAGATAAATGCTTCGGAAACTGGAAGCTAAGATGTTCTGTGCCAAAGCACTGAAACAGACAGCAGAACATCCGGACCGGGTGAGGGGGAAAGAGCCTGGGGCCATCCAGGGGTTAAGTCCCAGCCCCCTCTTGGCCTTGAAGGGTGAACTTAGACCACTGTTCTGAGTATCACCTGAACAGTGACCATCCTGATACCTGATAGGGTGTGTCTAGACTATTCAAAGAAACTTGGTGTGTAGCAGGTGCTTAGGGCCTGCGAAGGGGCTGACCTGTGAGGTGGCTGCCCTCCGTCCTCCATAACTGTAGGAATTGACTCGTGAGGGAAAATAAAGTCTCAGAGACGACCTTGCTGAGGAGGTGGGGTTAAGATGAGCAGCAAAGGGTAGTGTGCTTCAGCAGGGAGGAGGAGGGAGAAGGGCTCTAGGTGAGGATGGGGAAGGAGTGAGACTTTGGCTAAGGCCAAGGGGCTCCGCTGATGTGGTGAGGATAGGAAGTGCCTATGGGGAGGGCTGTGTCTGTGCGATGTGTGTGTGTGTCTGTATGTGTGTGTGTGTGTGTGTGTGCAGGGGTATGTGTGCAGGTCTGCGGCCTTGCATGGTCTCAGGAGGCACCGGGACCATTGTCTGTCTTTGAATGGTTCTGTCCAAAGCATAGCTCTAGGAGTTAAGCAGCACGAGGTCTGGAGAATGTGGGAGAAAGGGCTGGAAGATACTTGGAAGGCAGTTGTGGAAGGCCTCGAGAAGCTCCAGGAGAGTTTGAACTTGTCCCTTTAGCCATCGGGAGCTCTCTGGGGAGAGTGGGATTTCAACAGCTCATGGTGGTGCTGATGACACAGTGGGGAGCCCAGGACTCAGGCCAGGGTGGAGGCCACAACATGCTTCCGGGGGTGATGGAAGCCTACACCCGAGATCTGGGCGATGGCAAGGACCTTTCTCATGCGGGACCTTACCATAAGAAATGAGCAGAACCAAGTCTGGTGGAGAGGCTGAAGGGCAGGGAGGTCTAAGGGTTTGGGGGGAGTGACAAACCGGGAAGATGGGAGCACCAGTCAGTTTCAAGGAGAGATGAGTTCAGTGAGTTTGAGATGCCAAGAGTGACAGAAGGAAGGGGACCATCGCCCTGTCTTGGGATTAAAGACTTCTACTAAGTACCCGGTGGGGTTAGGAAATTCACTTCAGTAAAAATTCTTCATGTTTCCATGACAACTCCTCAAAAACCTCTCTCTCCAGTCTTGGAAACCCCTTATCCGGTTGTACACATGCCATCTTTAGTCAGGAGGCCGTTCTCTCCGTGGCCTCTCTTGTGACGTGGACATCCTGGGTGCTGCGCCCCACTGTGCCCCGATATCTCAGTCTCAATGATTTTCATCCAGTCTCACCCTTCTAGAGAAGACAGACTCCAAGGCACGGCCTTATGGGTTTGCAGAAAAGGTTGGCCCTGTGCATGTGAGGGAGAGGAGCTTGGGCGCTCAACAACTTCCATCTAGCTTCCATCGTGGAAGGACCAGAATGACATTTGGGAAGATTTAGAAAATAGACCAAAGGGGGGAGAATAAATCTCTGAGGTGTCCCCCCGTCTGAGATCGTGCCAGTGAAGTTCCTCCCACATTTCTGCGCGTACATGTGTATATTTTTCGTCAAGCTGCAAACACGGTAATGTCCAACCCTGCATTCTCCTTTTTTTTTTTTTAAATGTAACGTGTCACAACCTTTCCATGCCTCCCTATGTTGTTTTGACAAGCATCCCTGTTACTGGCTGCACCGTATTCCCCGTGAGCTGTGGCTTGGCGCCAGGGCTCGGTGGCATGGGAGGCATTCCCGTGGCCCTAGGTTGCAGGGGTACTGGGGGCCACCAGGGAGGAGAGGTCTGGGGCTGCCCCCCCTCAACCCCTCCCATCAATAGGCCCGAGCAGCTGGAGGGGAGGGCTGGTCAGAGGGAGCTTGGGGAAGGAAGAAGGTTTGCAGAACCTATTGAGAGCTGGGTGCTGGTCTTTGTTCTGCCACAGACCTCTGTGATCTTGGGCAGGTCAATGTCCTCCCCTGGGTCTCAGCTGGCCCACCAGTCAGGTGGGGAGGATAGACCCATGGTGTCTGTCTTATAGGACTTGTCCCATGAAGTGATGGGTAGGAAACAAAGCGAAAAGCCAGCCCAAGGCAGTGGTAGCAATAATGAGAGGCATTTCTCAGAAAAGCCATGTGGCGGGCGTGGTGGGTGCAGTGGGAACAGCTGGGGCTCACAGTCCTGCCCTGCGCCTGTGACCTGCCGGCCAGCCACCGGCTCTGCGCACTCACTTGCTATCTGCCAAGGGAGCTAACAGCCTCGTGGCCCCTTCCTGCGTGAAAACACAGGGGTTTCCCCTAGATGAGAGGCACCTTCCATTGCCTCTTTGACTTTCCACAGGGGCAGCAGCACTCTTTAATGCCCAGGAGCAACTCTGGGCAGCAGGTCATGCTGAGGGAGGGCAGGGAGCCCGGCCCGGCCCGCAGGCCTGAGCTCAGGGGGCACCTGCTCTGCTGCCTGGGTTTGCCCTCCGAGCGACAAGTTCCCCTTGTTCCCTACTGCATCCTTTCCCTGGAACATCCCCCTGGTGCTCCTGGGAAGCCACCCATTGGGTGGCCTGTCCCATCAGGGCTCAGCCACTGCCCTAGGTAGCGGGTGCAGCTAGGAGAGAAAGCCGCGGCTGCTGACTCAGCACCGGCCTGCCACGTGGAGAGGGGGTGGAGGAGCGCTCCGCTGGGAGGAAGTGAGAATTCGGCCAACACCTGTCTCAAGGAAGGGCAGGAAGCTTTGCAACAGCTGCTGCTCCCAGTCTGGGGCTGGGAGTGGGAGGGAAGCGTGTGGGGGTGGGGTGGAGGCAGGGCGGCAGGGGGGGTGGGGGAGGCACTCTTGAGTGTCCCCTCTCCCGACAGCCAGCTTTGCTGGGGCTCTGCTCCCCCAGAAGCCTGGGCCTCCGCGCCTCCCCTCCCTAGTGCACAGGGCCTGACTGTCTCCTGGGACCATCCCCTCTCCTAGAGCAATTCTCCTGCTCCTGAACTCTGTGACGGTAATGGATTAATGCCCTCTCCCGCGCTGCCCCCCACCCCCAGGGCTGGAGATACCAGGAGTCTTCCTTAAGCCAAAGGATGGTCCTCCCCATAAGGCCTCAGCCTCCCCGCACGGCCGGTCACCCTTGGCTCAGCAGCCTGTGTGTCCAGCTTGGTGCTGAGGCAGCCAGACAGAGCCTTGGCCTCAATTTAGTCAGAGCTCACCAGAGCTCCTCCTGAACCCCGGGTTAGGTGGCCTGTGGCCCTGGCCTCCCCTTTGGTGGGCCCACGTCTGTCCCAACGGACATAGGTAGAAGTCAGGCCTAAAGGGGGAGCTCGGTCCGCTGCTCTGGAGGGAAGCTGGGCCTGGGAGGCGGCATCTGCCGGACTTTCTTGGGCTGAGGGGATGGATGCTGACGCTGCCCCCGCCTGGGAGGCAAGGCTGGAGCCAGGCCAAGAGGGGAAGGGCAGCAAGAGGCTGTGGGAGGGAGCTTGGGCCCTGCCAGAGCCAGAGAAGCCGAAAGCCTTCTCCCTGCCAGGAGGAGTGGGCTTGCAAGAGGGGTGAGGGGAAGAGACGTCACAGGTGGTGAAGGGGAAAACAGCCAGGCAGCCCTCCCCTGGCCAGGTGAGCTGGGAGTGTGATGGAGAAGGTGGGTGAAGAGCCCAGACGGGAACCTGGGGGGCATTTTCGCATTCTGTCCCCACCGCATCCTGAAGGGTCCAAGCTTCCCCCAGGAGACAGGCGGAGGAGAGGAGTGTGGAGGATGGGAAGATGGGAGGAAGAAGTTAGAGACATGCCCTGTTGTCACTGTCCCCACTACTCAGCAGGGGCCGCGCATCGTGAGTACACACGAGGTCTGTGTCCGTACCTGCCGAGTCCTTCCCTGGGCTCACCATGGCGGGGTGATCTTGGCCTGCCCTTTGGGAGCATCCAGACTAGAGGGGAATTGGGAGGGGTGCGCAACACAGAGCAGAACCCTTGACTCCTGGCAAAAATGGCCTTGCCTTGCCCCAGCGTAAACATAGCATGGTTTCCAGTTCTACTGCTAGGTCTGGGGGAAAAGGGGGGTTTATATTAAACTAGGCAAAGAAGTCTTAAGTCACCAGTTACAAATGTTACATGAACTTTTGAGTGAAAATGTAGGACTCTGATGACGTATTTCATGCGGGCAGGCCAGACTGTACTCCTGTGGTTGGGCGCTGGTTGTTTCACACCCCTCTGTCATTTGGGTGCTGCCCTGGAAGATACGAAGCGTGCCTGGTGAGGCAAGATCTCTTCACAGAGCTGGAAACCCAAGCCGGTCCAGTGGCTAAAGTTGCAAAGCCAGCTCCCGAGCACCGCAGTCAGGATTAGGACCTGGGCCTCTTGACTCTGAGGGGCCAGTGGTCTTCTTGGGTCTTGACTCAAGGCTAGTTGGAAGCGGCCCGAGCTCTAGCAGCTCCGACAGGGGTGGTCGAGGGATGCTTTGTTGAAGGCACAACTGGGTGAGGCTGAAGACCGTGTGGGGTTTGACTGGGTGGAGAAAGGCCTGGTATTTCAATATGGCTGCCAATCTGCCATATTGTTTCCCTAGTCTGGAGAGCCAGAGCCAGGACTGGGAGCAAGGGTCGGAGTGGGGAGGTGGACATGAGTCCCATGAGGAAGCATGTGAGGGAGGCTTTCCTGTGGCGGATACCCAGCCGGGCTCCCCTCAGGACTCTAAAAGACTCTCACTATTACTGTAGTAAATTGTACACAGCGACTCACCCTTCTCTGAGGTTTCAGTTCAGGGTTTCAGTTACCCACTGTCAGCTGTAGTCCAGTAACAGATGATCCTCCCTCTGGCGTATGGTCAGAAGGTCAGTGACATCTACATCTTTGGGCCCTGCGTCCTTCACCTCACTTCCTGTCCTCACGCAGGCCTGGTGCCAACTCACATCATCACAGGAAGAAGGGTGAGTACAGCACAGTGAGATATTTTGAGACACAGACCACATTCGCGTAACTTTTATTAGAGTGCATTAATACCACTGTTGTAATTTATTATTAGCTATTGTTAATGTCTTACTCTGCTTTATTCATAAATTCAGTTTATTCTAGGTATGTGTGTGTAGGAAAAAAACACAGTATATATAGGGCTCGGTGCTATTCGTGGTTTCAGACATCGACCGGGGGTCTTGGAACATATTTCCTGCAGATAAGGGGGAGCTAGAGTAGAGCATGAAATTTGCTGTTTGAACATCATAAACCGAACAGTTCACGGGCGCTGAGTATATTCACAACACTGTGTCGCTAGCACAACTTTTTCCTTTGAAAACCTTTTCATCGCCCCAAACAGAGGTCTGCCTTGACTTTGAGGCCTGCTCCTGGGCAGGACAAGGCTCCGCTGGCTGGTCCTTGAGGACAACCGGGGACAGTAAGTGGTGGCAAGAAGTGCACAGATGTCGACATCCAGAAATCCTGGGTTCAGTTCTGGCTTAGCTCGGTGACTCTGGGCCTCCCCAAGCCTCATCCCTTCATCATTACAACTGGAGGTGATGGGTGTGGGTGTCAGCGCAGGGGGGGAGTGAGGGGAGACATACAGATGAAGTACGAGGCATCTGGAACCCGGTGCTTAGCCGGTGGTGGTGGTTCCCAGTCCTGCTGTCCCCTCTGAACACACACCCTGTTTGTTCGGGCCTGGAACCCTGGAACAGTCTAGGGGGTCCTAAGGGCCAGGCAAGAGAGGGCCAGGCATGTTTCAGCATCACTACGGAAGCAGTTAATGAGAACTGAGATGGGCACCCAAAGCACAATGAGCTTTGGCTCCTGGCCTCGCTGGGGAGACCCCCGAGCACACCTGAAGTGGGTGGAGAACGCAGACTGGGCTCCACGGAGGGCCAAGCTGATGGTCATGCTGGCTAGAAAGCATGGCCCAGCCTGGAGGCAACGGGTCAGGGCTGGCACACGGGAAGGGGAGAGGTCACGGAGGCCTGAAAAAACCAGAAGGGTCTCCCGGAAGAGGCAGACCTGGAGCTGCTCCCCAGGAGGGAGATCGGACGTCTGCGGCCTGGGGGAGCTATCAGGTCGGCCTGCCTTCCCTCCCCCACGTGCCCCCCGACACAAACCCCGATCTGATCCAAGAGGTGAATGTCCAGAGTCCTGTGGCTGTCATCCTCGTCTGTTGTTGTTGATTTTTTTTTTTTTTTCTTTTCTGGACCATTGGGTTCTCTCATTTCACTGTCATGCCACCCATTCCAGTCCCTTCCTCCCTGCTATCTCCCCTGGCCCTGGCCATTTCCCCGGCGATTCTCTGCCCCCTCTCCCACCTCTGTCTGGCCGGCCTGCCCGAGGGCCTCAGTGGGTGCACATGGCATCCCTCGGGTGCACCTGCCAGAGGTGAGGCCACCCGAAGGGAGCTGGGGGCTTTGTGGCCCCTTCTGAAGTGGGCAGCCCTTTCAGGGCACTAGTTGTGTTCTCTGCAGAATGGCGTGCTCATCCGGCCCGCTGGGCTGAGTGAGAATGGAGTGAGGTGGGGGATGGACGGTGTCCACCCTGACGCCTGGCACCAGAGTATGGGGCCACTCTTGTCATATGTGGCTGTCTACCAGGAAGATGCCACATGCAGAGCCCTCTGCCTGCTTCCAGAAGGCTCTTTGAATTTGGTAAGGGGAACAAAGGGGAGGAGGAAAAACTTCTTTGCGCCAAAGTGTTCTCATCTATAAAATGGGAACAGTCCTGGTCACCCTCCCTGCCCCCGCACTGGCCCCCAACAGGGTTATAATGAGGCTGAGATCTGATGGTGGGTTTGGTCAGCTTGTCTGACAGCTGTGCACGGAGCATGTGCCCTGGGCCCTGGAGACACACACAAAAACAGAGACAACAAAGCATCAGCAAATGCTCCCATAGCACTCTCCTGCGCCAGCCACTTTCCTGAGCTCCCTCCCTACCCAAAACAGACCCAGTATGCAGGAAGGTCCCAGGTGGGTACTGGGCACTCTCTCTGCCTGGGGGAGGTGACCCCGAGCTGAGTCTTAAGGGGTGCCTGCAGTCGCCCAGGAGAAGGGGTGGGGGCAGCGTGTTGGGGGCACAGGGTGGGCTGAGGAGCAGAGAGCCACCTGCCCCACAGGTCTGGGAAGCGGGGGGGGGGGGGGGGAGCTGGGGCTTTGTCACTCCTGGGTGTCAGCATAGCAGTGTTGCCCGTGGATCAGCATGGAGGCTGTCTTGGATGGATTTCGTTGGGAAGGAGGGGTACCCACTCTCCCCAAAGGTATATGTCCTGAGCTTGGGGCTGAGGGCAAGCCCAGGGCCCTGCCCTTGAAGGCCTAGGAAACATGATTGACAGCCCCCTCCCCGGGAAGCCATGAGGGGGCAGAATAGCCTCCCCCACCTTCTGGCCACCTGCTGGGAGGGCAGGAGGAGTTCAGAGGAGGGCAAGGTGAGGGGGATGTGGTGAGTGTGGGGGGCGCTGGAGGACGCAGGGGTGGAGCCCACCCTTGCCGTAGGGCCCCGGGCTAGCGCTTGCCACACTATCCACCCAGACCCTGGGGCCCTCTGAGCTGTTCAGAAGAGTCCATGTTCCACCAATGAGCAAACTACTCGGCGCTTCACCCCTGCGGTGGGGAGCCCCGATGCGTGTGAGCATGCTGAAGGCGCTGTACAGGAGCCCTTTGGTTCTGCCTCCGGAGCATGTCCCGACGCTCCGTGATCGTGGACCTCTGTGTCTGTGCACGTGCGAGTCCTAAAACGGCCCTTGAACTTGGTGCATGGAGACTGTTTGGGAGATGCCGGCCCGGGCACTGGGGTCATGGAGCTCAAGGCTGGCACCAAGCAACTCCTTATACAGAAGGGAAATGGCGGCTAAGAAAGGCGGTGGAAGGTGGCCCATCCATCGGTGACTGCCCATCTCGAAGTCCTCCCCCGCCCCGAGGCTTCCTCATAGGAGGGCTGTCTTAATCTGCCGAAGAGATCTCTGAGATCTCTGAGATCAGGAGGTCAGAGGTGAGCCGGTCACCCCCTCCAGCGACACCCTTGCTGGCCAGCTCCAGGGGCAGCTCTGCCAGCGGCCAGGGAGCGGAGGGGGCCCTGGAGGGACTGGCCTTTTACCAAAGCCTTACTCTGCCTAAGACTTCCCTCCTACCTTTTTGTATTTATGACCTTGTGCCAATGCCACAGGGTGGGCTTTCTCCCTGCCCGGCTGTGAGCCCCCTTGCCCCTTGGCCGTCAGCTGCGTTTGACACACGATCCACGTCACACTTTCTGTTCACATACTAGTGCCTCCAGATGCTCAAGCCCAGCACACTCAGCCCCGCACGGTCCCCGCATAATGCACAATCCCTACAAGACACAGCACACACACTCAGTCACCCTCACTAACGTCCATACTGGATAGGAGCATAAAGCACCCCGCCCCCTCATAGATGCAAATAAATGCACACATAACCACAAGCGCGTCCCCCCCCACGCGCACACACACAGGTACACCCGTGACACCTGCTCGCTCCTCTGACAAAAGGCAAGCTTGAATGTCTCCAGATGGGACCTTTTCTCCTTCTTGTCCCTGACATGCCACCTGGGCCCGAGGAGGCCCCCATCCCACCGTCACCGAGTTCGCACAGTTAATAGTCCAAAAAAGGAGGTGGAGACCTTCAGTTGGGATAAAGCCGCAAGTCCTGTGTGTCTCCATATGCCCTGGTCAGTCTGGCCAAGTTAGGGGACCCAGACCTGCCTCAGAGCTGGGCCTTGCGACCCCTAGTTGTCCCCATCCTCAGGGCTCTGCTTTCTCCACAGGGCCTTGCTGAGGCCCAGGAGAGGCCGTGTCTGTGTGGGCTAATGCGGGAGGCATAGCCGAGTTGACGCGGTGTCCACTATAGCCACTTGGTGATGGATAAAGCAAACCTCAAGAGCCCCTTTTGGCTGTCAAGAGGCCTGGAGGGCTTCCTCGAGGAGGCGGGGCTCGAGCTGGGATGAAGGCTGAGGACCATGCCGTCAGGAAGTGAGAGAGGGGAGGACAGGGAGGTGGGAAGGCCACGTGAAAAGCATGGAGAGGAGTGGGCGTGGCTGGCAGTTCCCTCCAACTTGGAGAACCCCAGTGGCGATTATGGGAACAGTTTGAGCAGAGATGGGAGAAGAAGCAGTGAGGTCAGGAAGTGGCCAGTAGCCCTACTCTGCTGGGGTTACCTCCTGCTGCCCCGGGAAGACCCTTCATTTAGTGCTCAGTTTCCGCATCCCGGTGGCTGGGGGAATTAAAGAGACCGTGCCGTATTAATGTTGCTGCCTTGTTTTATGAAGTGTCCTAACAAGCCGGGAAGCCAGGCGTACTCAGCCTTATTTACAACTGCTGTTATTTCTCTGACATGGAGATTAATTTGATGGTAGCTGTTTATAAGCTCTTCTACCATCAGATGGGCCCATTACCTGGGAGGAGAGGAGGGCTGGATTTAATTTGTGAACAGTGCGCTGGGTTTCCCTGCTCCGGAATGTGTGTGGGAGTCACAGTCATAAATCATGGAAGGCAACAGCAGCGCTGAGACCGGAGGCCCGGGAGCTCCCCGAGCTGGTGACGTGAGGGTGAGGGATGTCCCGGGAGGTGGGCCTGTCTGCAGGTCCAGGGAGCAAGGTGGGGAAGCACGACCACTTGTGCGGGGAGAGAGACACTGGGGGAGGAGGGCTGGGGGTTCACCCAGCCAAGGAGCTTCAAACTCCTCTATGCCAAGTAAGAATCACCTGGGAGCTTATAAAAATGCAGATTCCCCCAGCCAGGGGATAGGGCTTGGGCATGCCAGAGTCTGGAATGGAACTCTTGCCTAGATGAGTATTGGTCTGTGGGTCCACCAAGGTCGTTCCCTCCAGGTTCCCTCTGCTCCAAGCAAAGGCTTTCCTTCCCTGGATTTCTGGAGAGAAAAGGACAGGAGAAAGGCCGGCAAAGAACGAGGTTGGGTCTTGAGCAAAATGGAAAAGTTTGCAAAGACTGTCTCTGCACCCCTGGGACCCCCCCAGGATTGTGAGACCCTCCGGCCGAGTAGGAGAGAGGCATTAGTTCGTGAATGTTGTCCCTCGGAGGGCTGCGTGGGCATTACCTCTCAGGCATCTTACGTGTATCTGTGGGTTATCTTTTATTAAAGCCAATTGAAAGATAAGAAAACCGAGGTGTTGCAAGAAGCGGTTTTAGATTTCATGGCCTAGAAACTGAGGCCTGGATTTAAATGCAGCTTGGACATGGCTGTCCTTTCTATGACCTGAGGCAGTATTCCCAACCTGGAGGCAGGTTGGAGGCACACGGACACTGCAGCCCTCCACAGAGAGTAAGACTACTGCGTATGTTGGGGTAGGGATCTGTAAGAACTCGAGGTGCTCAAGGAGCCCTCATGCTCCATGGACCTAAACAGCATTCCTCCAAGGACTGGCTCTATTTTTCTGGGGCAGGGGGACTCTGGAACAGAATGCAATAGATCTTTCTCCACCGGTAGCCTGGGAGACCCTGTCCCTGCAGGTCAGCGAGGGAGATGGGTTGTAGAGGATGAGGGCCTATCTGACTCACACAAGGAACCCTCATCTTGCTCTGATGGGTGGCAGTGGCCCATGGGCGGTGACCTTGCCCCTTGCCTTCCCCCTTGCATTTCATGGGCCTGTCCCAGGATGGCTGCTTTATGGCCTCTGCCTCCCAGGCCTGGGCCTTCCCTTTTCCACGTCAGCTCTTGGCAGCTTTTGCAGGGCTCTGCTGGGGAGACTTCTGAGCCAAACACCCTCATTTCTTTGGGCCAAACACCCTCATTTCCTTCTCCTCAGGGGCTGTAGGCCCCATCCAGGATACTTGCTTTGATGAACTCATAAAAGCTCACAAAATGGGAAGGAAGCCAGCATGGGCTCCATCAGAAGCCTTCCCCTAGTCGAGAATCCACGCTTGTGTTAATGCAGTCTACGTTTGTATTCGCTGTTCTGAGCACACAACACCCTTTTACGGAGCTTAGTTCAGGTGGACCAGAGCTCTCAAATCTGCCAACACCTGCTATGGAGACATTTCTGTCTTAGCCGAGTGGAGCTGGTTTATTCGCTAGGGTGTAAGTTTGGCTCTGGAGGCAGCGATGCAAAATAAAGGGGGTTTAAAAGAGGTAGCAACTCTCTAGAACAGCCTGGAGTTAGTGGTCCTGGGCAGGCATGGTCCGTGGGTACTCGATGTCAAGCATCAGTTACCTCCTCTCTTGTTGCTCCACCTCTCCCTAGGGTGTGGCCCTTTTCCGCATGGTCCAGGATGCTTCACCCCACGACCACTTTCCAAGCAGTGGGATGGAGGAAGAAAGGAGAGGGCAGGAGGCACAGGAGGCCCCGCTGACTGGCACCCACTCTCAGCCCATTGGCCAGAACAGACCCACATGACCATGTGTGGCTGCAAAGGAGGCTGGGAAATGTAGTCTTCATTCTGGAAGGCCATGTGCCAGCAAACTTGGGGCTTCTGTTACCATAGAAGGAGAGAATAGATATTGGGAGACAAGTCGCCTTTGCCTCAGTTGCTTCTTAGACCTATACATTAGGCCTTGCCGTGATCCTCATGAAAGATTGTCCTGTGTGTGCGCTTCTCCACTGAGTGTGGTGGGTGGGCTAGCACGCCCCCCCCACCCCATGGCTTCACAGAGCCTCGAGGTGGGAAGGGAGAAGCCACCCTCCACGCTGGCATCAAACCCCTGTGCCGTATTGATGGGATGTACTCATTCATTTAATGACAGATTCTTGTGGTCCTGATGACTAGCTCTCATTTTGTGTTGTCCACAAGAATGTAGTGAGGTGTTAGAGCAGAGGCTGAGATGGTGACTAGAAGTGCCCGGCCCAGGGGGTGGCAAACGGTAGACCCTCAGCAAGCGCTGTGCATCCTTGGGCAAGGTACTTAACCTCTCAGTGCTTCAGTTTCCTCATCTGAGAAATGGCAGGGTAATCATGGCCGGCCCCTGGGGTTGTTGGGAGATTCAGTGAGAGCCCGTAGGCAGCACTGAGCCGTGGCAGGGGCAAGGCATGGTGGCTGCCCCAGAGGCAGGATGGCCTGAGGGTCAAGAGCCCCGCCTCCCCGTCAAGCTGCTGGGAGAGAGTAAGGCTCTAACCTCCGGAGAAATTTCATGAGAGACAGAGGATCCCTAGAGCTTTCCGCACAGGTGCCTGGTAAGTAGTGGGTACTTAGTGAATGCCAGCTTGCTCCCCATGCCCCAGCCCACTGCCTCTGGTAAGGGGCTGTCACATACCAATCCCTAAGTCCCTCCCCCTCCCTAGGCAGGTGGTTGATGGGGACATGGGTAAGGACTCTGAGAATCAGAGTGGAGATGATGGGGTCCAGGAGCTGCTTGGGGAGGGTGTAGAGGACAGGTCTGCCTTCCTGCCTCAGACTCTCTGCTGGGGTAAGTGGGGTGTGCCTCAGAAGCGGTAACTAGACACAGACTTCCCACATTGAGGGCTGGGAACATGGTTCCCGGGGCTCCTGGTGGGTGGCTTGTCTGTATCCCAGGTGATTCTGTCTTCCTGTCCGTCAAGAATTAGCTTCCCTGTTTTCACTGGAAGCTTGGAATGACAGGGCTGGAAGGGACCCAGAGATACCTGGCTCATCACCCCACCCCCCATTTTATAGGAAACAGAGCCCAGGGAGAGGCAGGTGCTTGGCCAAGGGCACTCAGCCAGGGTGAAGACCCGGACCCGCCTCTCGGTCTCTGTTCTTGCTCCTGAACCAGGGGGGCAGGAGCCCCAAGCTTCTGGGTTCCCCAGTTCTCTTTCCTCTCCTCTGCCTTCTGTCCCCAGTGATGCATTATTCTGTCTCGTTCCATGCTGCGGTCACCCGTCTGGGGAAGACCCAGGGAGAGGCACACCCATTAGCAGAGACCCCTGCAGAGCGGGGCTTGGGGGACAATCTCTTGGGGGAGCAGCCACAATGGGGAGGGGGCATTGCAAGGTCAGGGATTGGGGATTTGGGCTCGGCTACTAGCTCTGAGGCTCACGGGTGTGTGCTGAAGGACGAGAGGGGGCACCATGGGACCTGCCTCCCAGGGTCCCAACACAGTTTGTGACCAGTGAGGGGCTATTCAGGTTCGAGGGCTTCTATCCATCAAGACAGCAAAGATGAGGTTTCTTGGGCACGAGGCACAGGATGGGAAGAAGAAGAAGTGTGGTCAGAACGCGTTGGCACCGAGATCTAACTGTGCTATTGACAAACAGGAGAAACAGGAGAAATCTTGACAAGAGTCTCCACCATTGATTAGACTCTTCCTGGGGTCTCTGCCCCACACTTTAGGCTGTTCACACAACATACTGTCTTTGCCAGCGTCAGTAGGCTTCGGAGCGGCACGCACACTTGTGCATTTCACACCTCTGACACTGGAGTGCAGCTGACCAATGCCCACATGTGCTAGTTTAATTGCCTTTTAAAAATCTTTTCGTGGTTGATAACGGGATGGTTCACCATGCAGTTGATGGCCTCCTAGAACTGATGAAATTTGGCAGCTTTTTTCACGCAGCTTTGGGGGCCACAGATCAGTCTGTAGGACCCTCAGGGGCAAACATCAGTGTCCAGTTTGTGATTAATAACATCTACGTTCCTTTCTCAACATAGACATCCCCCTTCATTTTCTTTTTAACATTTCACGATCCCTCTCACCCCAGGACTGAGGGGGATGAGCACATTGGGGAGGGCCGAAAGTCAGCAAGTTGGGAGACAAAATTCCTGGGACCCCTTGGATAAGGACCAGCCTTGTTAACAATTCTGGGGCCTGGGGTTCTTTGCTGGTCTGATGGGAGGTGCATTATCTTCTGCTTTACTCTTCAGGGGCTGGTGAGGACCACGGGGCATACTTGTTGTCTAAAAGGCTCTGGAAAGGACAGACCTGCCCAGAGTTTATATTCTAGGGAAAATGTGAACTTCCTTGATATTCCCTCTCTCCCCAAACCAGCTGTCCAAGCCCCCTTCTTGTGCCTATCAGAGGACTGCCAATCTTCTGGATAGTAAGAGGAGCCTTCAAGGATGCTGACGCCTCCCATTCCTCCCCCAGCCACTGTCTCCTGGTGCCTGGGAGGTCCCTTGCCTGGCCTCTGCCATCCCTGAATTCTGTGTCTGCCTGGGCTCCTGACAGCTCCCCTCCTTGTCTCTACCCCTTGTGAACTCACCTGTCCCCTCAGGACCTTCCCTAATCCCAGCTGCACGCATGTGAGCCAAAGCCTTGCATGGTCCCATGATGCTTTTGGGACCCCAGCACCAAAGTACCCAGGATGGCCCCGCCACGTGCGGGATCTGATTGGATGTTGATGATGGTGATGATGATGGTGAAGATGATGATGATGAAGATGATGATGAAGGGCTTCCGTGGTGGGCAGCACCGTGGAGGTACGGCCATGTGATGGGGCTGTCGGGCCAAGGCCATGCGCCATTCCTTGGCAGGGTTCCCACAGCGCTTGGCCCTAGACCAGGATGAGTTTGGCTCAGGGAAGGTTCAAGCTTCTGCCATTCTGCCCTCATTGCCCCCTTGATTTATTACTGAAATATTTATTAAGCCCCTATTCTGTGCCAGGAACTTGTAGAGGCTTGGCCTATCAGAGACCAAAGAGATAGCCTTATCTCCGTTCCTTTCATTCATTCATTCACTCACTCATTCCCACATGTTGACTGGGCAGCTGACCCCATCCCAGGCGTGTTCTAGGCACTGAGGTTGCAGCGGTGAGCCAGAAACCTCCAGCCCGGCTTCACTGAGCTGACGCTCTAGCGGGGGCTGCCCAACGGCGAATAAGTAAGCAGGTCAGCAGCACTCGAAGGTGACACGGCCTAGGGGGGCAGAATAGCTCAGGACATGGGGGTGGGGGTGGTCAGGGGTGCTGGGGCAGCGGTGCCGGGAGAGACGGGGGTGCTTGCTTTAGGTCCACACTGGGGAAAAGCTCTGTGGTCAGTGAGATGCTACCGTGCCTGCACAGAGGGCGGCGAGAGAGCCCCGGAGGCTGTTAGAGGCTGAATCTTGTCTCCCTTGTGAGCACAGCTGAGTCTGGCTGCTTCCTGCCTCCTGGACAGGCTGGGGAGTCCCCCTTACCGGGCACTCTGAGCACGGCCTCTCTCTGTCCTCCTACCATCCCTGGGAGGTAGATTCTGTCATTATCCCTGGTTTACGGATGGGGAAGCTGAGGCACAGAGAGGTCGCCAAAGCTCACACAGCTTGTAGAGGCCGAGCTGGACTCAGACGCAGGCAGGGGACCCCAGAGTCTGAGTTGTCACCACTCTGCTATGCTGCCCTCTATGTCTCGGTCACATCCCTGAGTCCAGGGGGTTCTCAAGCCCTGAGCCAGACGGCTGCCTCTCCTGCCCTCGCCCCTCAGGGCAGGGATGCTGACTGGCCAGGGTGGCACCCAGCATGGCATTCAGGGTCTTTCTCGGTACGGGGCTCACTGTCCTCTTCTACCAGTGAGGAAACTGAGGCCCAGAGAGGCAAACAGACTTGCACAGAACCACATACTAATTAATGACCAAATAAGTTCAGGGAGTCTTCTCTCCCTCCTCCTCTGCCTTCTGTCTGGTATTTTTTTTTGCCCAAGAGCTTCAGGGCTGGTGGCAAGGCTGCGGGAGGGGGAGGCAGGGAGGAGGTCGGGGAACCGTGGGTCTGTGCATCTGCCCAGGCCAGGCCAGGTGTGTGCCTGCACACGTGTGTGCATGTAAGGGAGGACTCACATGCCGCTAAGGACGCCCATGAATCAAGCCCAAGACAGAGGCAGTTGAGAGGAGAAGAGTGGGTGCCCGGAGTCTTGGTGTCCTTCCCGGACCCCGCGTCCCCAGACCACTCCCCGTGGCACTACTGCCCCCGTCATGGCGCCACCTCTTGTCCCCGTAACTCCCGGCCTCCATTCAATATCTTGGTCAAATCTGCTTGTGGGGTGGTGACCTAGGCTTTATACTCAGGAGACCCCGAAGACTAGGGAGGCTGCCTCCGGAGTCGGGTGGAGCCCTGGCTGGGGGTGAGGGCGACGTTCTGTGCCTTTGAGCTGCAGTGGTGGCCTCGGGTAGGGACAACGGGCTCTGTCATTAGGGTTACCTGGGGAGCTGGCCCTAATCCATATTCCCAGGCCCAATTGCACAGATACCTTTCTGAGGTAGGAATCTGTCTTTTTACGGATCTGTGACTTTTACATGCAAATGAGTTGTTTTGTCATTAAAGAAGAGAGACACACTTGCACCTGGGAAAGTGTGAGCGGTAGGAAGACTCGTTGCTGAGAGCGGGCTCCTTTCCTGCCCCACAACCCTCTCCCCAGGGCTGACGGTTGTTAATTCTCCTTCTGGGTTAGGCAGCAAGGGTGGCCCTTGATGGAGCACGCTGTGTTGACCAGAACCCTCTGTTGTACCTTCCGGGAACACAGGGTCTAGTTGAGTGACAGGGAGAAACAGATGACCCACAAATACGCACATCACCGTGAGAAGGGACAAGGGCTGGGATGACCCGACGGGGTGTCGGGAGGGAACACGGCAGGGATGACCTCATTGGGCAGGGCTGAGCTGGAGGACATGGTCGCTGATGAGTGAGGATTTCCTGGTGTTCCGTCCAGGATGCCAGGGGGTTTTCCTGCAACCCTCAGGCTTCACTCACCCCTTTCTCTACGTCTGGTTATAGAGGGGTACAAGACTCCTCCTGATGTTTCAGAGTCACCTTCTGGTTAGGGACACAGGGCATCAGTCTTGATAAGGATTATACTGGCTGCCTTAGGCTTGTCCTAAGGCTAAATGAGTGGCTTAAAACCACAGAGGTCTCTTTTGTCACAGTTCTGGAAGCTAAGAGTCTGGAATGAAGTTGTTGACAGGGCTGTGCTCCTTCTGAAGGCTCTGAAAAGGATCCTTCCGTGCTGCTTCTCTCTTCTGCTGGTGGCCGGCTGTCCTCGGCTTATAGACACATCCCTCTAATCTCTGCCTCTGTCCTCACGTGGCCTTCTCCCTGTGTTTCTCTATGGCTACACATGGCCTTCTTATAAGGACACCAGTCTCTGGGTGAGGGCCGCTCTCTATCAGTGTGACTGTATTTGAGCTTGGTCACGTCTGCAAAGACCCTATATCCAAATAAGGCATAGGCACAGGGCGGGGGCCGGGGGTGGTTTCAACGTCAACATATCTTTTTGGCAGGACACAACTCAACCCACAACAAGGATAAAACATGCAGGCCCCAGAATGACCCAGCCCAAGATGGCGGTGAGGATTACAGGAAGGGGGCCTGGGTCCCTGCAGGCTGGGGTGGGCAGGGCAGGGCAGGTTTCAGGAAGGGGAAGGGCTGGATGTCTGGGGAGGCTCCAGGTATGTGGGGAGGAAGGTGGAGCATGAGCAAGTGGATGAGTGAAAGACAGCCCAGAGGCAGGAGTGCACAGAGCACACACAGCCACAGGAGAGAGGCGCCAAGGACCTCCTCAGAGCCACCTTCTAGAACTGTGAGTCCCGGAAAATGAGGTCGTGGTAGTTACGAAGCATATCCTATGGGTCACCGGTTTGCTCCCCCCTTGAAGGCGGTGAGGGGGGTTCCGGGGGTGTCCTCTGTGACCTTTCCCAGCTGCTGGCTCTGGCCTTGAGATATGGTGTCTGTAGACAGAGGAGAAGTGAGTGTCCCTTGGGCTCCTGGGATGAGCTAGCACGTGTCCCCAAAGCCCAGAGCCTCTGGCCCTCGGTGACAGGCTCCCAACACCCAGGACCATCCCTTCCTCGCCTTTGCCCACACAACCAGCTCCTTTCTCCATCTTTTCCCTTTTCACGCGCTCAGGGAGAAAGCTGCAGGTGAGATGACACCCACCTTGTTCCCTGGTGTCTAGAAAAGGATTCGCTCGGAGGATGTACTCAAGAAATATCCACAGCGAGAAGAGAGACTCCTGACAGTGATATCTCAGATTTTGTCCCTGCAGAGACGCAGACTACCCCCAAGCTCCCACCGCCAAAAGCCCTTCACGCAACCAGTGTGTCAGAAGGACCGCGCTCTCTTCCCACCACTGCTGCTGAGCAGAGGTGAAGCTGGGGCGAGGTTCCTCCCCTGCCCAGGCCTCAGTGGTCCTCTCTGTAAGGCAGAGACCGCAGTGTTCACTTCACAAAGCTAATATGAGAAGGCAGTGTGACCAGCTGTCCCGAAGCTAGAATTGGGCATTTTGATTCAGTCTGACAACCTGAGCCCTCTCCCAGGCCCAGGGGGTTCAGGATGGGCAAGGCAGGCTATGCCCTGTCTGCAGGAGGTATGGACGGTCTGCTGGGATGGATTTCAGCTGGTGCTGGGGTCAGGTAAACCCCTTCCCAGGAGGTGGCACATAAGAGGGGAGTGGACCGATGAGGAGGAGTCAGACAAAGAACGGGAGGAGAATTCTCAGCAAAGGGAATGGCATCTTGGAGACTAGAGCTTAGGGCCTATCCTAGAAGCGGTCTGGTATGGTTGGAGCGTAGAGAGCAAAGGGGATGCCAGAACTGAGGCCAGAGGCCCCATGGACTGCACGTGAAATATCGTTGTATTGGTTGGCATTTTCTTTGGTTTAAAATCCAGATTATTTCTCTCACCTGTGTAGAAGTCTGGAGGTAGCAATCCAAGGCTGGTGTGGTGCTCCAAACTGTCAGGGAATCACGCTCCTTCTACTAATTGCTCTGCCATTCGTGACTTCCATTCCCAAAGTCACTCGTGGCCCAAAATGACTGCTAAAGCTCCAGCCCTTGTGTTTTCATTCCAGCAAATACAAAGGAGGAAGAGGTGAGGATACCTTATCAAAATTAAGGCATTTCCTAGAAATCCCATGTACCATTTCCATATAAATCCTGTTGGGGAGCTTGTAGTCGCTGAATTATATTTAGTTTCAAGGGAGGTTGGGAAACAGTCTTTATTCCAGATAGCCATGGCCAGCTGAAAATGGGGCGTTCTGTTACTGTCGAAAGAGAAAGATGGATACTGGGAGATCAGTCATGGCCTCCACCAAAGTCGGTTGATGAGGACACTCTGGACCCGGAATAAGACGACATGCATCACGAGTCCGGGCACGGGCTTCACTGGGAGGCTTCCACTTTGCTCCCCCAAACAGAGCTAGCCTCATCCCACCAGTGTGGTCCATTCAAGGGCTGTGCTCCCCTCCACCTTGGAGCCCTCACTCTGCTGGGATGCTGAGGATGCTGGAGATCTTTACTCCTGCGGCTAGGCTGGGAGAAGGGATAAAGAATTTGTGGCCGGCCATGGAGGACCACAGGGGGTTCTGTAAGACAGCAGACTCCAATGGATAGTCAGACCCAAGTGGCACAGCCGCCCTACTGCTTCTGTGGGCTAACCTGGGAACCCAGCGTTCCTAGGAAAACGCATTTGACATTCTGTCACCTCGTTTACAAACAAACCTGGAAACCCAGGTTGCCCGCTTTCCAGCCTTGCCCTGCTCTCTTCTCTTTGTGGGCCAAAGTGCCAGGTAGCACCAGGCAAAGGACCCCAAACTGAGGAAGTTATCAGTGCTTCCCTGGGGGCTAGGAGATGGGGGCTACGGGAGAACCCCTCCCAGCCTCTAGGACTGCCCTTGGCAGGCACGTGAATTGGGATGAGGAAATCTGTCTGGGCTGCTGCCAGCATTCAGGCACTGGAGGGTCAGGCTGCTCTCAGGACTCTGTGCTGGGAGGGAGAAGAGGGCCGTGCAGCCTGGGGGGTGTTCAAGTTGCTCTTGGGGACCACGGGGACCGCAGTGCTGTGAAAGGGGGAGGAACCCAGGGGCTGGACTCAGCACCCCAGCCAGAGACTTCCTACTGGCTTTCAAAAGGCACTTTCGGACACTTTCGTGGGACTGGCATTTAAAGGGAGGTTTCTGCAAACAGAAAAATTTGAGGAGTCCAGCCAGCCCCTCAGTGAGCTGCTGACGGGAGATGGGGGATGGGCTGTGCAGGGAATAGCGATTTGCCAGAGAACCACACTGTGGGCTGGCAAAGCCGGGGTGTGAGCACCTCCCCCACACCCATGGTGAGGCGTCACGCTGTTACCACCGCTCTGCCTGCCGTCCTGTTGGATTAGGCGCTTCCTGACCCTCGGAGAGCCCCGGCCCCAGGCGGGAGATATTTTATTTTTTCATTTATCTATGTTTTGTTGAAGAGGCGTTGACAACAATGTTTCAGGTGTTCAGTTCCAAGGCAAAATTTTACCTTAATCCTTGTAAACTTGCTCTTCTAAAAAACAAAAAATAGTAATTATACATTATGATATGGAAATCATTATATAGGTATATATAGATCCCGTACATATATGCATATATGCTTATTAGTATTTGACTGAGCATCACAGGCCCATGACATAATACCCAAAAGGCAGAGGGTGCACACAGTGAAAGGGGGCTCCCTCCCCTGTGTCTAGCCAGCGGCCCTCCAGCTATTCCTCTGGACCCTGTCAAGGTCTGTCATGCCCGTTTTGGTCAGCCCTGTTGATCCCTGTTGACGTTATGTTCAGTGTGGTTATTAAGCAGACACGATTATGGAAGGAGAGGGGCAGTGGGGCCGACTGTCGAGGAAAGGGCCTGCCTCGGTTAGCATGGGGTAGCGGTCTTGGTGTGAAGGCCTGTCCCCCACCCACACATGAGCTAGCAGACCCTGAAGGCCTCTAGCCCCACCTATGCGGGCTCCTGCGAGAACGACCCTCTTGACTATCCTTGGAGTCTCCTGGGCTTACAAGCAGTGGCTGGGGGCAGGGGATGGATCTGCAAGATGCCTTTCAGCTCAGATTTCCCTGAGTCTCTTATCTGCTTCATGCCCCATTTCCCCACTTAAAGACATGAAGAAATAGGGCAGCATTGAAGATAATAGCTCACTTACGTCCCAGAAGGATTTCAGAGCATTTACAGAGCACGAGCAAAATGGAACTCAGATCCAGCTGTGGTTGGCCTGCCAAAGGCATTCCCCTCCTGCCCCATCCCTACTCAAAACTGGTGGGGTTTGGCGGGGGAGGCCCCGGGCCCTGGGTTTGGGAACAGGTCCACGGTGACAAGGGGTTGGAGGCAGTGGCTTTCCTCCGAGGCCAGTCTTTAATGCACCAGGCCATGAAGTGGGCCCCAGGAGGCCCACAGGGTGGATTCTTGAGGACACCATGATTCCTTTCGAGTTGTTTCGAGAAAGTTGGTTTCTACCCCAGATTCCTTAAACCTGGGTTTGTTGTCTTAGAGTCAGGCTGGGAGAGTCCCTCAGGGTGCTCCTAAAAGGGATAACAGACTTTTGACAAGATGCTGGGCTTATAGGTGGGTCCCCTGGGGGGAGGGGCGGGAGGAGGGTGGGGACGCATTGTTGGGAGAGGTCCCACCGGCTGCAGGACTTTGGCCCCCTCATCAGCCATGCCGGCAATTCCATCTTGGGTATCCTCCTGGTGACTCACATCCTCGTCTTGAGTACTCTGAAGAGCACCACAGAAGCCCCCCGCCCCCCCCCCCCAGCAGACGGGGGCACAGCCATACCTCCCTCCCTTGAACCCATGAAGGCCTCGGAGCTCTGTGACTTACAGACTCAGGGGAACTCAGCCTTGGCCAACAGGGCTCTGGGAACTTGTTCTGGTGAACAGACAAGAGGCAGCTCTGCTCACCGTCCCAAGGTTGGGGTGTTTTAAGTGGGGGTGTTTGAAGCGCGTGACAAGGTTTCCTTCCCGGCAGTCCCCCTCTGGCCCTTTCCTTTAAATGACAGAAGCCCAGCGTCCTCGTGCTGAAAGGCTCTCGGAGGTGTCTTTGCTCAGGCTTCCACTTGGCACAGGGGGAGGCCGAGCCTCGGTGGGGCGGGGAATAAGGCGGAGGAGGTGGCCAGGAGCCGGCCAGACCCCAGGGCTCTCCTGTGGAGCGGGCCCAGGCCGCCGGTGTGGAAGCTCACGAGGGCACGGGCTTTGTCCGATTCCTTCCCTGCTGGATCCCCAGGGCCCGGTCCAGGCCTGACACACAGTAAATGCTCAATAAATACGAGCTGAGCCAAGCAAGGGGAAGCATTACTCATGCTAAGTCAGAGGGGTCTGAACAAACGTGGCTTTACAGTGCTGTCAGCCAAGAAAATCCCTCCTTCTCGGGGCTTTGAACCTGGCTCTGAAGCTGAGCACTCTTCATTCGTCCGTGTCCAGCTGGGGCTGAGGCGGCTTGCAAAGCTCAGCTTGCACGGGGGCTGTGCTGGCCCCAAAGTGGAGTCTGTCCCTGCTTCTCAGCACGCATGAGTCGAGACTCACCCTTTGGTCACTGGGTCCCTTCCTCACCCCGGCACATCCCCCCACCCCCACTCCTGTGCTGGTCAATACCTACTCTGAGCACAGCCCTGTCGTGGGTGCAGGGGAGGGGACGTGGGGGAGAGCAGGTGGTCAAGCCACAGTCCAAAGTGGGGGACCTGTAGGCAGATGGAGGACACTCATGGCCCTAGGGAGCTCCTTGAGGACAGGGTACTTGCTTCTCTGTCTTGGGTGCCACCAGTGAGAGCATGACCTCCTGACTCACCTCTCAGAGGCCTGGGCTCTGCTCCCTGGAACCTCTTTCCTAAGGACAAAAGGTCTTCTGGGCTCTTTTCTCCCCACCTCCTACCCATGTGCTTTCTTCCCAACCAGAAGTTTGCTTGGACAAAAACGTCCTCAAGAGTTACCTCAGGTGGGTTTCAGTGCGTTCTAACAAACATCAGAGTAAGAGCTGCGAGGACATGGAGGATGCTTTCTGAGGTGACCAAAGTGCCTCATTTTGTGGGGCCTTCCAGGACCCTTAGCGGTGCCTGCCTCACAGAGAGGTGAGCTGACCTCCTGGGCATGTGGTCTCAGGTCATGCTCACCCCACATCGCAAGCAGCCCTCCTCCATCTGGATTTTAGGAACGGTTTGCAGTTGCGTTTTGTTTTCTTCAGAAGTGCCCAAAACCGGGACTGAAGGCACTGTTGAGTCTTCTTTCACAAGGTTGTCCTTAGGCTCCTTCCGACCACCTGTCCCTGTGTGTTGGTTGGGGTGACCTTTGCTGAGAACCACAGAGCCCTGGGGGTGTAGAAACTGGGGGAACCAGGTCCAGTGGATTCGTCTGAGCTCCTCCCCTCCAGGCTGCTGGCCGGGCCATGTTTGCTGGAACTTCAGGGCCGTTTAGGTGCTGGAAAAGAGCTGTGTCCCAGATTCAGGAATGCTGGGCCCTCTGGTCCCAGCTGTGTCCCTGCCAGGCTCTCAGGTATCTCTTTCTGTCTCTGTCCCAAGAGAAGGGCCAGTGAGTTGGGGGTCTCTGGGACCTCCCTTGCATCCAGCACTCTGTGAGTCTCTGGTTCTCCCAGATAGCCCTATGTTGTCACCTTCCCCTGCTTCTCCTGCCGTGTCCTCTCCAGGAAGCTTCCTGCCTTCTTGTTAGAGGACAGGAAGGAGAGTTGCTCTTTGGAACCAGCCCTGAGGCAGAGGAGAGGGGCTTGGACAGCAGGAGCCTAGATGACAGGTGACCTCAGCCCTGGCCTTGAGGCTCCCAGGTGAGCTCTTCAGAAAGTCTAGTCCCCTTTCTGCATTACCCACCCCATACCCCTGACTCAAGGTCTCATAGGGTCAAGGGTCTAGGGGTTCTGTTCTGCGGGGATCGGTGTCTGTCTCGAGAAGTTTCTGGAGGAGACTTTTCTATGCTATAAGTAAACACATGTAGTTATTTCTTCACAAGAATGCTGGCTTTTGCCTTGAGTGTCCTGGCTTTGAAATCTGGCCAGGTACATTCCCACGTCATCTGGGCATCTCACTTGGGCATCTCACTTCACTTCTGGGCTTCCACATCCTCGTCCAGTGATGGGAGCTCTAACTTCTTGGCTAGATTGTCCCGAGAGTGTAGGGTGTGAGCAAGGGAACAGGAATGACTGCAGGCAAGGGTGAAGCAAGGTGGTCAGCCCAAGGGAGTTTGCAATCATTTGCAAAGGAAATGTCACACTTTGTGAACCAACAATGGGGGAAGAGCCCAAATTGGGGTCTAATTAAGAGATAATGCTTGGGATTCTGGCATTAGTCCTCTGGGAGATTAGGGGAAGGGAGCCGGGAAGGCCTGACAGTGTTCTTTTCTCCCTGCTCTTCCCCAAGCCCAGCCCAGCCCAGCCCAGCCCCAAATCTGTTCTTCCCAAATGTCCTCTTAGATGCTGTAGTTCATTTTATGATAAGCCCCTGAGAACTTGGTGAGGGGTCATGGAGAATTGCTCCCAGCTTTCCCATGCTCTTAGTACATGAGAGTGTCCAGCAATGCCTTCGGGGGGATTCTAGGAGAACTGCTTGGTACCCTAGTGGTCATGAAATGCAGGAGTCAGTAGAGAGGAATAGTAGGATTCCTGAAAAGCTTCTAGACTAGAAGCAAGATGGATCCTTCTGGAATGGCTCAAGTAAAGCTGTGCCTTGAGATTTTTCTCTACTCTTCCTTGTCCTGGAATTAGGTTGAAGCCATTCATTCATTCACTCATGCATTCACTCACTTATCACACACATAGGGATGGGCTACTGTAGTCAGGCGTGGAACTGGAGCCTAGGGAAATGAGGGCAGACAAAACAGTCCTGGAGAGTGAAATGCAAGTCTAGCAAAAAGCCTTCTGTGTCCTGCCGGAGGGAATGGATTTTATGCAACTGGCTTGGGGCCCAGTCCTCCTATTGAGCTTCTGGGATTCACACCAAAAGGGAACTCATCATATACTTAATTTCTAAGAAAAAAGGAAACAAATCACCAGGCAAGACAACACTGGGGACCTTATAAAGCAAACACAACAGGAAGACACCGTGGTTGGGTGGATGAAAGTCTCCTCCCAGGCTGCCCATCTGTGAGGGGCTGTGGGATCTCTTCTTACAGATGCAGGGTTTGGAGGCTTTTCCAAGGACCTTTTGGGATTTAGCCTTGTATTCCACTGGTTCAACCCTCTCCAGATGTTGGGTAGACCAGATGACCCCTGAGGTCTTCATCTGCTTTAAAATCAACAATCGAGGGATTTTCAGGATCTAAGCCCAAACCGGAAGACTAGTATTGATGTTCAACATGCCCGACGGGGAATCATTTGTCCATGGCAATGACCCAGAAAGTGAGCAGGCTCCCACTTGGAAGAAGAGTGGCTCTGTTCCGTGCATTCGTGCTGAAGCCTTGTGCTGATGCTCTTTGAGGCAGGGTTGAATTGATTCTTGAGTGACACATCTGTCTGTTGGACCTCTAGCCTGGTTTCTTCGTAATCAGGCAGTGTCTTTGCAGTGAAAGGGTAGCCCTCCACCTGCGCCTGAAAACCCCCATTGTCTAAAGCTTTCAGCTTGATGGAGCGGGTTATGTTCGAATGACCTCTGGCAAGATACCCCACCAAACCGGCCTTGGCTTTTCCCCACCAGACCCCAGCTCCCCTGCATATCAGGTTAGAGGTAGGCCACTCGAGACTTCCTGAGTCTCAGAATCTCCTGGGTGCTTGAAATGATTCAGATAGTTGGGCTCTACTTCTGTGTCTTTATTCCTGCTGCTTGGCTTCCTTGGATCCCCATAACCCCTGGCGCTCCCACAAAGAAACCCTTCCCGGGTGAGGCTTGTTGGAAGTCCACTAAGGGGGTTCCCCCTAGAGACAGAGATTGGATCTGGCTGATGTTGGCCAAAAGAGGGTTGAGGTCCTGAACAGAGAATAAAATATGTTGGTTACGTCGTTTGCTCTTGCCCCCCATCTGCCCCCTTTCCTATCCTCACTCTTTGCCCTCATCACCACCCTAATGCCCCAGGGCTGTTGTGTGGGAAACCAGGATTTCAGGACAGGGCCAAGTCAAGGGATAGAGGAGCAGGAGGAAGCCCATGAGTGCTCTGGCTTCCTTGTGGTGCAGGGGGACCCAGGTCACCTTGGTCTGAATTTGTCATGGGCTTTGTCCCTGGCCTCATCTGCTGTCTAGCCGGAGGGCAGCCAGACATCCCCCTGCAGTGATTCAGTTCCGCAGTTCTGTTCTCTTCGGGACAGCTCCAGGAGGCGGGTCTTTTCCATTGCTTGGAGGGTCTGGCTGCGAATGAAGACAGGGGGCAGCTGCACAGAGCGTTGGCATGATGCTGGGGTGGAAGTCCGTCTCTGCCGTTCACCAGCTGTGTGACTGTGGGCAAGTCACTTAGCCTCTTTGAACCTCAGTGTCCTCATATTTGTTTATCCATTCAGCCAGTAGCTATTTATGAAGTAAGGGAGACTCGGCCACACGGCATTTCTGAGTGCTGGCTATAGTGTCCCGGACGGACCATGTCAGGAGGCATCCGAGGATGAGGCAGATTTCCTTTAGGGTAGAACAAAGGGACTGTTGCCTACACAGGAGGGTGCCGTGAGGGCTCTGCTGCTGGGCTGCGGTGTGGCTGCAGGTCCTGGAAGGCTGGACTATCTGCCATGTCTCAGCAATGCTAAGGTCAAGGTTGCTTGAGAAACCGGGTCCTCCGTGGGACCCTGCAGAGCGTGCTGATGGGTGCGGTAGCATAACCTGGAGAGAGCCTGGTTGAAGAATGTTGGAGCTTAGAGTGCATCCTGAGGCAGGACCCTTGGCTTCTTCCTTCCTCAGTGCTGGGAACCATAAACATGCCACTGTCCCTCCCAGAGGCCTTTGGGGACTCAGTGAAAGAGCGCACAGGATAGTCTGGTAACAGTGCTCTGGGAGGTCAGGGCGTCACTGTCCCCTTCACCAGCCCTCTGTGGGGCACCCGTGATCTCTCCCAGCTCACCGGACAGTCTAGTTTGCTTGGGTCCTGGCAGAGAGGGCCACCGCCTGTATCCCTGTCTATGTTTCCATGGCAACAGGCAGGCAGGGATCTGTGGAGATCTCAGGGGTCTCGGATTCTCCTGGGCAGGCTTGGTGGAGGGCAGACAGGGCTCCCAAGCCATGCCTGTTCTTGCTCTGACCCCAGGAATTAAAGGTTCTGTTGCCTCTGGCCAGGCTGTTTTATCCACACGTGTTCAATCTTGTGCATTTTGCAAGGGACGAAATCCGTGTTTCCTTTATTCTAACCACACTGCAGTAGTGTTATGTAAGGGCTGCGTGGTGTCCAGGAGGCCTCCTGGGGCAGAGGAAAAATAAGATTCCTCACCTCTGTGGCCTCCACTTTCTCTTCTCTCCCCGAAGCCTTTCGGGGGTGTCACCAACCATGCTCTGAAAACAGGAAGCACACGTGTGCGTGCGTGCGTGTGTGTGTGCACACCGTGTGTGGAGGATGTACTGAGGGGTGGGCTTCCAACTCCAAAGGGAGCGAGTGAACAGAGGGCACGGACTCCTCGGGTGCCTCGGAGCCGTGAACTTGATGCCTTGATGCTGTGGCTCTGGGTCTAGTGTGGCTAATGCTCAGCCTTGGGGAATGGTGATGCCAGCCAAAGGCTCGGGAGAGTAACAACACACATTTCCACGGAGCTTCGTGCGGCCTTGCTAAGGTTGTGTTACTCCTCCATCCTGACGATCACCTTGGAAGCCCCTGGTCTCCCTGAAAAAATGAGGAAAGGGAGCACAGGGGTGCTGAGCTGCTGGGCTGGGGTGGCCGGGGAGGGGTCGGCTCTGTCCATGCCTCCTGACTCCCCAGCGGCCTATGGGGTCCTGGCTGGGAGGACTGGCCTAGTTGGCTGCATCCCAGAGAGCTCGTCAATGTAATGGTGTCTCTTGCCATTGATGACCCAATTCCAAGGGATGTGGCGACAAGACAGCACATGCTGGGGACCCAGGGGGCTTCATAAAACCCTGCTGACTCCTAGCTCCAGTAGGAGCTCCACGGGCTCCAAGGACAGTCTGCCACTAACCACTAGAGTAGACCCGTGGGTGAACAGCCCTGTGTGGCTTCTTCCCAGGATCTGAGCGGGAGGACAGAGCCGTTGTCTGCATTGTGAGTGAGTGCAGGCAGTGGGGCTCGGAGCCACCGTGCCTGGGCTGGCCTCCCGGGCCTCCAACCCAGCCCCGCGCCCCAAGCGCTCCGGCAGCTGCCTGTGGTCCCCAAGCAGATGGGCAGTTGCTCCCACAAAGGGGATGTGTGGCGCACGGGCTGCGGTTCCCATGGCAAACTTAGGCCCCTCGTGTTTGTAATTACCCCTGGTGTTCTTTTCTTCCCTCCGTGTAAGCGAGGCCAGGCGGGGGCATTCTTGTCATCCAGGTCCCCCAGCTCCCCTCCCTACCAACTGTCCCGGCATGGAGCCCTTCCCACAAACAAGAAAACTGGGCCCAGGCAGCTGCTGTCTCAGCCAGGTGGAGTAGCTTTTGTTTTCTTTGAAAATCGTTCTATTTGAGGGCCTCCGGCTGGCTCAGTCTAGGGAGCATGCGACTCTTGATCTCGAGGTCCTGAGTTCAAGCCCCACGTTGGGCATAGAATTTACTTAAAAAAATTGTTCTTTTTTAATTGATTAGTTATTGTTTACGGTGGCAAAATAGACATAACATGAAATTGTAACCATTTTAGCCAATTTAAGTGTAAGGGTCCATGGCATTATGTACATTCGCATTGTTGGGCCAATATCACCCCTGTTCATCTCCGGAACTTTGTCATCTTCCCCAGTTGAAATTTTCTTTCCTACATAAACTCTTGCCTGGAGGCCGCTGAGTAAGGCCCACGAGAGCAGAGGTTCTCTGGCTGAACTGGGGGGAGAACCCACACGCTGAGTGTGGGGGCCCTGGAGACCCTCCCTGGGAGCCTCGGGGGGCCCTGCATATCTTTGACAGGGAGCAAGCTTCCGTCCTGGGTCGCCGAGGGCCCTGGCCTCCCTCAGTCATACCATTCCATTCCTGCCTCCTCGGCTTTCCTTCCAAACACCCTCTCCCCAGCTTTGGACCCTGGCCAGACCCCTCGGAGTCTTCTAACCCAAGCTGGGCTCCAGAAAAGTTAAAAAAATGTGCTCTGCAGGGGCTTGGGGGCTCCTTCTTGCCAATCTCCCCCTGCCTGGGCTTATCAGCATCTGTCTCTACAAGGTTCTTCTGGGACGGGGTGGAAGCTGCCTGCCTCTCCTCCCCACCGGCCTGCTCACCTCTTCTACCTGCTAGCTCTCCTGCCCCTAGAGTCTTCCCACTCCTTCCAGGCTGCCCAGGCCCCATTCTGCTCTGCTCCCTCTGGCCTCATCCATATATTGGCTCTAGATTTTTCCTTCCCCTTTCATCAAAAATTACTTGTCCTGAGCTCCCCTTCCGTAGCACTGGTGAGTATTCATCGTCGGGTTACTTGCTGCGTGAGTTTATGTGCCTCGGGGAGCTCTAGGATCGTCAGAGACTCTCAGTTCCTGGCAGTTTTCAGTTTCAGGGAAGGTCCAGAGCGCACAGGGAATTTCAGACCCCGCAGCAGGTGGCCTCGGTGGGGGCGATCCTTGGGGATGGGAGCAGCACACAGACTGGAGTCCCTTTTGGGTGTCCCGTAAATCCATCGAGGCGGCCCCCGCTTTGCTTACACCACACAGCTATGACCTGCTGGGGAAACCACAAGGCAGGCTGAGACACCCCCAAACCCTACCCCTTTCATGAGACTGAGTCTGGGCACTTTACTTCACCTCCTGCTGCTTCCATTTCCTTCTCTGCAAAATGGGACGTTAAGGTCTGCAGGGTTATCCGGGGACAAAATGAGATAGAGCCTGAGTGCTGGGGCCAGGCCGGCACAATCAGGCCCAGCAAACGCTGGCCACCCTGAGTAGCGCTCTCAGCGGTGGCTGGGGGCCACCAGACACCTCTCCGTACCTGCTGTCTGCTCTGAGCCTCCTTTCTCCAGCCCCAGCTTTTACAGAGCAAAGCTGTCACCTGTCCTTTCTAAAATCAAGGCACGACAGGGAGGGGACTGACATGCATTGGCTACCTTCTCTGTGTCAGGAATCTCTGTGAGGCAAGTGTCGGTATGCCCACTTTACAGACAAGGAAACTGAGGTTCAGGGTGGTGAAGGAGTGTGACCAGGACCATGTGGTTAGGACGTGGTAGAGGACACAGTGTAGCCCTCGCCTGCCCCGCATTCAACTTTGTTCCTGTCCAGTGAAGGCACAGCCATAAAGGAAACAGAAGATGCAGCTAGCTGGAGGGGTATTTTTGTCCGGGGTCCTTTGAAGCCTCCCAGATGGGACCCCAGACCCCACCTGTGCATTGGAACAGTAGTCTAGAACCTGTGCGATGTTGTAAAATCATGGGCCAGTGACTCGGAAAGGAATTTCCTTTTTTTTTTTGGAAAGGAATTTCTTTGTGGGCCTCAATTCAGTCCATTTGAAGTTAGTTCAACAAGCATACGGGGTAAGGATATTTTAGGGGTGGGAGATGAGGGGATGGCAGAGGCTCAAAGAAGCGACACCCAGCCCCTGCCCCAGAGGGGGCCCTGGCCACTGGGAGGAGGCAGCTGCCTTAGGTGTGCAGGCAAAGAGGGTCAAATATGGCTCCTCACCTTGAACTCCAAGTCAGCATGCGGTCTGATAATGGGTTGTTTTCTACTGTGAATACGTGTATAGGAAAGGTCTTAGGAAGATGTAAATTTGATCACATTTTATTATATCTTTAGTAAGTAGCCTTTAGTGAAAAGAATAATGTTTCATAAAAGTGAGACTGGATATTTGAGATGAGATGTCATCCCTCTCCCCTTCTTTCCTCCCTCCTTGCTTCTTTCGCTTTCCCTCCCCGGCACCCCAGTCTTCAACAGCTATTTTCTGGAACCTGCTTCATGCTAGACACATGAGCTCATTCTAGCTACAGGCTGGAGTAAGGAGCTTATAGCGAGATGAGGGAGACAGACAAAAGGCAATAGCAAGACCATAACTGCTCTAAAAAGATCTACTTAAAGAAAAAGGCTGGGACACCAGGGTGGCTCAGCCAGTTGAGTGTTTCTCAGTTTCAGCTCAGGTCATGATCTCAGGGTCATGAGACTGAGCCCCCTGTTGGGCTCTGGACTCAGCACAGTCTGCTTGAAAGATTCTCTCCCTCCACTCATCCCCACCCCTCTCTCAAATCAATCAATCAATCAACCAATCAGTCAATCAGTCTTAAAAAAAAAAAAAAAAAGCAAGATCAGCATTGCTCCAAAATAGCTATGCAGTGACGCAGGTGACATGGAAGAGATGACTAGAAGGACAGCAGTATTTTGTCAGGGGAAGGGGTGGAGGATGAGGTAGGGAGCTGGAGAGAAGGTATCAGGGAGAGAGAAAAGTGTGTATAAAGGCTCTAAGAGCCAAATGTATGAGAAGTCAAGGGAGGGTGTAATTAAATTTGCTGGAGGGCAGAGGCAGGGGAGTTGGACAAAAGTTTCAGGGAGGGGCTGGTGTTTGGGGCATTGTGGGATGAGTAGGAGTTTGATAAGCAAAGGTTGAGAGCACTTTAAGCAGAGGGGGAAGCGTGTGCTAATATATGCATGCTGTATTTAGAGGGTGATGTTCAGACCGTTATGCCTGGGAGAAAGAGCGAAAGGAGGTGGGACTTGGCATGAATGGGCATCTCCAAGAAAGATCTGGGGAGTAGGAAAGCTAGTAGGAGATGGTGCGCTACAAGAGGGAGGTGGTACAGGAGTGGGGAGGCAGGGCCATTTCAAGGGGCACTTGGAAATCAGGTGGCGGGTCTGGGCAGCTGATGAGCCCCAGTTGTTGGGATGAGGCCCGTGGAAGTGGCCGTGGGCTTTGCATCTTTAGCTAACTTCTCTGCCAGATCCTAGTGTGGACTGCGTTAATGCTCCAAGGGACCCCCAGCCATTTATCAATTTGTCTTGAGGGAGCAAGACTGAGGGCAGGGTTTGGAAGCAAGATGAGGCCCCCATACATCATTCTGTGTGGCCCAGCTCTAGTCCGCAGGGTGATACGCTGTAGTTCCTCCTCTTTGCCCACGCCACAGGGGAGAAAACGGGCTGTGGGCTGCGTGGCTGCTGAAGGCACAGAGCCGCCAGCGTCAGTGTCAGGGCTAGAAGCCAGGGACCTGGGGGCATGTCTTCTAGAACATTCTTCCCTCTGAACACAGTCTGGGGGAGGGCCAGAGGGAGAAGGGGTGACCTTTTGTAGCCCTTTCTCTATAACTCACTGCCAAGATTAGGAAATCTTCAGGGAGCTTGAGGGGAAGCTCTGAGGGGTTTTCATGACCTGATGTCAACCCCCAGCATGGCTCAGATGAGGAAGCCGCTGAAAGTAACCACCCATCAAGGGGAGGGGCCCCAGTGTCCTGAATGGGGTTCACCCGCTGCTGGTTAGGGGAGCGCCAAAGGCCAGCAGCTGGCATCTGGTCCCCAGAATGCATGGGTGTGGGCAAGGTGCGGAAGGAAAGGGACAGCTTTAGGGCCTCATTGTCCCTACTGAGAGCCCCCAGGGCCCCTGCCTTGCCCCCCATTCTCCTCTGAGATAAGAAGAGCTGGAAAGACTATGGTCCTGTTGAGTCACTCAGTCAAGGAAAACTCCCCAATCTGTCTTTCGGGGGCATCTAGTCCAGAAGATGTCTCCACTTTGACAAACACAACATCCTCTCCTTAAAGTTAAACTTGAAATTTAAGAGAGCAAATCAATCTCATTGGGCAAAGTGCTGGTTTGTTCTCATCCCTCCAGATTCTTCTCATCCCTCTCTCCTTCCCTCCCACTAGTCTCCTACCCTCTATCCATTTTACAGATGAGGGGAATAAGCCTAGAGAAGTTGAGCAAGCTGCCGAAGGTCATACAGTGCTTTGGCCTGCGCCAGCTGTCCTGGCCCTCATCCTTTTCTCCTGACCACAAAGGAAAGTGAGTCACTGCAAGTGTACGCGCCTTTGGGCAAGGACCCCTGTGGGAGGGGCTGCATCTCAGGTGGCTGGTCTGGCCCTGTCCAGGCTGGGGGCCGGAGGGGGTGCCCTGGAGGAGCGGGTGCCCCGGGCTGCCTTCAGGGTGTGCTGGGAGTGTCCGTCGGCCTGAAGGAGCCCCGAGGAACTTGCTTACATTTTCACTGAGAGGAATAAAGTAAAGTAATAACGATGTCAAGCACAAGGTCAACAGCAGAGGTAGCAGTGATAGTAATACCGGGCTCCTGCGCGCTGCTCCTGTGGGCCAGGTGTGGCTCTCAGTGCTCTGCCTGCACGGACTCTGCCCCCACCCTCCCCGGCCTGTCAGTGCTTAGATCCCCAAGCTTCTGAATCTGCAGCCTTCGGGAGATACTGTGCTCACTGCTGGGTGCTAGAGAAGCTCAGGCGGGTGTGGGCTGGGAGCCGGTGGCTTCTGAGGAAGCCCCACTCCCAGTCTCTGGGGTCTAGGAGCTCTGAATGCAGTCTGCATTCTTTTGCTGTCTCCAGGTGGCCCCCCACTAGCTAGGGGGAAAGAGAGGCTTGAGGGCATGGGGGTGTCCTCCTGGGTCACGTCCCCATCATCACACTCTCCCCAGCCCCACTCCCCCAAGTCTCAGAGCAACCCCAGAGCCAGCCCCATGATGCAGAAGGAAGGAAAAGGATAGAGGGGATTCTTACACAGACTGCAATCCCAGCCTGGGCTGGGTTTTTTTCCCCTCAGAAACAAATCTTTCATAGAGAACATCCTTGATTCTTTTATTTTTTTTAAGGTTTTATTTATTTGAGAGAAAGGGCATGGGGGGGCAGAGGGAGAGGAACAAGCAGACTCCCTGCTAAGCATGGAGCCCAAGGTGGGGTTCGATCCCAGGACCCTGAGATCATGACCTGAGCCAAAAGCAGATGCTTAACCGACTGAGCCACCCAGACTCCCTGAACAACCTTGATTCTTGCCTCTGGCCATGTGTGGGAGTATGGCAAAGCCTTGGACTAGACCCTAAATGGGGTGTCAGTCTCCCCGTCTGTAAAATGGGGACAGGGCTATCCCTCTGACCCACGGAATGAGAGAAGGGAAGCGGAGCTGTTGTGAAGTGAGGAGGGTTTGCCGCTGTTGCCGCCTGGCTTGGAGATGAGGCCGAGCACGTCCTCTACGGTCCGCGGCTGAAGCCAGGGTCTATCCCGACTCTCTGATCCAGCTCTGGGCTCTAATGAACAAGGCTCCCCCAACTCAGGCCACCAGGGCAGGCCTGGCCCCTGGAGATGGTGGCCTGTGCCCAGGCAGTGCTGTGCTTCTCCGCCCCCTCCCTCCCCGCAGTCCTGGGGTGCAGGCTGTCCCTTGCTCCGAGCTCCTGGGATTCTCAACCACGTCGATGTCTGGCTCCTCTCAGCATCCTTCTCTTTCCACAGAGTCCTCCTGGAAGGAAAGAGAACATCTTCTAAGACTCTTAGGAACACACCTTGAGTGGTGAGATTTCAGGGACCACCCTCCCCCCCACCCCCAGGGAGAAGGTATTTTTGGAGAGATGCACTTTTCCCTGGCTCTTGGCTTCAGATTCAGTGCAGAGCTCAGAGCCCCTGGCTGGGCCCCCTCTGCATCTGGGTTTCTGCAAACCTGTGACATTCAGAGATGAGATTTTTTATTTTTACGATGTATATCACTTAACATTTTAATATTAATACCTTCATCTAGTGTCAGTCATTATTTTCCCGTTGCTTATTTTACCTACTGCTAAAGGTAAACTCCCACCCGCTCCAAGACCCCCTCAGGCTCTGGGGACACTCGCCTTGCATGAGTTTCCTGTTCTTCCCGCCATCCCGGTCTCTGGTCCATCTTGCCACAACCCCGGGAGGCGTGGTCTCCTCTGTGTGCAGGGAAAGAAAGAGGCTGGTGCTCTGGGAGCATCAGGGCTGGCCCGAGGCTTCTCTCCTGTGAAGAGGCAGCAGAACTGGGCTGAGATGAGCAGAGCTGAGATAATTGCGTCTCACAGCCCCAGGTCTGGAACTTCACGCACACTCCAGCCTGCCCCACCAGCTTGCCAGATCACAGGATCCGCTCCCCACCCCCGCCCAATCTCCTCTCACATGCAAGGCCAAGGTCAGGCCAAGGGCCTGGAGCAGGGCGGGGGAGGGGCCAGGCTGGGGGACAGGGGAGATGGCTGCCTGAGAGGGGGTCATGGTCAGTCCCCCTCCAGCTGTGAGAAGCCCTTGGTGTTAGGGCTAAAGACAGAGGGTCAGGCCAAGATGGTGTTGGTGTCGTGTGGAAGTCAGCTTTTCAAAATGTTAAAAACATAATTGTCCTACAAATATATGGTGAGCACGAGTCAAAGATTCATTTAAGTTGTTAATGAGGGAATCAGCAGGATGTGTATACAAACCCACACATGTTAATGGAAAAAAAGAACGCTGGAGTAAAATTGCTAAATTGGATAGAAAACTGGTATTTTCCATGGAGCAAAAATCATTTGCGCCTTACCAGGTTCCTGATGATAATGTCTGACTTTACAGAGACTGGGTTCCATCAACAGTAAACAGTAAGTCAGATGAAGTTATCTTGCCTGAGAAAGCCAGATGACTCTTAGGCTGGACTGTTTGTGTTCTAGTATGACTTAAAAGCATGCAGTCTCCTTTTTTTTTTTTTTTTTTTTTGGCTCATTTTAAGGTTTTGAGTGTTTTTTTCTTAATTGCAGGCAGAAACCGCCAGGAGGTAAAACTGAGGGATTCCAGCTAGAGAGAGCCCAAGAGAGAGGGCTTTTTTACCAGTCAGAGCCACTACCCACCTTCTTCTGGCCCTGGCCCTACTTGGTTAACTCCTTCCTTCATCTAGAACATTCCGTTCTGGTTATTAGAACAACCTGGACTGGATGGTTTATGATGGACATGAATCCAAGGCTGGAGACGCCTGAGTGCTCATTTAGGACTCCCTGTAGGTGCCCAGTCTTTCTGTGGCCCTGGTGTGTACATGTGTGTGCACACGTGTGCGTGGGTGTGTGTGTATGTGGGATTCCACTCTCTTCTTATGTAGAGGGACTTTCTCCTTTAGGGCTTTGCCAAGAACTGGGCCTGAGGGCTTCTTCTTTCCTGAAAGAACCCTGGCCCTTATTGTCTACTTTTCCAAATCCATTGCTCTTTCCTTGACTTTTCCCCATGGAATAATGTCCCCTATTCCTGCCCACCACAGAGACCCACACATAGCACCTTCCATGAAAGCCAGCCCCCCACCGTTCAGGGACACTGAAGGAGCATGGCTTCCTGACAAAAAGGGGGTCCATCTCTACTTTCCCCTTCTTCCCACTTGGGACCAAGGCCAGCCCCTTCTGCACCTTTGCATGAATTAGAAAATGGCTTTCCCCCACCACCACACCCCCGGCCAACACCACCAGAGCCAGGGCACAAACACGACTGTCGAGTCCTGCTCACTCCTTTGCAGGATCTCTTTGTGCCTGGCACAGACAGCACACCCACATACAATGGCCTCATTCCCTCCTCTTCAGAGATTTCCAGAGGAGTCTCCAGGGCCCCCTTCAACCTCTTGGTTGGCAAACCTTTCGAAGTCTCGATGGGAGATCGTCCAACCAGCACTGGCATATGTTCTCTGAGATCCTGCCCCACACCCGTGCCAGCTCTTGTCTCTTGAGCTGGAGACCATGGTTGCCCGGGCGATGTGAGGTCAGGGACCAGAAGAAGCCCCTCCGACCCCAGCAAGTATAGGGTTTCCTCTGGGTCCTAAATCAAATGCACAGAAGGGAGAGTTACGTTCTACATTCTTTTGGGAATGAGAGTGGTGCCACATCTTCCCAGTTGGGTGTAAATGACTGAGAACAGATTGTCCTGTCTGGAGGGGCTCTGGGAACTAGGAAGACGTGTGTGTGTGTGTGTGTGTGTGTGTGCGTGTGTGTGCGCGTGCGCGTGCACAGAGGAAGGTGATGTACAGGGTGTGGAGACCTAGACTAGGAGCTTTCCGTGCTGGCTCTGATGACGCTACTGGACAGAGAACCACTCCTGGAACTTCTAAATCTCCCGGGGTTTGCTCCCCTCCGCTGATGGGTGGAAGGAGGAATAAGCCTTGTTTGAAATGCACAGAGAGAAATTCTAAGTCTAAATACAAGCCTCACCGTCCCTCATCTGAACATGTCAGCTCTCACCCTCTGGAGTGTGAACTGCACTCCCCCACCCCCTCCTGGAGCTTCTCTGCCCCTCCTCCACCCCAGTCTCTAGCTCTTCTCCTACGGATTTGGCAGGACCCCCTGGAGGTAATTAATTAATAAATCAGTGTTTGCCTTTGGCTTGGAAACATGATTTTTTTTCCCCCTCTGTAAGTGACAAGTGTTTCAGCTGAGCCCAGCGAGGTGTCTGGGGCTGGAGGAGTTGCTTTTATTAATACGTGCCAAGAAGACTGTAATATCATCACCATTAAAATGAGGGGAGAGGGCTAGATGACGTCATGGTGGTGTCTGTCAGCTCTGACACTCTGGCGACATGGACCCCGTGTCTCCAGGAGGAAGCTTGCAGGCCATCTGGGCCTTCCACTCAGTTGTTTTGCCAAAAGGAGGTACTGGGGTCCACCCACAGCCTCATGGGGCCTTGGCAGCAAATGCCTTGGCCCATCAGTTCAGGGGGGAATGTTCTGACGGGTGAGAAGGGAATGGGTACCCATCGTGCCACAGTTTATTCTCTTCCTCCTGGCTGCCTCGGTGCCCACGCTGGAGAGGCCAGCTCAAGGCTCCTTATCCATGTACAAGGGTCTGTGGATCGGACAACTTGGCTGCTGTCTAATCACGGCCACTGTCACCGTCCTCGCCATCACCTCTGGCATCTGTATAACCTGATGGTTTACCAAATAGCCCCTGTATATGTAGTTGTCCTGTTTGAGGCACAAATTCCTGCTTTGATGGAGTTGGGACAGATTTAGCCATCGTTTGACAGGAAGTTGTGGCTCAGAGGGCTTAATATGAATTTTCTCCTAAGACCAGTAAGTACTGGGGCTGGAACTGGAATCCAGTTCTCTTTCCTGGTATCTTACGAATTGATCCTAGATCCTTCCATCCATCCATCCATCCATCCATCCATCTGTCCATCCATCCGTCCATTCATCCATCCATCCATCCATCCATCCATCCATCCATTCATCCTTCCATCCATCTAATAGGTAATTACTAAGAGCCAAGCATGTGAGTGGGGTTACAACAGTAAACAAAAATAAAGCTGTTCCTTGTCCCTAGCTGCTGTAGGTTAAGCAGAGTTTCTCTTTTCTGTAGATAGAAAGATCCCAGGGTGTAGAGTGAAAGCCTGCGCCTGAAGTTCTCAGAAGAAGATTTTGTTTTCCCTTCCTACCACTTCCTCTTTTCCTTCTGTCCACAGCAGACCAGTTTTAAGTCCTTTTGACTTCTAGAAACTTTGGCATGGTGAGCGGGATTTGGGTAGCAGCAAAACAGCTAAACCCTAGCCAAGGTGAGCAAGGACACCGATGTTTATGAGCCCTGCTGGGTGTTGGTGCTGACCAGGCATTTTGCAAACGCATCTCATCTAATTCATTTCCCACAACATCCCCAAGGGAGAGTGGGTCAGGTTCAGAAGAACAGTGATTTCTGGGGCCTCAGTACAGTGATGTCCTGATGTGCCTTTTTAGCACAGGGCTCTGTTCTGGCCAGCTCAGCAGACAAGTTTCTTGATGACTTACGGTTCTCAACTTCAGCATCCAGCCAAGGCACATGCAAACAAGACATAACCAGAACCCACCTTTGGAGAGTCCCACAGTGGGCGTGGGAGGTTAAAATAAGCTCCTGCAGTAAACCAAGTTGCTCCCTCTGACCCCAACGCTGTGAATTCAGTGCTCTGGGGGCTCCCCTGAAGTTGGGAAAGCAGCTTTCCTTGAGACAGTGAAGGCCTTTGGGAATGAATCCAGTATGAAAACAGTGCTTAGCTCTGGAACAGGGCATTTGTATAGAACTTGGAGGATTCAGTGCTGTTAGGGGAGAAACTTGTCCAAACTTGGGTGCCGAAGTCCCCTGGAGGCTGTGAGAAACCTGGGAAGTCCTGGGCTACCAGCTCTACCTGAGCTCAGGTCTGGAAGGTGAGAAGTGAGGACAGTAGAACTGGAAGAGAAGCTGAGCGGGCAGGTTGACTGAGGGGTGCAAGGGCCCGCCGGATGGGAACAGATACATGCCCCAGGCGGCTTCCATGGCAGAGGCACAGGCTGAAGGGGAGAGGCTTCCCAGGTCTGCCATTGAGGACTTCTGAAATCCCAAGTTCGGGGATGCTCGAAGCATACTCTTGAAGCAGAAGGTGACTTTAGGGGTTACCTAGTTACGGGGACAGCCAATATGGGGCACGCAGGCCGCCAGCCCCGTTCCCAGGGGGCGGAGATGGAGACAGACATCCTCAGTGGCCACAACAGCCTTCCGCCAAGCCTGGAGGCAGCTTCAGAGATCACACAGAACTGCAGGCGGGATGTTCCCAGCTTCGCGCTGGCACGGGGGTCCATGCTTGCCTCTTTGCCATTCCCAGTCGAGATGAACTCCTCCATTTGAGCCATGAGGCACAGGAGGCTGAGAGAGGCTTGCTCAATGGTTATTTGGAATTCCCACCGGGAGGTGAGAGACGGTAGCTGAGTAATAAGATGCCCTCGTCAAGGGGGGCTAGGTCCAGCTAGGAAAGATCGACTCACCAAACCCTAGTCCACAGCTTTCTTGAAGGTGGTTTTAGGATAAATTAAAGAAAATTCCATCTCCCCAGAGTGAGGAGTAAACCTAGAGAACCAAGAGACATGTTTGTGTGGAGAGGTGGGTGTGAGTGGAAATTTAACATGCCACTTAGGGGCGGTCAAAAACAGAGCTAAGAACACAGAGGTGGAAAAAGGAGAAAGAAAAAAAAAAAAGATCTAAAACACTGAAACAGCTATCATGGCGCTCATGTGCTTAACTCTGGGGCATATGTTCTTGGATTTCTTTCCGTTTATTGACTCTTAGTTTACAAAGAGTTCTACCAGTCTCTGTGCTCCGTCCACAACAGATTGAACACAACTAGCTGGAAGGGGAAGGACAGGCTCAGGGACAAAAGCCCTTTAAATGGAGACACCTGGGTATATAATCATCCTGTATCGTAACTCACCATTGGGTAATTCGGACCACGAGGAAATAGGGAGGATACATTATATCTAGTCACTATAAGGAGCTAGGAAACTAAGGGAGCCTTTAGGAAAGATTTCCGTACTAAATGATGGAGGTAAGTGGGTAAGTTTGCATCATGGGGAAAATTCACGTATGTGAATCTTTCTCAGTAAGGCTGAAAAATGAAACATCGCTGTAAATTCTGAATGCTCTAGATACATTTCCCTGGGACAGACGCATACCATGTGTAGGAAGCAGGGCATGGTAGCGCCCTCTGGCTCAAGGCCTTCGTTCTGTGGGCACAGAAGGGGAGGTGGTGTGGACAGGAGCCACCCAGTCAGAGGCCCACAGCTGATGGAGGGAGGAACAGTCTAGCTCTCCCCTTTCTCTGCTAGGATTAAGCCCCACAGTCTTCCCTAACATTGCCAGACCCTGTGACTATCCCCTCATCCTGCCTGCCCATGCCCCCCACCCCAGGTGGAGTTGGCCTGGGAATGGGGCGTTCTGGGAGATTCAGCCACAATGGGGGTCTCTCAGGAAACGGACTCCATCAGCCATCACTGATCTGACAGGAAGTGACAGTGGTTGGAGATGGGTCACTGCCTCTGTGTCCTCAGGTGGCGTGGCTGGTTTCACAAAGCTCTGGCATATAGATTCTATTTTCAGTGGAGCTCGATTTTCAAGCTTGTGGACTTGCGGCTTCCTGTGAAACGGAACACTAAGCCTTCTCCGAGCGATGGAAATAGGCCAGTTTCTTCTATTTTTCTCACTCCAGGACAGTGAACCCATCCCCGCCACCCCCCAGCACTTCCGGTGCAGACTAAGGGGACATGAGGGGAGCGTGGAAGCACGGGCCTCGGAATCCGGGGTGGCCTGGGCTCAGGCTCCCGTTGCAGCTCTGGTGAGCCGGGACACCTTGCTCTGTGTACTCGACTGGCCTCAACTGTAGAATGGGGCTCTGATGCCTCAGAGCGGGGCAAGGCCCAGGCCCGCTGCTGGGTATGAGTCATTTAGGAAGCACTCGGCGGATGGCGGTGATTATTCTGTTAAAGGGGATTCTTACTGACTTGCCATTTAGGAGAGCGGTCACTGGAATTCTTGAAAGCAACGTGCACCATGGAAACACTTCTCATTCCATAATGGTCTGGAAGTGTGACAGGCTGGGTTTGAATCGGGCTCTGCTTTGGCCAGCAGGGAGGCGGCGGGTGAGAGCTGCCCCATCACGGGGCCGAGGGCAAAACGGTGCCAGGCCGCGGCTCCCTCAGTGGGGACCATGGCTTCTCGCTCTGCCATCTCCAGCTCCCCGCTCACTAGCACTTCCGCGTGGGCCATGTTCCACAGGAATTAGAGTGTTTAGTCTTGAGACGGGCGATTGGGATTCTAGACTTCCCAGCGGCATGGAAGTCCTTGACACCGTCTCTCTGTCGGGTGGGAAGGACATGCCCGCTCCATGGCTGTGAGGAGGATCCGAGCCGAGGCTGGGGGAGCCTGGCGTGGTTCCTGGCTCACCGCGTGCTCGTGCGCTCAGAAATGACAACGCGGATGTTCCTGCCAGGGCTCCACCCCCGGGGTCCTCACTCGAGACGTGGGTCGGACCCACTCCGTGCTTCCCCACCTGTGCCCTGGGGAGACCTGGGGCTCCTGGGAGCCTCCCGGGCAGACCTTGGAGGGGGTGGGGGTGGCTGGCACAGCCAGGTTCTCCCACCTCCCCTTCGGCCTAAGCCGCCCTGCTTGGTCTGTTGACATTTAAAACACGTTTGCGCCACACTGACCGGTGGTCACTTGGGCGCTTTCCAGGCTGTGTTGTGTGAAGAGCTTTGGACGTGTCAATCTCCAGACAGTGTCCTCTGCTCACTTCTCTTCCCAAGCCTGGCCCCCACCACACTCACAGCCACCCCGATCCAAACACATAAACTATACTACATGGACCACACCCCACAACACACCCCATACACCACACAGCCCCACATGCGCGGCACAAGGCTTATGCACGGTACATACCACACACCCAACACCACCGCAAACACACACAACATATCCCACGACATATGCAACAAGGTCATCTCACAACACGACGTGCACAATACACACATAGAACACAAGCAACACCCACGTACACACAAACACCACACCCACACGTACACACAAACATCAACCCATACGTACCCTCCTTTCATTCCTGCCTCGTGCCATTCCCCCTCAGCCCCTCCCCTTGCCTGGCCTTCATCTTCAGCCTGCCTCTTCCCCAGAGACTTACTTGGGCTTCCCTTCCTCACTGCTTAGTGGGGCGTTTGACTGGATTCAGCTGGGGACTCCTTGCTGCCTGTAACGGCTCTCTGTGTCCACCCTGTAAGCTCCTCCCAGCTACAGCTCTCGGTGTCCTCCTGCGGTCACCTGTTGGCTACACTTGGTGGGAATGGACAGTGCTTGCCAGGTCTTGAGAGGCACTCCTGGAACCTGCGAAGCTCTCTGTGGCAGTTCCCCTGTCCCGCGGGCCCACCTGAGGGAGCCCGTGCATGAAGTGATGGGTCAGTACACAGGCGAGGACCCCTGGAATGAGGTCAAGGCTGGCAGGGGCTGCAGCAACCTCGAGGCTGATGGAGATGTTGTCCCTGGCCCCTGCCAGATACCCAGCTTGGGACTGGGCCTGTGGGAGCAATAGCCACCCAGCGCCCCCACACCTGCGAGCAGGGGGCAGAGAGGCTCCGTGGAGCTGAGGGGCAGTGAGATGCACAGTCCTGGCCTGTAGGCAGTGTCTCCTGGCCCTGTTCCCCTCTGGATCCAGCCCCAGGAACGTAAGAACCGCCATGTAAGAGCCTGGAGGGAAACCGGAGCCCCTGAGGCAGCCTCCCTGCGTCATTGGCACAGAGACCCGGGGCCCCCACACTCACGCCCCCCCGTACAGCCCCTCGGTGCAGGATGGGCCCTTTCCAACGGGGGAAGCTAATGTCCTGCTCTACGGGCCTCACACATTCAGATTTTTCATGGGTCAAGGTTGCTTCAGTTGCGGTTCTGTATGTAAAAGCAGAAGCATAAAGGGGCATTGTGTTATGAATTCTAGTATTTGTCGAGAGGATACGCCCTCTGGTTTCATTATGACAACATCTAGTTAAGTTTGAGGAGAGCATCGTGGTGTGAGTCTTCCCAACCTGTCTGGGAAGGAATGAGGCCGGCCTGGGGCCCTGGGCCATCCGTAAGGCTGCGTCTGACCAGGCGACCTTTCCTCCTTCCCAACAGCTCTCTGCAGGAGGCAGGCCGCCTAACCAGAGCCTCCCAGGGGGCCGCCCTCAGTGTGCACTGTTCTCCCTCCTCCCCGGGGGTTTTAGAAACACAGTCCTCAGTGCTAGGAGGTTCCCTCCTCCTTCCTCCGTGGCCCTGTGTCCTGCCTGGGCCATGGCCCCCTCCTCTGCCCTCCAGACAGGACCAGAGCCGCCCGGATCCTAGTGACCTCACCAGAGGGCGAATTCTCAGACCGCTTGTCACCCTACTCCAAATACACGTACCTTGTGTGCCCTCCAGGTTCCAAACCCCACACAGTGAAGCTAGTTTGCAGTTCCCAGGAGTGTCATCTACTCTGCTGAGGTCCCCGGGGCGATGGTCCAGCAAGTAGAAAAGAGAGTGGACTCACAGTTTGGAGTCTGGAAGTCAAGAGAGCTCATCTTGGGCTCTGGAGTCTGACAGACCTGGGTTCAAAGCCTCTCTCTGCCACGTAACGGCCGTGGACTTACTTAAGCTTCTGAATCTCAGTAGACTCAAGGCTTAGAAAAGATAAGGTGCCTGCTGCCCGGGGGCGTTGTCGATGGCCCCGGGGCACAGGCTCCCGCCACCATGGGAAGCAGGGACAGTAGCCTTAGGTGCCCCAACCTTTCCCTTTGGCTTTCTGCTGCCCGCGAGCATCCCCAGGGCATGGGGAGGGCACACCGTGCTACCAACCAGACTCACTAATTTCCTTCCTCCAGAACCTTCTTCTCTCTTGGGTGCAAATGACTAGGGATGGTGAGATGATGAGGGTACTCCTACAGACAGACAGACTCGAAACTGGGTGAGGACATGAACCTCAAGAGCATGCCCTGATTTCACCACGGGAGGCCATCTTTCTGGGGCATAAGCGCGAGCCCTGGCCTGGGCATCCCGCATGTGTCCCGGCCCCTGCACCTGCTTGCTGCCCGACATGGAGGCAGCTCCCTTCCTCTAGGCTGCCGGGTGACCCTGACATTCGGTTGGGTCCTGCTGGGAAGGCCTCTTCCCCTCCTTCCCAGTCTGGTGGTCGACACCCAAATGGCTCTTTCAGACTTCTGCTGCTGTGGTTCCTGAGTCCCCAGGCTTCCCTGCCCCCGTCTCCTCACACCCATTTGGCTCCTGTCTCATCTCCTCACCTGGCTGCAGGGGAGGAGGCTTCTGCCCAGAACCAGACTGATCAAATAGAATGCTGTCTCGAGTGAAGTATGTCCATGACTAACTATCCTGGTGGCGTTTTCCTACTTCCGTCTGTCTGGGGTTTCACAGAGCCCGCCACACCCCGCCCCAAATCCAAACAAGCAGGAACAGGGAGACAGAGCTTTCCCTTCACATCCCCGATGCTGTGCAAGGCCCATTGCGGATCCTGATAAATGGTCCCACGATTATTCCTGCAGGGGCCAAAGGCTTTCTCACTTAACAAAGGAAGCTTCCTGTGTATTTCATGATTGGCTAGTTCTTTAAAAACAGATGCCCCAGCAGAGGGCACAGGGTATCTCTGGGGACCTGCAACATCCAGGTAACATGAACTGTTAGGTGGAACTTTGGCTCCGAGTGTGCTCGAAATCCCATGCAAGCCTCACGTAGCTCGCAGAGGTGGCTTCCTTTTGGCCACGGACTGCCAGAAAGTCTGCAACGTCCTCCTGTTGTTGGGACTCCAACTGGACCCTAAAATCCATCCAGACTAGCTGAGGTCCCATTTTACAGATGCGTGGGGTGGATGGACTCAAAGGTGGAAGGTGGGCAGGCTTTTGTCACACGTAAGGCACGACGGCTGCTCTACTAGGGACCTCCCAGGAAGCAGGCAAGGGACCTGGAGCCCCATCTCTCCGGGCGCTGTGTGATTGTCTCCCCTTGCCTTGTGCTAGGGACTGGGGATAAAGACCTCGGGTTTCACTACTGACAATTTGGGTGGCAGAATTCTTTACGGTGGGGGCTCTCCTGTGTCTCGCAGGATGTTCCGCAGCATCCTGGCCCCTCCCCCATGATGCTAGCAGCAGCCCATGTCCCCCCAACTTCGTGGCAATGTCTCCACATATTATCAAGTGCCCCCCGAGGGGCGAGATCGCTGCCACTTGAGAACTGTGGTTTTACACATTGTCACACATACTCCTAGCAGCCCCGTGAGGGACCAGCCTGGACTATCCCCTCCGCTTTCCAGATAAGTCCGCCGAGGCTGAGAGACTGAGGCAGCATCTCTGTACTCAGGCAATGGCAGAGCCAGGACCCAACCTGAGCCTGCTGTCTGCTACCGAAGTCGATGGTTTTAGCCATGATTCTAACCATGATTCCGGCTGCGGGGGTGTCTGCTGGTGCTCACCTGGGAAAAAGCCCCAGCTTGGGTTTGGGAAAAGCGAGTTAGAGGGTCAACGCAAGAGTCCCAACTATGAATTCTCTTCCAGGGCCAGGCAGGGATGGGAAGAACTAGCTGAGTGTTAAAGCTGCTTGCCTTCCGCGGTGGGGCTGGTGGGCTTTGGATCCCGTGTCCATATCTAGAGCCACAGTCATGCTGCGTCCTGAGCCCCCCAACACCCAGTGGCTGAGCACCGTATTGTCTACTGGGGCTCACGATTCCCCAGGAGACCCTGGGAGTGCCCATGGTCTCATGGAGGCTCAGTGGGCACAGTCATGTGCATGTGGTCTGCTGCTCTGGGCTGGGCTCTCTAGAGCATCTGTGCTCCTGCCCAGACCCTGGGGCTGTCCCGACTTGTCCTATGTGGTCTCCTCAGCCAGCAGCTTCGCTTTGGCTTGCTTGCGTGGTGAAGCAGGAAGCAGGAATCCAAGAGAGAGAGATGGAGAGAGGAAATGGGCAAGGCCCTCTGAGGCCGAGGCTCGGAACTGGAACAGGCACGTCTGCCTTATTCTATTGGCCAGAACAAGTCACGGAGACAGCCCAGATTCTCCGGCGCAGAAATAGACTCTGCCTCTAATGGGAGGGGCTGCCGAGTCACAGTGCGAGCGAGTGGATACAGGGAGGGGGCATCTGAGGCCATTTCTGTATTCCTGCTTTCAGGCACTTCATTCTGGAAGGCCACTGGGGGCTCAGGCCCTGTTGGTGAGAGAGGGAAGGGAAATGTCAGCAGGTTCCGGCTTCTGCAGATTAATTCCAGCTGCCTGGATGTGGAGCAGGTCTCCCGTCACCTCCCAGGGTGCTGAGCTCCTTGAGCATATGGCCTTTGGTCACCCCTGAGTTCAAAGAATCTAGCACACGCCCGACACGCAGTAGGTTCTCAGTTATTAAGTTTAAAATTAATTCAGTGAGTTCACCTGAACTTAATTCAATGTAGCCTGATTTCAGTGGTCTTTGTTAAGTACCTACTGTCCAGTGAACTGAGCCCTACTTACTCCAGGAGACTAAGAAGACCGTCCAGTCCTCCTCCTGGCTCTTGGGACCACGAACCAAACGTTGGGCGCGACTGGTGGGGGACGTGATGGAGAAGGCATCCGGACAGCCTTGGAAGCGCGGGCCTTGCAGACCACACCCACACTGTGACCGCCAGGGCCCTCCGAGGAAAGGCATGAAGAGGCCCCGGCCTCTGGAAACTCTTCCCAGGTTCTTGGCACCATGTGGGATGGGTGGATTTTCTGCTGATTTTCCAAGTGGTTCACTTTAGCCAAATCCAGCGGGTGTCTCGGCAGCCTGCTGGCTTCCCTTTTCCTTTGAAAGCCTGAGAGCTTTGGAAGGGAAATCTGAGACCGTGCTTGAGACTCACCACAATGCTGTCTGTGTAAGGGCAGCCGGGATGGGAGAGCCTTTCAAAGCCCCAGATTCTTAGAAACAGGAAGCTGCCTTCTGCCAGGAGTCATCGAGGTTAGCCTGCCCCGGCCAGGCCTGGAGTCCGGGCTTTGTGTTGGCCAAGCGGGCCCGTGCCCCAGGCATCCCCTCTTCCTGCTCTCCAGCGTGAAGAGGAAGGAAGGAGCCTTAATGAGATATCGTTCCTCTCTCTCATTTCCACCTTCAGCCTTTCCCAGAGTTAGGAATGGGGCAGGAGTAAAGTGGGATTCCTTCCAGGTCAGTAAATAATCAGACTGGTGTGCAGGGTTTCTTAGTGGTGATTGACAGTGGAGAGCACTGTGTCAGGCACTAGCTCTGGGTGTGTGGAACGTGTGTGTGCTGGGAGTGGTCATGGGAGATGGCAGGGTGTGTGTGTGTGTGCGTGCACGCATGTGGTCATGGGGAGATGACAGGGCGGGAGGAAGGAGACAGGTAGAAGAGCAATCCTAGGAGACCAGATATTATAGGTTGAGTGTGCATCTGGTGGCCTGCGCTTTTGCCAGAAGCTGTGGATGGTCCAGGAGAAGAAATGTAGCCCCTTGCCTCCACGGTCTGAGGCGAGGACAAGAATCTGGCACAGGTGAGCCCATTAACCAGCAGGGTTGGACAGTGTCCCGTGAAGCATCACATGGTGCAGCCGGGACTTCAGGGCCAGAGGGACAGAGTAGGGAGGTGAGGGAAGCTTGGAGAAGAGAAGAGTGTGAGCCACGGTGACACAGTGGGGTTGGCGGGTCTGGAATGGCCGGGAGCCCAGCGTGGATGCCTGTGGTAGAACTGAGAGCATGCGGTCCAGCCCTGGGGCTCTGTGGAGCCTGATGGCTGCCATCAAGGGGTCTGGTCCCTGGTCCAGAAGAGGCCACATACCCCCAGGGCAGTGACCCCGCCTTCCTCTGCCTGGTGTTCTTGGGCCGGACGGCTGTTTCCTGTGCATTTTCCCTCCTTCCCCCTTGGATCCCCATCTCACATGAGACATGTCGCCAATACGTAGTCACCGCGTCAGGGAGGGCAGTGGCTTGGAAAATGTGGCGTGCTCAAGACTGTGCTGGGAGTGCTTGGTGGGGTGCATGTCTGACATGGCGGTGCAGTGGACCTGCCTAGTGGCATGGGAATCTGGATCTGAACAAAGTCCTCAGGAACACCTGGAAAGTCCTTCCGTGTATCATGATTGTAAAATACCTTCAACTCCAGGCTTTTCCTCAGAACTCCCTCTGCCTGTGATGTGGGCTGAGCAGGGACAGCTGTGCCCATTTCCCAGATGGGGACGGTGAAACCCACGAGGAGAAGCAGGGGCTGGAGGGCAGAACTGGGACGCCCCTGTCCATCACATACTCTGACTAGACTGGGTCAGGCGGTGAAGCCTCCTGGGACTGTGTGCACTTGAACTGGGCACAGGCCTGTGACTCCCCGGAAAGAGCCCGGCTGTATCTGGTTAGCTAATGTGCTGTGGGTGCAGAGAACAGAGTCCTGGGGGCTTGGGACACAGGATGGACAGGTGCTGCCAGGCAGAGAAGGGGAGGCGATGAGAGGAAGGGTCAGCCGGCAATGACAGGGTTTAGTGCCGCCAGCGACCAGTCTTGGTGGCGAGTACGGGCTGCCCTTCCCCTTCCCACCACTAGGAGGATCCCCGGAGCGTCCGGGCATCATGGACTGTTCGAAAACGGAAGGCTTTACAGCCTTCTTCACAGGTGAGGAGACAGAGATGTAGAGACAGGAGACGGTCACACGTGATCAGCCCGCAGACTGGGGCGCATGCATAGACTGTTTCAGCTTCAGTAACCGCCCATCCAGGGTCCGAGCGCCTTCCTCCTTTTTGGTCCAGGACCTGCCCTTGTTCTTCTGTCCCATCTGGGACTGTGTCTGGTTTTCTCTCCAATTCCCTGATACTGAGCCCTCACATTTGACCTTGTGGTTGGCTTTTCCAAAGCACTTTTGTGTACACCATCCTGAAAGGTGGTTGGGGCAAGCGACTCACTTTACAGATGAAGAAACTGAGCCTCAGGGTTAGTGGCTCAGCTATGGGACCAGACCCTGGCCCTTTTCTGATCTCCAGGCCCTTGGTGTTGGGCATTCTGACTCTCAGAGCGGGCACCCCAAGCTCACACTGGGACCCTCACCCTACCTCTTAGCCCTCCCCTTGTTTCATTTCCCAGGGCTTGGATGTCCTGGCATTCCTCTCTAGCTCCAACTCTGACTTCGAGGAGTGGGCTGGGCCTTTCTGACCCTTGCTTACCACCCCACATGTCACCTCCTCTTCTCTGAACCTTTCACCCAGACCACATGGGGGCTGTCTTTGTACTTGGCCAGTTTCTGCATCCAGGGCAGGGGCCTGACTCCTCACTTCTCCATGTTCCCCGAGGAGGGACTGGGCACCCAGCAGGCTCCCAGTGAACAAGTATTTATTAAGGGCTCTGAATGCTTTCTCCCGGCCTGTTAGAACACTGCTCTTATGGCCCCGTCTCCTCTCTGACAGACTCAGATCAAATGGGGAGTCTCCATCTATTGATGGACAGTTTGTAAGATTGTGTGACCTGCGGAAATGGGGAAAAACATCGCCTATATAATGTCATTTCTAGGCAGCCAACGCCCCCCAGTTCTCACAAGTCCCCAGCTGTTCAGAACATTCCCCAATGTGTCAACGTGCCTCTTAGCGTGGTGGGCCGAGTCAGACAGTCTGCCGGGGGTGGCCTGTTGTCTTCCTCGCTCTGAACACAGCCTGAATTGTGCCAGCTTCTCGGCAGCCCTGGCATTGTGCTCCTGAGGTCCAAATCCTGTTTCTCTGTTTGCAATTCTCCCTCTTGGTCTTCTGTTAGACTGAAATGTGCCTGTAAGGGCTCAGGGTCAGTGATCAGGGAAGCATGTACAACCCAGCTCATCTGGGTCTTCTGGGGAATGCAGGCTCTGGACAGGCAGGTGGAAGGGATGGGGATGGGCTTCAAGGAGGCCAAAGGTGCTAGAAGCAGAGATTGCCACCATCAAAGCTAAACCTCGTATGGAAATGCCGGGAGGCCTGACCCTCCCGTAAGGATTGAGAGATTTACTGTGCAGGCTGAGCGCCCCAGCGCCACGTACATGGGAGAGAAGGGCACAGGCAGCCTAGACCCAGGTCCCCAGGGCCCTGCTTGGACCTGCTGGGTGGAAAGGGCAAAGTTTGCTCCTCCAGGCTGTGCGAGGGGGTGGTCCTGGAACAGTGGGTCTGTTACCTAGGAAGCCACTTCACCTGCCACACGAGCCCAGGCAGGGCCCAGGGCCTCCCAGCAGCCAGCTGGCTGGACAGGCCACTCTGAATGCAGCAGGTCAGCAGACCAAATTCCAGCCAAAGTCAGAGGGCGGCATGCAGCATCATACCCCACCTCCAACCAACCCTGCCCCTCAAGGACAGTTATTCCTTATTGTGAAGTTTTTCTGACCTCTCCGTGTCATTCCATTAAGAGGGAAGCCTCTGTGTATTTAAATTCTATAATGGAGCAAGAAGGCACAAAAGGAACTCAGCAAAACCCTTGTCCTCTTTTGGGCAGGCAAAGTGACTTGTCAAAGTCACCCAGTGACTCAGGGCCTTGTTCCTTCTGGACCACACCCGGGTCAGAGGATGAAGCAAAGGCAGGCATGAAGGGCGCTCCCTCTATCCTGCCATCTTCCCACTAGACCACCTATAAGAGATGCCCACCACCTCCAGGACTACCCTCTAAGAGTCTGCGACCATCACAGTAGCCCTGGGGGCTCAAGGCCCTGCTGGGTGTTTTCCAGGTGTCACCGGACTTTGACCAGAGGAGGCCTTGGAAGTGTCTCCTCCTCTACTCCTCAAATAGTGTGGGAAGACCCAGCCTGGTCCAGGAGCCTGGCCGACAACACACACCCCCAGCCAGAGGGGGGCTTTTGCCCTGAGGGAGGGGCCACCGGCTTTCAGCTTTCATCTGCTCTACGTGGGGTGGCGGGGGCGGGGGGGAATCTCACTGACACTTACTTACATAGAGAAGAACTGGAAGGTACAGATCTGATGCAGACTCACAAAATCCCTCCTTAATAGCCAGTGGGAGGCCTTGGACTTGGCTTGCCCTGTGGGAGGTTTCGCACGTTTTTCAGGAGGCAATGCATTCTTTCCTCCCTTGTCACAGAAAGGCTTGTTGAGAACAGGGGATGCTCCACAAAATGCACACATATAAAGTGTAAAGTCTGATGAGTTTGGACACATGTATATGCCTATTCCCTGCTGGTTGACTCTTCTGGACGGATTCATTTATTAGATCAGCTACTTACTGAGAACATCCTACATGCCACGGGCTTTTCCAACCTTATACTGCCTCTAATTCAACTCTCCAATCCCAGTTTCACTAGGTGGCCAGTTAAAATACAGGATGCTCCATTAAATTAGAATCACAGATAAACAATGAATAGGGTTTTTTTGGGGGGGGAGTATAATTGTGTCCCAAATATTGCATATGACATATTTATACTAAAAATCATTTGTTGCCTATCTCAAATTCTTTTTTTAAAAAAGATTTTATTTATTTATTTGAGAGAGAGAGAGAGTACAAGCAGGGGGAGGGACAGAAGCAGGCTGTCCATTGAGCAGGGACCCCGACATGGGGCTGGAGCCCGACGCGGGGCTTGACCCCAGGATCATGATCTGAGCCAAAGGCAGACACCTAGCTGACTGAGCCACTCAGGTGCCTCTGCTTATCTGAAATTCTAACTTAACTGGGCATTCCTGCATTTTTATTTGCTAACTGGTGACCGTAAGCTCTACCCTCCTGTATCATGTAGAATTCACATGTTCCCTCTGCCAAGTAATGGCTCTTCTGGTGTTTGAAGACTGATCTCAGCACTCCTGTGTGTTCTGAACCTTCCTCGTGTTTCAGAATGCTGGACAGCTCCTCCTCTGGTCTCCCCGTCATGCGTTTAATTACCTATGTTAAGATGGTTAGCCTTTCTCAAGTCATGTTGCATGGCCTCTGCTGACCTCCCATTCACTTGAGTGCCATCGGACGGGTCTCCGGAGCCTCCAGCTCTTAGGTGTCTTGAGCTGTCTTGGTTCCTTCGTCTGTGCCAGTGTTACATCATCTTGTTGGTGTGGCCATGCCTCTAGCCCACTGCCATTTGGCAGGTCGTGGAAGCTAGAGTGTGTCACCTAAGCAACAAGTCCCTCCCTCCCAGATCAGAGGAGAGGCAAACCTGATATGGCTGACTGGTAGATCCGAAGTCAAGTAATGGACAAACAGGTGGACCTGGCCAAGGCGAGGCACCAACGCCTTTGGTGTGCCCCTGCAGAGATCCCTCCCGTCCCCCACTTCCTGTGGGTTGACATTAACCAACACTCCCTGGGCCAGCTCACCTAAGTGGAGTATCTATTACCCAGACTACATTTCTCATTTAATCTACAAACATTTCATAACACTCTTCTTCAATTTTCTGATTCATTCATTTCAGGGAGTATTTATAGAATGTTTCCTTCTGCGGTATGCCAGATGCCTGGTGGAAATCAGATCCATTCCGCTCTGGTGTTCTTCATCTCCCAACTGAGGCAACCCCGTCGCCAAGGCCCATTCGTTGGGGAACTCGACGGGCCCCCACTCATTATCAGACTCCTCTTGCTCCCCCTTCCCTTCTTAAAACATTTTGAAATCCATTAAAAATTTGTCAAGGTGTTCTACATTCCAATTTAAAGTTTCTCAATTTCGTCTCTTTTCCTTGCAGGAAGATTGAAACACATTGCCCCTCCCCTCCATTCTCGAGTCCCCCAGATTGCTCAGTAGCTCTGGCCTCATCTGGAAGCCCTTCCCCTGTGCCACACTATAATTTAACAGAGCTGAAAGACGTGTGTCCAGTGAATGTGCCAAACGGCTGTCTGCCTTCCTCTTCTTAACTCCTGATTCTAATGAATTCTAAGTAATTTGATGGATGTAGGTCAAGGGCAGGAGAAAGGGTGACAGAAAGAAGCTAATAGACAGTAAGCCCTTCTTTGGCATCAGATACGTAATGCATTCAGAGTTCACGGTAGCATTCCCTTCCTTCTCGAACTCGAGGTGGCAGGGACTATTTGTCCCACTTTTGAGCTGGGAAAAGTGAGGCTGAGAGGCTCAGAGAAGCGAAGTCAGGCAGCCGGTGTGATTGTAGAATATTTGCAGAATTCACATCCAGCTCGGTTCGGCTTCAAAGTCTGGGTTCTCTGCACTGTACGACTGAGCAGCGCTGAACTTGGAGCAAGTATCCTATGGCAAAACTCCGTTTTTAGAGAGGTGAAGTTCATCATATTTATTATTATTATTATTATCATCATTATTTTTTACAAAGGATCTGCTTCATGAAGTGAGCGGACTGCTTCGCACACATCTGTTGCACAGAGTATGGCAGACTGGGCTGGTGCTCTCTGGGACACAGGGAGGTTGAGTGACTTGTTGAACGTCCCAGCAGAGAATTTCTAGCTATGGGGCCGGCTGAGAAGCCAGGTTTCTTCAGCTCTGAGGGCTCCCCAGGAAGAGCGGTGCCTGAGGGAGATGCCTGTGGCTGGGGTGGGGGCCTGCAGCAGCCGGGCACTATGGAGTCCTGCAGGCCAGGGGCTGCGGTGTGCAGGGTGGGGCGCCCCCAACGGGAGGTGGGGCCATCGAGGGGTCCAGCAGTGGCCCAGGGAAGGGATGACGAGGGTCTTAGACACAGCTGAGGAGGGGGCTGGGGCAGTGGGGGAGGCGGCAGAAATGACACGAGTGGGTGGAGGATTGGACAGAAAGGGGGTATGAGGGAGAGAGAGAGAGGGGACTCAGGAAAGGTTTGTGGGCCCGCGCCCTGGCCATGGGTCCAGATGGGATCTGTAACCGCCAAGGGGTAAGACAGGTGGGGGAGTGGGGGGAGGGGAAAATAACCTTGATTATGGGTGGTGTCAGAATTCCGTGGAGCACTCTGGCTGGAGTCTTAGGGTCTGGGGTTGGCCTCAGAGATTTGGGGTTACTTCCGGGAGGGTAGTGGTTTTCTAGACCTTCCCCCAAAACAAACCTCCCTGAAGAGCCAATATTCCCTTTCTCCCACCCAGTGAGATTCCACTGGGATTTGAGCACATGTGTGCCCTCACACGCTTATCCGCACACATCATACAGTCCCCTCACTCGTCCACACTCATGCGTACATACTCACACACACCCCACACATGTGCACACCCGCACACACTTAACCACACACACTTGTACATATCCACACACCTCCATGTGTACATCTTTACACACTCATCCAACACACACTCCCATTGAGCACACTCATGTGCTAGAAAACATTTACACACACATTGTGTATCCCTTACATGATCACCCACATCCATATCCACAGTCCCGTTACACGTCCACACTCCCTCCATATACACTGACACACCTGCACACATTTGCACACTGACATACACATGTCTGTACCTTCACACATTCATCCACGCACACACTCCCCTCATACACACATTCGCACGCTAGTGCCACTCGCACACGTGGTGTGCACCCTCCTCCCCTCACATACTCATGCAACCCGTTCACACGCTCCCCTCGTCCCCACATGCTCACGCCCACTCCCACACTGGCACACATTCTCACACTCACTCATTAGACATGCAGCCTTACACACACGTGCAGCCTTTCTCATCTGCTTTCCACTCAGAAACGGCTCCTGCTGCGGGCCCTGCCCTTCCCAGCCTCCTCAGGGGAGGAGGGGCTCAGAGGACCTCTGGGGACCGCATGCCCTGGCCAGAGGAACAGCTCCGCTCTAAGGTGGCCCGCACCTGGGGGCGCTCCCTGCTCCCCGTCACATGAGCTGGGGGGCGCTGGCTGGGGCAGGCCAACCGCAGTCCAACCTCTAGAGGATGGGCAGCCCTTCCGTCCCTGGTTCAAGGCCCCCAGGAAACAGGAGACTGGAGTGTCCCTGGAGGGGAACAAGGTGTTGGAACTCTAGGAATTCATAGAGAGCCTCTCATTCTGGCTCATTGTACAGATAAAGACCTGGCCTGCCCGGGATCACCCTGCCAGGTGGTGGTGTGTCGGGGTCTAGAATGCCAGCATCGGGGGCAAGGAGAGCTCTCTGTGCTCGGGTGACACGTCAGATCCACAGAGAGGTCAGAGGTGGGCCTGCCTTGAAGTCTGGGCACAGAGCCTACCCACACTGAGTCTGGATGCTGGGCTATGAGGCCCCTTCTGGCCCTGTCCAGCTGCTGTCGCTGGGGCAGGGTGTGGCGGGCACTGGTGAGGAGGCAGTGAGGGCAGGTGTCGGGCAGCTCCAGGTCCTCGCCTATCTTGCCCCGAATCCTGGTGCTGACGGGGACACCCAGGGACAGGGCAGGCAAAGCGTGCTTGTCTTTCCTGGTATCACCCTCCTTCTGTCCCCAAACAGCCTAGTTTCCCTTTAAAAATCACTATTTATGGAGCCCTTATTTAAGAGTTATCTAAAACCTTCTCAAACCTGACTCTTGCCCCTGCCTTTACCAGCTCTTAGGGGAAAGGAGGACTATAAATTGCATCCTACCGCATACAGTCGGGCTTCCTTTGATCTGCCTTGAATTCCCCTGTGTTTGAGACCTATTTGAAGTACTGGGATCAGTGAACGAAGGCTACTGCTTTCTTTTCCAGGGAGCATGTGGCCTTTACCCCACAGGGTGGGAGACCAGCTCTGGCCTGGCCATCCTCTTCAGGCCGCCCAGGCCTGGGGAGGTAGCAGGTATCCCCTCCAAGCCAGTCTCCTGGCCTTTCTGATTCGTCCCCTCCCCCCCGAGTGTCAGCACTGCCGGCTGCCCTGGGTGACAGTTCTGTCTTGCTTGCTCACATGTGCTTTCTCTCTTTGGTGCATATTACCTTTATTATTAGTCTGTGGCTTTCTTTCTTCCCCCGTTATAAAATCATGTAACAAGAACTTCGGAAAATATCATTTTTAATCCCATCACCCAACAAGACCATGGTAACCTGTTGGTGTCCTTCCTTCTAGAGTTTCTCCCTAGGCCGACGAGGTCTTGTTTAGTTTGGTTTTTGTCTTCTGTTTTTGTTTCGAAGTTGAAGGTTAATCCCCTGTAATGCAGAGGCTGTTTCCAGATCTGTGGCTCCAGCAGCGGCTTGCATGGGAGAAATAAATGAATCACAGCTGCTATTCATAGCTGGATTTTTAAAATTAAGGGCAGGGAAGCACTGGCTGAGAGCTGGCACTGGGCTTGATGCCTTGAGGCATGTCAGGGAACTCCTAGGCGCATGTGCTCCAGGTAGGGTGACAAGATCCACCCCGGTAAAAAAGTTGGGTGACATCACAGGGATTGCATCATCACAAACGTCACAAGGCTGCTTGCAGGGACCTTACCGACTGAGAGACACAGAGATAGATGGCACCTTCAGCAATCCAGGGGGGGAAAGATCTGGCGAGGGGGTCAGAGAAGACTTCCTGGGGGAGGTGGGATGATGGCTGAACATTGAAGTGTTTGAAGAGGGACGCTGGGGAAGGGGGCTGCATTTTGGATTGGGGAAATCTCCTGGGGAGATGGTGGAAGGCAGAAAAGCTCCAGTACATATGGCGGCCTGGAATAGCTTGGTGCGGCTGAGGGGGAGGGGGCTGGAGTCTGATGTGAGGGGTGACATCAGTCTTGGAAGGAGGCAGGATCCATGGAGGTCGCTGAACCAGGCATTGTGGAAGAGGTCGCTGATTCAGTGGAAGGGGAGCAGGAGGAATCTCAGGTCTGCCTCAGGGAGCGCTGAACAGGCCACTGAGGACCTGGAAGGGGGGAATCTGGCAAGGGCTAGCATTTGCCTGACTGTGTCTTGGCCCTACCGTCCACCTACCCAGCCAGAGCTGGTCTCAGGCTGATCTGACTGGCTGCAGCTTGCTTCCCGGCATCTATAATGACAGCTTGGAGGCAGCAGAACATCTAGAGAGGTGAAACACTCAACACACAGAGCCAGACTTCCTAGATTCAAATTCCAGGTCTTTCCCATGACAGCCCAGCAGCCAAGCCCACCAGGAACACACCTGCAGCCAAACTCAGTTAGGGGTACTGGGCCGCTGCAGGAAGGCAGGGCAGGCATCCTGGGAAACTGCCGGGCGCCTCCAAAGTGGGCCTTAAGGAAGGGGCGCTTGTGGAGTTCGGGGGCTGGAATGAATCCCCGCACGGTCTGGATCAGAGTTTGTAAACCAGCGGGTTGCTGGAACAGTCAGAAGTCATATCTTAAGAACACACAAGTCTGTTCGGAATTGCTATCAAATCAGCTTGTCTGTGGTCCTATCTTGGAACATATGGGTGTGAAGGAGCTGGTGTCAAAGCATTGGAGCTTAGCTAGTCTGTGCTGTGCCGTTTATCTGTTTTATGAGTCACTGCACGGGCCTTTTTGCAAGTTGTGGGTTCTGTTTCCAGGCTCAGTTCCCTAGTCACTGCCTACCTGCCTGCAGGGCCATTTCCTCCTTCGTGTGTGCCCTCGGGCGAGTTACTTGCCCTCACCGTGCCTTGGTTTTCTCGTTGGTTAAGAGGGAGTCATAACAGCAGCCATGACAGGGAGACGGGAGCATTGTGTGAGTTAACACGTGTGAAGCACCTCACGGGGCCGGGCACACAGTGGGCGCCGTGTACGTGTCCACCGTCATAACCCCCGCACGCCTTCGAGACTGAGAAAAAGAACGTTGCTATCCTTACTGCCCCCAAAGAAAGGATAGTCTGCCAGTTTATTTTCCACTTACGGTGGGACAAAAGAGACACCGTGCTATGAGAGACCTGGCCCGTGACAGGACAGTGTCCAGGGCGGCCACCGTGATCTAGAACACGCAAGTCCTGTTTGGCTGGTGAAGGAAGGGGATGGAAAGGTGCTGTGACGTTTGAGGCACAGGCGTGTGCAAATGCGGGTGGTGACACACTCTTCCTCAGGGTGCAAGGGCAGTGCAGGAGGAAACACACGAAAAGCCATGATGCTCTGGGGTGTGGATTTGATAGGGAAAGAACTGTCTGACTCTGGATTGTTAAGTCCTGGGATGGGAGTGGGAGGGGCCGTGGGCTGCTGGCCACATCTGCCCAGGGTGGACGTTACGGTGCCCTGGAGAGGACCCTGCAATGGGGGTCAGGTGCCTTTGAGTGGTGCGGCTACGGCTTTCTGCCTCTCATTCTTCTCTCTTGGTCTTAGCCTCCCATTGATAAGACAAAGCATTCGGGGACCTTTCAGACTCCCTGCTTTCTTCTCCCCCAGGCATTCTGGAGATCATGTTCATCCTTTCTCATGGCTGCACAATATTCGCCGAGTACACGTTCTCCACGGACGCTCAGTTGCTCCCAGCCCTGCGCGCTGACAAGCTGCTGAGCACACTTTGTGCATCTGTCTCTACGGACTTGTCCAGGGGGCGCTGCCCGGGACAGGGGTTGTGTGTTTGTGACTTTCGTGGCCATCCCCAGACCCCTCTCTGCAGCGGCTGCTCCAATTGCAATCCCGCTGCCAGGCTGGGGTCCCTGCTATCTTCCTCACGTGACCTGGCTGCTGGGTGGGATTTACTGACCATCACCTGCCTCCTCTGAGGCTCCATGATGCCGGAGTCCTGCTCTGCGGCTGCTCGAGATTCTTCAGGCTGCGAATGCTTAGCTGGGCTTGGCTTCTTGTCCAGCTCCTTTCCTGGTACTTGCTTTCTGCCTCCCACCCCCATTTCAGGAAGAAAAGAGAGGAGAGAGAGAGAGGGAATGAGAGATTCCCAGGTGTTCAGTTTGTCACAGTCATATGCCGGTCATCATTCCCACTCCTGCGAACACACACCTTGCTTCCCACGGCGGCCGGGGTGGAGGAGGAGGAGGCCAGCAGGCTGTGTGTGTGTCCTGGGGCAGGTCAGAGCCCGCGGGCTGTGGGACTGAAGAGCCAAGTCACCGTCCAGGTCTTCGGGGAGGGATTATTGTTCTTAGCTGACCAGGGCTCCCAGAAACTTTAATGGTAATTTCACAGCAGGAAGGAACTGGTGGGGCGGAGATCTTGGTTGTGACCTGGAGCGATGCCCGAAGCACTGCACGCTATCACCAACAACCATCCTGGGGCCTAGCTGAGGGGGAGGGCCTCTCCGACAGACAAATAGAAATCTGTCACAAAGGAAGTGTAAACAACTGGGAGGGGGGCTCTTGTCCCTCCCACTCTGTCGTTGGCACCGTGCATGGTGAGCTCACTTTTATGCATCATTTCCTCGATTGTCCAGACTGATGCAAGTGGTCCACGAGTCATTCTTGCTTCCTGCACGCGTCCCTGTGTAATGTTTACCGGGCCCCTCCCTGTCTCTTTCTCTCTCACACACATACACACACTCACACTTACTCTTTAATCAAACATCTCTGCGGCTCCGGTGTGTGCCAGGTGCTGGCTGTGCACGAGTGACAGATGACCAAGACCCTGCCTCCACCCAGGGAAAGAGTTGCTTAGACAAGGCCTCTTGTGACAAAGGACAGGATGCAAAGTGACAAGTGTCTTAGACAAGACGGGCAAATTGCGTCCTACAGATCCCTCCTCCCTCCCAGTGACAGCTCTCTTAGTTTGCATTCCCTGGGCATCCGGTGATTTCAAGGGAGAGAAGCAGAGTAGAGAGGAGAGGACGGCTCCACGGAGCAGGTGGGGTGAGGCTCGCCGGCGAGAGCTTCGGATCTAGCGTCTGCTGGCTGCCAGGGTCACTGGCAAGCTGCTTCGGGTCAGGCCAGTTTGCAGAAAGATGAGAATGACAGTGGCATTGGCTGGAGGGGGGAAAGAGACAATATTTCCTAGGGGCCTCTACGCTTGGCCTTGGGTGGTGACATAATGCCATCTGGCTATCATAAGAGGCACCGTGCTTCTGGATCGTTAGATCATTCCTCATCCGGGCCTCTGAGAGGGAGTTGCCCGGAGCCATTTGCATTCCTTTGCCAAAAGCCCTTTACTACTGATCCATTCCTCTCAACGCATGTTTGTGAAGTGCCTACTGTGTGCCGGCAGCCAGCCAGACGGCGGAGGTCCTCCTCATGGAGTCGACATTCTCTATGTGTCCTTGACTGTGATGACCCACCATTCCAGGGAGGCTCACTTGGCTCCTCGTGGGGGACTCTTGAAAAAGTCTTCAACTTCCAGAGGGCTGAGGTTATACTGATGGAATCCCAGGCACGGGCAGGTGTTTGGGCTGTTCACCCAACGTGAACAAGAATGGGTGTTTTCAAAAATGAACTCCCGCCCGTTCGGGGCAACACGGATGGGCCTTGGGAGTATTACGTGAAGTGACATAGTCAGAGCAAGACAAGTCATACCGTATTATTTCACTTACAGGTGGAATCTGAAAAGCCAAACAAGTAAACAGGCCACACCAAACAAAAAGAAACAGACTTAGAGAAACAGAGAACAGCTGTGTTTGCAGAGGAACCAGGGGTTGGGGCCGGGGGCGGGGGGGAATGAGCGAAATAGGTGAAGGGGAGTAAGAGGTACAAACTTCCAGGGAAAAGTCAGCGTAGTTTAGGGCATATAGGTAGCAGTGTCTTACTAACTTTGTGTGGTGACAGATGGTAACTACCCTTAACGTGGTGATCGTTTCATCTTGTAAATGTTGTACCCTTGAAACTAATCACAATATTGTATGTGATACATACTTCAATTAAAAAAAGGGGGGGGGGGGATGTTGTTCAGGGAAACCAGATTCAGCAGAGAAGCTCGATGTGCCTGAACTATGGCGGGGGGCTGAGCTGTGTGTGTCCGTGATCTTCACATCCCCTTGGTCCCTTTCTCCCAGGCTTCTGGTTGCCCACTGGGAGGAGGAGGGGCTGGGGGACCATGGCGTCCAGCCCCCTGGAGTGGCATGAAAGATGCCAAGCTCCCTGGGCTAAAAGCCTCTTGTCAGCAGAGTAATTGGATCTGACTTGCAGCAGGCGGGGAGCAGAGGTATTCAAGCCCTCCGTGCTATTTTTAAACACCCTCTCTTCCCCAAGTGCAGATCTCAAGCTCAGCGGGAGAGAATGGCTCATCTCGAGGCTTGGGAATCAAAGCACAACTCCCCACCTCCCCCCACCCCAAGTTTAACCAAAGTTTAAGTCTCCCCACTCTCGTCTCCTATTGGATCCTTCCACGACCACAGTTCCTGGTGTGGGCAGCGGGTGGACTCCAGGGGCCATGGGGTGCCTGGGACGTACCCTGGTTTGGGCTGACTGCCCAGCTGGCCGGAGGCAGGCCAACAACCCTGGTCTCTTGGTTGCCTGGCAGCCCTGGAGGCTCAGCACTAGGCCAGCCGGCAAACATGTCCCTGCCGGTCTGGCGTCTGCCACTGTCTTTGACTCTTGGTAGCAGCTCGCAGCTGCCTGTCAGGCTCTGAAGACGGCGGGAGTCAGAGCAGACAGCAGGCGCCCTCCTGTCAAGTGTCGCTCTGGGAGCTGAGCTCCATACTGCGTGCAGCCCAGGGTGGTGGAGACGGTCCAAGGAGGCCGGCCTCTCCGTCACGGTGCTGCAGACGCCCCCTCCCTTGTCTGATCCTTCCGACTTGCTGCACTTCTGCTCCCCAGCAGCCCCTCCACGACCCCATCCCACCTCTAGCAGCTTCGCCGTGGGTTGCAGTGAAGTGCTCCCCCACCAGGGGATGCCGGGAAGACAGCAAGGGACTCGCTGGTGGTCCCGACAGCCCCCCACTCTTGGTGAAGGAAAAGGCCACCTCAGGGAGGAGCTGTGAGGGATACAGAGCTGCTGCTAGTGGCCTTCAGGGAGTGAATGCTTCTAGAAGTCATGCCCGCAGGGCCGGTACCACTGTGCCCAGTAATAGCTGAGACACAGAGGCCCAAAGGGGAGACCATGGCCAAGGTCCCTGGCAGATCCTTCCTGTCTCCCTGACAAGGAGCCTCCATCCCCGGCCAGAATCCCCGAGGCCTTGAATTTTCCAGAATTAGTGAGTCGTGGGCTTCAGACAGCAGAGTCCTCTCAGAGGCCCGAGGCGTCCCAAGCCTCTTCTTGCCTTAGCTGGGGGTGGGTGGTGGGCTGGGTGGGTGGCCCTCAGTGAAAGTCTGTGCTTTGGGTGACAGGTCTTGAACTCAGTTTTCAAATTGTTTGATGGAAACACTGCAAGCTGGGAAGCCTGCCAAGACCTCTTCTCGGAGGGAGGGATTTGAGTAAGGTGGGCCTTCCACTGGCTTTCTCAGTTCTGAGTTCTGAGTCGTCGGTTCTGACTGGGGTCAGAGGACCCTCCCTGGCTATGGAGTCCCACAGAGCCCCTGGGAATAGACCCCCAATGCTTCTGGTGTTAGCCCTGCCACCTGGGGTGATGGGACAACATGTTGTTTACTTACTTTGTGCCTCAGTCGGCTTATCTTGAAACTGGGGAGACAGCGAAAGCTGGAACTGGGGGAGAGGAGCGGGAGACATTGTGGACCACCCTGGGAACTGGGGTGAGGAAGTGGGGGGACAGAAGGGGGGCAGGACAACACTAAAGCCTGACCAGCTGGCCCATTTTGTTGTACTTCACCGTCATTACTATTTTTTTAAAAACTGCTTTGTGTATTTTGGAAACCACACAACATATACACACAGTATGAAAGGATGTATAGAGACAGAGAAAACCACATCCCCCCCACCCCCAGCCACCCGCGTTCCCTCCGCATGGGAACCTTGGTTTTCAGAGCACATGCCACCTTCTGAAATCGTCCGCTGCACGGACACGATAACCGCAGACTTTACCTAACGTTACTGTAGGACCCTCAGGCTCTTCTTCTGTGAACGTTTGTTCTAACACCCTTCCTTCCAGGCCTCCCTGGTGTGAGCGGTTGTAACCTTTCCAAAGCACTTTCCCCCGGCATATCTCCTCTGAACCCATGACCATCCCGGATGCCCAGATGGTGGCCTCCTTCTGCCCGTCTTGCAGGTTGGGAAGCTGGAATTCAGAGAGGGCAAGCTCCTTGCCCGAGGCCATGCCACAAGTAAGAATGGACTTGAATGCAACTCGCCTGGGTCCCAGGGCAGAGGTACCCCACTGTTTCCTTGCAAGAAAATACTCCACTCCCTCTTCTCGTGTTGGGTATAGAGCAGGTATTTAAACAACAAATGATCAACCCAGCAAAACAGGGCAATGTGTACCCATGGCCAATAGGCAGGCCTAATTCCAGCAAGCGAGGGGGCAGGCTGTGGGTCAAGGCCACGGCTGCCCTCTGTGTGTGCGCACACACACACACACATACCCCTCAGACTCCCGGAGGACAAATGCAGCCTGTAGAAGCCTGTGCTCCTCATGGCTGCCCTTGCCTTAGTGGAGAGGGTGGGGTGTAATGGCAGCCCAGAAGAATTATGTGAGAGGCTACATTAGGTTCGCTGGGGGCCACTTTGTACCCAGTAAACCTCTTCACTCTGTGCCGTGATGGGCATTGCAGATGGGACGCATTCATGACTCATAGACCTACTCCTAGCTTCAGGTGACACCTGGAACCCAGGATGTGGAGGCAGGTGACAGTTTCAGAGCCTGGGAGAACCCTGCATCTCTTAAAAGCATGCCCTTCCCTAGGCCTGGAAGACTGTGGCCAGAGTTTAACTGACATCACTTCATGCCCACGGGAGACCTAAGGCCTTACCAGTGATTTGCTGAGGGAGTCCCCCTTGTCAATCTTCTCAGCCCCATATTTTGGTGGTGTAGACAAGGAAAGAAAGAGAGGCTTGGCATGAGAAAACTAGGCTCCAAATCCCCAGCCCCGGGCCAGGGGTTGTTGGTAAGACTCTCTAACCCTCTGAGCCTCAGTTTCTTCATCTCTAAAATGGGACCGATCTCCACAATTCACTGTGCTGGGTGGTTGTGGGGCTGAATTTGGGAAATGCTTTCTAAGAGGGGACACGAGGCCGATTACTGTCAGCATCACAGAGGCACTGAAATAGGGTTCCGGAGGGACTCTCGAGCACCTGGTGTGGAGGAAAGAGAAGCAGGGAGGCGGGAAATAGTGCCCGAAGCCCTGGAGGTGGGCGCCAACCTCGGATGCAAGAGTCAGGAAGCCAGAGCTGCACCAGCTGGCGACTCAGGGCTGGGGACTGTCCCTCAGCCTTTTTGACTTTGCTGTTGGCATTTTCCCTGCTAATTAACATGTCATGGGGGTGGAGAGCAGGAAAAACACGAAACAATTGATTTGTCTTTTTGCCAGCACATCTGGGAAAAGGCCGGGTGTGGGAGGTCAAAAAACAGGCTAAAAATCAGTGTTTCACATTCTCAAGGAAGCACATGGCTCTGCGGGTTTCAGCTCTCTGCTGCTGTTGCTGAGGAAAGCACGAGGAATTCAAGTTCCACTGCAGACTCTGGAGGCAGAGAGAAGAGGCACTAAAAGCTCTTTTGGCTTTGTCATGGGAAGGGTGATGCGGGGACGGTGCTTAGAGGGTCAAATAGTAAGTCACCCATCCATCCATCCATGCATCTATCCGTCGGTCCTTCTGTCTCTCTATCTACCCAGTACGTGTTCAGTGTGCACCTGGAGGCCGTCCAGCCCTCTCCGAGGTGCTCTGGGTGTCTCGGAGGGATGAGGGTTTGCTCTCTAAGCATTAAGACTCACATTCGAAACAGAGCATCACTCAGAATCGAGTCCCCACATCAATGAATGGCAACATCATCTGTATCAGCTAGATCTTTTCTGTATAACAGCCACTCTAAAGCACGATTTCAGAACAGCCACCATTTATTCAGCTCACAGTTCAGTGGGTTGATAATTTGGGTTGAGCTCAGTTGGGACCTTTGGTCTTACCTGGGCTCAGTCACATATCTCCAGTCAGCTGGATAGACTGGTGTAGGATGGCTTCAGCTAGGAGACTTCTCCCAGCTTCACGTCCTCCTCGAATGGGTTAGCCTGGGCTTGTTTATGTGGGAGAAGCAAGGGTCCAAGAGAGTGCAAACGGGCAAGGTCTCTTAAAGCCCCACCGCAGAACGGGCGTGATGTCACTTTCACTACATTCTATTGGCCAAAGCCAGTCATATGGCCAAGTCCAGAATCAAGGATGGAGAAACAGATTCTCCCTCTGGATGGGAGGAGCCACAAATCAACTTGCAAGGATTGTGTTTACCACAAGAGGAAGAATTGGGGCCACTGCTTTGAGCTGTGAGCCACACAATCTTTGTTGCTCAGGACTGAGGATCTGGAGTTCTCCTTATCTTCTGTCTCACATACCATGTCCAATCCATCAGCGAATCTGGTTACCTCTACCCTTGATATATATTCCCCCATTCCCACTCAGGTCCCATTCCCACTCAGGTCCAAGAAACCGTCATCTCTTTCTTGGTTCCCACTTCTTCTCTTTTATCCCTATAGCTTCTTCTCAACACAGCAGCCACAGCAAGACAAATCTATCACTTCTCTGCTCAGACACCCCCTTTGGCTCCTAACCCCACTTGGAGTTAAAGCCAACATCATATAATGGCCAACAAGGGCCTGTACAAGCTGTTCGCTGAGTTTCCGATATCTATCTCACCTACTCTTACCACTCTCCTCTACCTCATTCTGTTCTAGCCATACCGGCCTCCAGATGGTCCTAGAAATGCCCGGCTTCTGTCACCACAGGGCCTTTGCACTGTGGACCCCCGTCCACATGGAAATCTCTTCGAGGTATCTTCATGCTCAATCCTCAGCCCCCTTCAGCTCTTTATGAAAACATCGCCTTCTCACTGAAGGTCCTCCTGGCCATCCTATCTAAAATCAAAACATTCCCCCCACTCATCCTCCTTCCCTGCTTCAGATCCTATCAGCATCATCACTAAATGAAATATTTTCTTATCTACTTTGTGTCTAGACCAACACTGTCCAACAGAAATAAAATGTAAGCCACATATATAATTTAATTTTTTCCCCAACAGCCACATTAAAAAAGTAAAAAGAAACCGGTGACATTTATTTTAATAATATACATGATCTAATCCAACATATCTAAAATTAATGATTTCAACATCTAATTAACTCAAAAGTTGTTAGTGTTTTGTTTTTGTTTTTACATTATTTTGTTTGTTCTAAGTCTTCGAAGTCTGGTGTGTATTTACCCTGGCAGCCTGTATCAATTTAGACTAGCCACATTTCATATACAGAACCGTCTCATGTAGTGAGCACACGGGATAATACAGAATGAGACCACCGTCCCGTGAAGGCAAGGATTTCCAGCTGTTTTATTCACGGCTGCATCCCTGGCACCTAGAACACTGCCTGACCTGTAAGAGGCATGCAGTCAATACTGGGTGAATGAGTAAGTCAAGTCTGGAATCAAATGCAAGTATGTGGCCAGAGAGTTTCAGACCCAGCAAAGGGCTACCACGCATCTAGCTAGCTTCATCCTCAGGGCTGTTGGGTGGAGCTGTGAAGGGGATAAAGATAGACTTTCTCTCCCAGCGTGGCAGCCTCATTCAGCACCTCCGTGCTTTTCCATTCTCTCCGGACCGATGGAATACTCTGTACGCTCATCCCCGCTGACCACCAGGGACTTAATGTCTTGCAGGAGTGTGAGAGAGCCACGCTTAACCCAAGGCAGTGGCCACCCGCCACCCACCCCGCCCTGGGAATTTTTGGCTTTGGCAGAAATGTTGCTACTGGGCCACGAGTCTCTTCGTCGTTCCTGGGTTCACCCCGGGAGTAGGAGGCCAACTGCGGTGCCTCCCTGGGCAGGGAGCCCTTGCGGGGTGGGGTGGGGGGGCTCGGTGCTGGGTGCCCTGGCACGCTCCCCTGCCCACCATCTCACTCACAAGACCATGCTTGCAGCTTAATGGGGAGCGAGGGGACTTGGGAGGAGTGGGTGTTCCCTGCACCCAGGTCCAGCGGAAGGTGAGTGGCGGCTGTTCTCTGGGAGGCCCTCGCCCCAGCGGGGTCTCAGTGTTCACCCTGCAGGCTGGAAGGCTGCAGCCCAGAGCTGTGATGCTGAGTGCTTGTGTGGGCTCCCCCTGTGGGAGCGGGCATCGTCTGGGCTTGGGGGAGGGCTCTGAGGCCAGCCAGGGTGACATGATAGAAGGGGCACTGGCCTAAAATGAGTACCCAGGATGCCAGGTGGTCAGCTGAGTGCACAGTTGGCCTGGGCCTGCCTGGGGAAGGCCAGTCGGGTGGAGCAAGGCTGGCGCTATCACACGCCAAGCCAGGGGCAGCCAAGGGGCAGACAGAGTCACTGGGGGTGACCTGAGAAGGACATTTGCTGCTGGTGAGGCATCTGGGATCTGCCAGTTGTGAGATCTCTGTAGCTCTGCTTCTCCCAGGCATCTCCTTCCTTCCCTCGTGGTATCCCCCCTCTGTCCTCCCAGCCTTCCCTCTCTCCTGCGTTCCCTTCTCCTCTCTCAGCTGGTTCAACCAAGGTCCTCCGGGCCTCCCTCCTCTGTCTCTGTCTCTCTCACACCCCATGCCCAGGGTGCTGGCCGAGGTGCCCGTGAGCAGTGATGGCTGGGGATTGAATTTAAGTGCGCCTGGCTCCTTCTGAAAGCACGCGGTTGCCCGCCCACCAATGTGATCTGATTTCAGGGGCCTTGGGGAGGCCAAGGACTCCCCCGTTGCCTGGACTCCCTGGCTTCTTTCTGAAACTCCACCCTTAGAACATCGTAATGGGATCCTGCCAAAACGCACCTGCTTTTGAGCGAGGCCCCGGTCTGAACTGCTCTACACGCTTCTGCGGAGGAGCGTGCAGGAGAACTCAGTGTCAGGACAGACAGAAATGTCCTGGTGGGGAACCGTGTCACCCTCAGCACAGTCCTGGGTGCTCCCGGGGCTGGGGCTCACCTCTGCGTGGGTGGAACGTGTGCTCCGTGGACCTCCGGAGAAAGTGTCCATCACGGCACCCTGGGGGACTTGGTCTGCCCACTGGGCACCAGGCCGTGCTAGGAGGACCAGGTCCAGGTCGCAACCTTGCACTTCTTGAAAGTCACTGGGTTTGGTTGCTGTTGGTTTTTTTAATTTACTGGAGTAACAAGAATACGAACGGAATACTTGAACTCAAGACCTGGGAGTCGCTGCACGTGGTCTACGAAAGCTAACCAATGCCATCAACAGTGGGGACCCTCCTTCCCCGGCCAGGGATGCGGGAGGAGGGCTTCTGTTCTGGGTCTGAAGCTGTTGCTTCTCTTGAGTGAGCTGGTTGTGATTCACAGCGACCACCTCCCAGGCTCAGCACCCCCATCCCTGCTGGATTTGCAGCTGGGCCCTGCTATTCAGTGGAAGAAACTGGCAGTCTTTCTGTTTGCGATGTTCCCCAGGTTAGTCTTTCTGCCTTACGGCCTTACGTTTCATTCTTGGGCCGCCATGCAAGCCCACCAGGGCGAACGCGCGGGGGGCAGCCGTTTCACCCACTGCCAAGGCTGTTAGTGAGATGCTACTTCCTACATGTTTGTTCGTTTTCATTCATTCATTCATTCAGCAAGTTCTTACAGTGTATTAGGATCTGTGCCAGGCCCTAGGAATATAGGTGAATGAGACAGACCCAGGTCCTGCCCTCATGTAGTAAGGTCTCCTGACCCTAGATGTCCTTCACAAAGTGCCCTTTTATGAGTGTGCTGGGGATTTTTTTTTTTTTTTTAAGATTTTATTTGAGAGCGAGAGAGAGAGCATGCATGAGTTGGGGGTGGGGGGGTGGTGAGGGGCAGGGGGAGAAGCCGACTCTCCGCTGAGCAGGGACCCTGATGCAGGGCTTGATCCTAGGACAGTGAGATCATGACCTGAGCTGAAGGCAGATGCTTAACCGACTGAGCCCCCCAGGCGCCCACTGGGGATGTTTTTATAGACCTCTTTGACATTGGATGGAGAAAAGGTATCTTCTGGGATGGATGGTGCCTGGAAGATGGTCCCGTTCCCCATAGGCATTTTTGTCTGCAGTTGCAGACGGTCGCTAGCTGGCCACTCCCTCTGGCTCCCTGACCCTACTCCTGTTCCCAGGGCTATTGGAGCTAAACACTGGCCTTTCACAGCTTGCTGGAAGGATGCAGTTTACTGTCTCAGGTCCAGAGCAAGTAGGCTTTCTGGGGATGGGATTTCCCCTCCCAGCAGTGGTTTGAGAGCCCGGAATTGAGTTCCTTGGAAGAAGCTGAGCTTTTCATTAGAGATCAAAGACTGGCCCTGGAGAGAATTCACAGAGCTGTTCTGGGCTGGAAAGGCCCCCTTTGGGCATATCACTTCCTTTCCTGGCTCTGTTAGTCAGGGAACCAAACCATGGAGAGGGAGGAAAGGAGATATTGGGCAGCCCAAGGAGCCACGCTGCTGGGGAACAGGCCTCTCCTGGGGTAGATCAGACAGGAGCAAAAGAGGTTAAAGTGATTTACGTGGAGGAGATAAGAGAGTGGGAGGAGCAGCAGAGGGAGCTGGGTTCTGCGCCCAAGGCTCTCTTGCCCTCTTCATCTCTGATCTGCCTGGTCTGCCATCAAGTGCTCAGCTCATGAGATATACACCGGACTCCTGGTCTCGCGATTCAAGACTCCCCACAGCTTCCCCCCAACCCCCCATCTTTCCTTTGTCACCTCCCCAAGCGTCATGTCCTGCATCTGACTGGATCACAAAGCATGCATTTCTTGTCACACGGAACTCGGATGTGACCCAGGCTGGAGAAGTCAGTGTGGGCCATTGGGAGGCTCAGCGGATGTGAGAAGCTGGAATCAGCAGAGGAAAGAGGAGGCACGTGGGGGGTCCCGTGGAGTAGAACAGGGAGTCTGACTTGTGGCTTACATCTCCTTGCACCTGGGCTCGGGCCTCCAGGCTTGGGCACCGAGGACTCAGGCTTGCCTTCTCCTTGCTGCTGTGCCCTGTCCTCCCTTCCCCCAGCGCCAGAACTGCTTCCCGGGCTGCCGCAGACCAGTCTGGCACGGGGAGATGCGGCAGGGAGTTCACGTCATGTCATGGGGGGCCCCGGGAAGGGGTCTTGCGGGTGCTCTGGACCCTCTCCTGCTCCAGGGTCCACACTCTGAGGCTGGGCCATTTGTGGGCCTTGCATGGGTGTCCCCAGTGATGAGGAACTTTGGGGGACATCGTGACATTCTAAGAGACATCTTTCTTGTGTTGACCCACTTTGGCCAGAAAGAGCTTCATCCCTTTTCGGGCAGCTATTACCTGCCCCGGACTGTCCTCTCCCGGCTCGTGAACAGCTTCATCAGCTCTTCCTCGTGTCAGACTGCCCAAGGGCTGAGACCTCAGGCCCCATCCTCGGGTTCCAGTTTGGCCACATGCATGTTCGTACGAGGCTCCCCGAGTTGGTGCCTGTACCCAGGGGTTTCCTTTATCCTTCATCAGTCAAGCCCCATGAGGCGTAGGGTTTCCCAGGACCTCATAGATTTGCCAGCTATGGAAGCCCCCAGTGGGCTAGAAACATGGGCCAAGACCTTGACCTTTACTCAGTCCAGCGGGGAGGCCTGAGGCTGAAGCCCCAAGGAGATTGGGCTGGGCCTAAGGAATCCCAATCTGCTTGAGTATTCCTCAGCCTATCCTGCACTCCAGGCGCACGGCAGCCGGGCCCTTGTCATATCATGAGTACCTCCTTAGGCAGGAGCACGCTTTCTCCTGGAGGCATTTGGGGAGACGGATGGGGGTAAGGCAGGGGGATTGGGACCACCGCGGCCATGACTCGTCATTTCCACCTAGACAGGCGGGTTCCTCTCTGGGAGACCCTGTGGGGACATGCATGGGCACATGGGGACCCAGGTGCTGGCAGAGCAGGGGGGTGAGCCTTGAGCCCTGGCCCCCAGCTCAGCCGTCACTACCCAGGAGCCCTTGGACAGGCCACCCCACATTTCCCTCTTCGGGGTTCTCCTCTGTTCAATAGAGCTATCCACTCCCCAGGTATCATTTAGCTTGAATATTCGGTGATTCCATGAAGAACTCTATTTCCTTACTAGCTAATAATGGAATCTTTATCTTTTCTGAGATAATGAGTGACTTTCTTCCTTTTCCTTCCTTCCTTCCTTCCTTCCTTCCTTCCTTCCTTCCTTCCTTCCTTCCTTCCCCCTTTCTTCCCTGTCTTCCTTCTCCTTCCCCTATCTTTCTCTTTTCCTCTCCCCTTCATTCTCCCATCCACCCACCCCTTGCCGGAAGATGTCCTTCTAAGAACAAAGGACATCTATTGCATCGTATTTGCCCTAAAAGCCCTCTTGTCATAGCTTATTTTTGGAGATAAAATTTGCCCTCGAATGAAATGCCAAGTATAAGAAATGAGTGCCGCAGTGAAATGGGGAGGGGTGTCCCTGTGGCTGGGAAGGCCGAGGGGCACAGGCATCTGCCCTGGGGAGTCTGGGCTGCACAGGGCATGCCAGTCTGGGTAGAAAGGAGAGCAGCCCTGGGGTAGAGAGTGGCTGTCAAGGGCTGGAGGCAGGCAAGGCGCCTGGGGGTCCGGAAGAGGTGAGAGGGAAGGTCACCTAGGGCAGAGAGGGAGAGAGAGGTCGGGAGAGGAATCCGGGCAGGAATACTGAGAATTGGGCTTCAGGGCAACGTGGTGGTCCCTCAGAAGGTGAGTTTTGATGGTCAGCGCTGGTCTGTTCTGCGTCTCACCGCTTTTAGCCCACTTTGGACGCTGGGCATCACACAGATCTCAACAGAGCCTGGGGCAGGAGACTGGGGCTGGGTTTCTGGGTCTGGGCCCCTGGGGACAGCGCAGCAGTCGGTTCAGAAACACCCTCCAGGGCTTTCTACATGGCTTCCCAGGGAGCAAGATGAGAAGACTGGCAGGAAGATGTTCATGGCCTCAGACAGCTGAGCTTTTTAGCAGGTGTACAGGGTCAGGTGTCATCATTGTGGGTCACAAGTCTAGTAGGAAACTAAGGCCCAGAGAAGTCCCACGTCCTGTCCGGGTCTGACTGCGAGGGGAGGCACCCTGGCCGCTAGGACAGGGCCTGGTGCCAGGTAACTCTGCCTGGCTGAAACCCTCTTTGGTGGCAGAAGCCTTCCTCATTGGCCTCTTGTGGACAGCAATCTGCTTTTCTTTTCTTTTTTAAAGGATTTTTATTTATTTATTTGACAGACAGAGGTCACAAGTAGGCAGAGGCAGACAGAGAGAGAGAGAGGGAGAAGCAGGCTTCCCGCCGAGCAGAGAGCCCGATGCGGGGCTCGATCCCAGGACCCTGAGATCATGACCTGAGCCGAAGGCAGAGGCTTTAACCCACTGAGCCACCCAGGCGCCCGACAGCAATCTGTTTTTCAAAAAGACTGGTTTTCTTTGCTGCTTGAGAGCTGGCTTTTCAGAAAGGAGTGAACTCTGACCCCAGCCCTAGCTCCCGGGAAAGGGCTCAACAGGGACCAGACTTCTAGCCATTTCCTGTGCTCTGTTTCCTCACACTGTCCTGGGGCCCTTGGGAGGGAGTCTGGAGGTGCCCCCTCCCTTCTGACTCTGTGGGCCCTGCCCCACATCTCTCCCCTCCCCACCGCCTGTTCTGCCCCCAACTCTAAAGGAGGGTGCCACAACGAGCAGGAACCCGGAACTCTGAGAACAGACCTGGAGAGGGTGGGACACGCCAAGCCTGTGTCCCTGGAGACCTAGAGGCTTCGGGTCCTGCCCTACTCTCCCAGGGTCCCATAGCCCTGGGAGGAGCCAGAGAGCTTTGGCCCTGGCCCGCTGGTAGGCTCTGCAGCAGGGACATGGGCAGTCCTTGTGCCCGAGCCACTCCCCAGCAGGTGACAGTCCCCAGGGGCCATCTGCATGGGCAGCAGGCCAGGCTGAAGGGATATCAGGTTCTCCTTCCCTCTTTGTCTGAGGGCTTGAAGGTGGTGCCTCTGTGCCCCAGAGTCTTGGGAATGAAAGCCTCCGTACTTCAGGGTGACCATGTTGGTACAGATTAGAATACAGCTAGAATATGCCTCCAGCGCAGGAGGCCATCTGCTCTGAAGGAGACTCTGTTAGGCCTCATGGCTCCACTGTCTTAGTTGCCATCCCGAGCGTGCTGATGTGTTGGCCTGGATCCCCTCTGCTTCCACCTAGCCCCGGCCCTGAGACTCCCTCGGTCCCCTTGACTCTGTCCCCAGGCCAGAAACCTCAGACTGTCCCCGTGTGTCCTCTGGGCATACTGGTCCCCATTTCTGTACCTTCTTCCTCCTCAAGAGGTCCTCTCACTGCCACCCCAGCTTTATCAAGCCTCCTAGTTCCTGGGCCCTGGCCCCACCTTCCATCCACAGTTGGCTTTCAGGAAAAACCTCGGTTCAAACCTCTGCTCTGTCCTTTACCAGAGGCATGTCAGTGAACCTTTCAGAGACTCGGGACCTGGGTCACCGTTATCCCCACCCAGCTCGCCCCCAGCCCTCAGCTGCAGAGTCCTCAGCTTCTCCTTACCTTTCTCTCCCCTGTGGGGCAGGATGGTTTCTGTCCTCGGATCCACCCACTTTCCAGCTGCCAGCCTGTTCCGGCTCCCTGCCCACGAGGCACAAATCAGTCCCTGATCCCCAGGCATTGGGGAGCACCTGCTGAGTCCCATGTGGACCAGGTGGGCATCCGGTGGGCCCCGCACCTTGTGCTTCCCCTCCCCTGCCGTGCAGGGCTAGACCGGGCCTCCCTCTGCAACCCTGCACATGGCTGCCTGCACCCCTCCCCGCCCCCCTACCCGGCGCATGGCCAGGGCCCCTGCTTGAAGGTGCTGCCTCCAGCCCCAGCTCTCTGGGCGGCATTGTGAGCCCTGATTTTCTGAATTCAAAGACACGAAGATGTTTTTGTGTCTTACACTTGATGGGTTCTTTGGTAGGGTGCTTTGTTTCTGGGCGCTCCTTCGTTCTCTTCACTCCCTCAAAACGCTATTTAGCTCCTGATGAAGCTTGCAATCGATGGCATTTCAGCCCCGAGGAGGTATGATAAATGGATAGTGTAATCAGGGACATCTGGAGATTGTTTTTTAACCCAAGGGAGTAACTGTAATGGGAAAAATTGTGGGTTGTCTCTTGATGGGGGCATTTGGGGATGTAAGCGCTGTTCAGACATCGCTGATCGTTGGTTTGTCACGGGCCCAGATAGTCTACACTGAGAACTTCACTGCTCTGGTCTTAGAGACCAGATAGAATACTATTTCTGCTGCTGTCACAGACCCTCCACGCCATAGGATTGAGGCAAGCCTGGGGTCCGTGAATGTCTGTCTCCTGACTTTAGTTCCCTTTCTGAGCAGGGATCCTGAGACAGAATCGTCCAGGGATGGAGATGAAGGGAGAGGGACCCAAAGTCCCAGAATGGGAAGTCAAAGGGCCTTTGCAGGTAAAAACTACCCGAAACAGGGCAGACACTTTGGATCCCCTTTCTCTTGCTGCCCATCCTGGAGAGAGGGTGCCTACTCTCACTTCCCAGTGCACCAACCGGAGGTTCCGGATGGCAGGGGAGCACAGCCTCTCCGGGCTGGGACAGTCCATGGGTCCTCTTCCTAACGGGCCGCCATGGAAACCCAAAGGCTCCCCTTGCAGGGTAGGTGCCCTGGTGGCAGGATGCTGGCCAGCCCAGCCTGAGTGGTCCCTGGCCAAGCTGCGGCTTTCAAACCCAGAGCCCCGCCAGGTCCTTCCTGCCATTCTCGTCCCCTCTGGATTTCAAACCAGTCTGCCCTCCGCCTGTCTCAGTGCATCCAGTGTCCTGAGCCGCTGTTTCTCCCCCAGACCCCCCGGCAGTCAGCAGCTCTCCACTGAACGCCAGCTCCCAGAGAGGTGCGTGGGGATCCAGAAACAGTAAGGCACGAGCTCTGCCAGCTGGGGGTGGTGAGTGTGAAGAAAGAGCCCAAGGTAGCCCCTGCCAGGTGCCAAAGGAGTGGTACAGACAGGGTGTTCTCCGGGAGCTCAGAGGCTGGTGGGCAGGGGAGGCATTTTTGGAAGAGCAGAGAGGTGACCTTTAAAGACGGGAAGGCAGTCGGTGAGCGAAGGGCCCGCCGGGGGAATGAGTGTGGTGTGTCTGGAACGCTGAAGCTTCAGGCAAAGGGATGTGCGTCTCACCTGTGAGACGGGCATGCAGTTGGCGGTCTTTACGGCTGCGCTCTCCCACAGCCAAGGCACTAGCCACCGGCCGCAGCTGAGCTCCTGGCAGGTGGGGCTGGTCGGGACAGAGATGCATTGTAAGTTCAAAAGCTACACTGGATTCTGAAGGCTTCGTCCAGATAGGAAACAATGTAAAATACCTCCGTCATTTTTTTTCTCTCTCGAGGACACGTTGAAATAATAACACATTGGATGTATGGCCCATGTAACATATATTATTAAAATTAGGTCCACCTGTGTCTTTTTACTTCTTTGAAGGGTGGCTGGCAGAAATGTTAAGTTCCACCCAGTGGCTCACCTCATCATCCTTTTGGACAAGGGCGGATTAGAGTCTTTACAACATACTCTTTTTTTAAACGCAGTTCCCTTTCTCTGTAGTCACGACTGTCTTTCACTTCTTTTTAAGATTGATTTTATTTATTTATTTGTTTGTTTGTTTGCAAGAGGGTGAGCAGGGGGAGGAGTAGAGGAAAAGGGACCAGCAGACTCTGTGCTGAGCGGGGAGACCAAAATGCAGGGCTCGATCTCATGACCTGACCCGAAACCAGGAGTCAGACGCTGAACCAACTGCGCCGCCCGGGCGTCCTCACGTCTTCTCATTCTCTCTCAACAGCCGTCCTTCCCTCTTCTTGCCCCTGTCTTCCTGTCACCTTGGCCTTCTTCTCACTTGATGGTCAGGCGTGACGACAGGAGGTCCTGCTCTCCTCTGAAATGGCGGCTGGAGCCCCCGCAAAAGCTTGGGGGAGCCCATCTCTCTCAGGTGCTATCCCCTACTTTTTGCTCCTGTTTCTGGGTTTGTGTCTGAGAAAGGGTGCAGTGAAGGTTGATATTTTTGAGACCCTGCATGCTTGAAAATGTCTTTATTCTATCCCCACACCTGATCAATCAATCCTTCCGCTGGGTGTAGAGTCCTAAATTAAGGTCCGCCCCCTCAGTATCCTGAAGGCAGTTTCTCTCCTGTTTTCATGCTTCCAATGTTGCCCTTGACAAATCCCATGCTATTTTGCCCTCCAGACCCTGTTTGCTTTCTCTCTGGAAGGTGTCAGAATAATCTTGGCTCCTACAATTTGGACATTTCACAGGTGCTTTAATGTGGGGTTCTGTCCCCGTCCATTCTGCAGAGCACTCGAGGAGCCTTCTATCCAGAAGCTCAGACGGTGAGTTCTGGGAAATACAGTATTTTCCATAATCTCCTCCCCGTTGTTTCCTGCAGCTTTTCTCTCTCACTAGTCATGTATGGAACTTCCGACCCATCTTTCTATGTTTGTATCTCTTTTCTCTTACTTACCGTCTCTTGGTTTTCTTGTTCTGCTTTCTGGGAAAGTGCCTCAGCTTTATCTTCTGACCGTCCTCTTTTTTGGCTTCTGAGAGCTCTCTCTCTCTCTTGTTCTCCTTAACTCCTTTTAAAAAATCTTCTTGTTTCATGAATCCAACATTTTATTTCTCAGAGGATATTAACTGTAGTGTTTTTGAAGTTTATTTTTTCCTGGTCCTTCCATTACCTCTGTTCCTCTGAGTTCCTTTTCTTTTCTCCTTTTTAAAATTTGATACACTCTCTGTTTTCACCCTGTAGTCTTTCTCAAAGACTGGTTACCCTTGTATTATCTGTTCATAGTGAAGAGTAGGTCACTAAAAACTTTCCAGAAACTGTACATGAGTGTGTTTGTGTGGAATTTTTAATTTATGGGCTTCATTACAGAGTGGCCAATTGGAGACCCAGAGATTTTACTGGGGACTTCCAAATAGAAGTTTCTGTAAAGCTCTTTCTGCGACCAGTTCCCAGCACCCTGGGTGACAGTGCTTTCAGAACCAAATGGCAGAAGGGGGTGTCCCCTGCTTGCCCCCAACTGCTGCGCACCTGCCCTCCTCTAAGGGAGCTTGTCTGGCCCAGTTTCCCTACAAAATGTCAGGGTGAGGGAGGGGTAGGTTGTCAGTGCCTCCATGGGAAAGGGGAGAAGCCCCAGGCAGACTCGGTCCTCTTACAGACTTGTAATCCGTGCCCTCTCTCCTGCCTTCCCAAGTAGCCAGCACCTCCAATTCCTGATCTTTCCAGCACGGGTGGCAAGATCTGTCCACTTCTCGCTGACCGCCCCTTCGGTAGGCACTGGGTTTCCAGTTTCTCAGTTCTGCTAATTCCTCCATCTGCTTTCCATCTTCCAAAAATCTGTTGACATCTGTTGCCTGCGCGTGTCCCGTCTACTGTTCTCTCTGTCCTTATCTATTCAACTTCTCTTTATTCCTTTGCTCTCATTTCAGTGGGGGTTGGAAGGAGCAGATGTGTGGTGAGCTTACCACATGTAGCAGGTAGACCCTGTGAATGCTTCTGAAGTTTGCCGAGTCCCTTCCCTTAGGAAAGAATGCCCCCCCCCACCCCGGTCATTCCTCATGGAGAACTTGTAAAGGCTTTCCTGTCCTCAAGGTCAATTTTATTTAGAAAAGTGGAAGAGACTAGATTAACCGTACCCTGAACCCAGCTTATAGTTGTTTTTAAATGAATTTTAACATTGTAACAAATTATTTAATTTTTATTTAAATAAAAATGACTTTTTTGCATTAGTCCTTTTCACAGAACTGCATGGAAAACAGTGTCTGGTTGTTTTGTCTCTGGAAATTAGGGTTCCCTATGGGCTGGGTCCTTGGCGAGGCTGGACAGCCTTTTCTCTAGGTGGCATTTATTAAAACAGGAAGTCGGGCCAATGAGATTGCATGGGAGGAGTCTAATTCAGGAAAGCCAAACTGCCTTCAGGGGCCTTAACTCCTTCAACAAGTGCGTTGGTTTTTTTTAAAGGATGCTGGCTTCTCTGTTCACCGCCCGAAACACGCCTTCCCCTTCCAGCACACACAGCCCAGAGCCTCTCCCTGGCAGCGGCCGGACGGCCAGGTGGACCTGAAAGCAATGACCTCGCGGGCTTCTAAGGAAGGCCACCTGTCCCACCAGCCGCAAGGGCGTCGTCCCTTCGGCAGGGGCGGGGCGCAGGGCGGGTCGTCATGGAGTCTTCTCTGTCCTTGCCTCTCCAGGTGCCCCTTTTCAAAGGTCTCAGCATCCTCACGCTACCTCCTGCCGTCACTTCCACCTGGGCCCCCCGCAGCCACAGCAGCTGGCGCCCGACTTCCCCCTGGCCCACCCCGTGCAGTCGCAGCCGGGCCTCAGCGCCCACATGGCCCCGGCCCACCAGCACAGCGGCACCCTGCACCAGTCGCTGACTCCGCTGCCCACCCTGCAGTTCCAGGACGTCACAGGTCCCTCCTTCCTACCTCAGGCCCTGCACCAGCAATACCTCCTGCAGCAGCAGCTCCTGGAAGCCCAGCACCGCAGGCTCGTCTCTCACCCGAGGTGGGCGGGGCGGGGCGGGGCGGGGCCGGGGGCGGGGCCTCGGGCAGGACTCTGGGCGTCCGGCTGCCACCCCGCCAGCTGGGCGGGCAGTCACCGCGTGGGGTTCTGTGCGGGAGGCAGCTTTTACTCCAGTTTCAGGCGGTGAACGCCCCCTGGACCCGACACGGGTTCCCTCGGTAGCCAGTGTGTGTCCTTGTTACATCACTCAGGGGCAGGGGCAGGGGCCGGATAACTGGTGGTTTACAGTGCTCACGGTGGAAGATGGGAGTCCTCATGTCCCCCGGAGCTTCATGATCACCTGATTCTAACACCTAAGGTCCCTAAGGGACACCAAAGGACACAGCCGCTTCCGCCCTGCCCTCAGAGAGCCCATGGTCTGGTTGGGGTGACCAGCTATGAAACAAATGAAGAATAAAATTAGATAATACGGGGCAAGTCAGTTCACCTCTCTGACCCTCAACTGTTAAGAGAAAGAGAGTACATCAGGGGTTCGCAAACATTCGTGCCTTAGGACCCTTCACACTCTTAAAAATTATTGAGGATTACATAACCTTCTGTTTACACGGGTTATGACTATTGATATTTACCATGTTGGGAATTAAAACTGAGCTATTTAAACCATATTTATTAATTCATTTAAAAATACAAGAACAAACCCATAAAAACAAAAAAAGACCAATTGTATCTTTTTTGAAATGAAGGTATACATGTAGTGAGAAGAGGGATTTTTTTTTTTTACATATTTGCAAATCTTTAATGCCTGGCTTAATAGAAGACGGCTGTGTTCTCATGTCTTCTGCAATCTATTCCAGAATCACATGTAGTTTCTAGAAAATTCACCATTCACCTGTGAAAGAATGAGAGTAGAAAAGCAAATAACACCCTAGAACTATTATGAAAATAGATTTGACCACACAAACCCCATGAAGGAGTCTCGGGGACCCCCAGGGGTGCCTGGACCACACTGAGGACTGCTAGACCTAATGATTTCTAAAGCTCTAAGAGTCTGTGGGGTTGGGGTGTGGGGGGCACAGGTGGATGTTGTAGCAGTTCAGAGGGAGAAGAGGTCATCATGCTTGTGGTGTGCAGGGAGGCCTTCCTGTAGGTGGTGTCTTTGACTGGGGCCATGAAAGCTGGGAAGAGTGTGGAGAAGGGTGGAGGAGAGGAGAAGGGTGTCGCAGGAGCAGAGGGGTGCACAGGTGTGGGAAAGCCTACAGGAGACACGTCTGTGTCCCCTGAAAACAGCCCACGAAATTCAGAGGGAGGAAGTAGGAGAAAAAGCAGAGGAGGCTGGGGAGTTTGGGTGGGACAGGTGGCTGGCAGGAGATACACCGAGGGAAAGGACTCAGCATAGTGGGCAGCCCCCAGACAGCAGGAATGTGTGAATTATTGACAGCCACCAGCTGGGAGATATCCTTGGAATTTGGGCAGAGGGACAAAACTCACTGCTCTATAGGCTGTAGGCTCAGGCTGGCCAGGGCTGCTCAGTGCTCCTAGGGGCTGGGCTGGCCCCCGGGCAGCCTTGACGCCATGCACCCTCCCTTTCTTCCCATGCAGGCGGAGTCAGGAGCGTGTGTCTGTCCATCCCCACCGCCTCCACCCCAGCTTCGACTTCGGCCACCAACTCCAGACACCTCAGCCCAGGTATTTGGCTGAGGGCACTGACTGGTGAGTGTTTGGGGGCCCTAAGCAAGGGAGGGGGTGGGGAGGGTCTTGCCTGATCCATGCAGTTCCTGTTTCCTTCACGTTGAATGGCGCAGGAGGCCTGTCTTCAAGCTCTAGGCGTTGCCTGTGCCCCCAGTCACCCTCAAGGCCACATGACCCCCACTGGGCCAGGTTAAGGCAATTAGTTCAGGATGTGCCTGGAGAGCACCATGTGCCCAACTTGGGGCTCTGTGTTCATGGTCCTGCAGGGGAGGAGGGGACAGAGACACAAAACACTTCCCAAGGTCAATGATGCCTGGAAACCAGTGGTTTCTGGGAGACAGGCAGAAAGGAGAGTCTCAGGAGCTAGCTAATCAGGGAAGGCTTCCTAGAGAGGGTGGACCTTGAGGTATCCACAGAGAGGAGCCAGGGCAACCCAGCAAGACCAAACACGGGCTTGTGGAGGCAGAGCAGGGTTGGAGGTAAGGACTGAGGACAGAAGCTGGGGAAAGAGATTGAGGGCTTTGCCGGGATATCTTTGTAGGCGCTGAAATCCTGTGTCTTATAATTTCTTGCACTCAGGACAGAGGGATAGAGGTCTTTGTTGCCCTGTGATGTAGTGTTGCTTGGTTTGGGGTCCTCTATCCCACCTGTCTCTCTGGTTCTAGCTCAGGACTTGGCTGACCTACACTAGGGGGTGATGCAGATGTCCAAACACTTGAAAAAGACGTGTAGTTCCCTGAGGCATTTGGGTTTAGAGGGCATCACACCTGCAACTTATTTTCAAATAGTTCAAGGAAAAACCCCAGAGAAGTGTGTGTTTAGCTGTTGTAAGTATACGTGGAGAGAGAGAGAAGGAACTAGAAATGCGGCAAAATAGTAAAACATTAACGTTGGGGAACCTGGGTGAAGGGGATCCGGGAATTCTTTGGGCTGGTCTTGTAATTTTGGGGTCAGCATGTTGCTGTTTGAAAGAGTATAAATGCAAACAAACAAAAAACTTCTATGGAGAAGCAGGGACTATATTAAAAACAAAAAACAAACAAACAAACAAAAAAACACCAGACGGGCTCTGTGTCATTTTCCAGCTGTCAGTCAGGTGGACAGGGCTTCCAGGAATGGTTCAAAAGCGGGGGAGTACCGGCTGACTGCATGCAAAAGGTGCTTCCAGGCACAGGAAATAGTTGTTCTAAGGCGTTCCCATGTCTCCCGGCCCCCTGCTCATTCTGGGGGACACTCTGTGAAATTGAACACTTCCTCAAAGGAGAGGCTATGCGGAGGCCAACTTCAGCCCAGGCTTTTTCTAATTAGCAGATTCAAATCAGGAAGGTTTAATTGCAGTTTGGATTGAATTCTGTCCCTCAGCAGTCAAGTACATCCAATTTAATTCAATTCAGTACACACTGGGTGATTTGAAGAAACATTAGGGAGCCAGCGCGGCCAGTGGGACCCGGGAGGTGACATGGGTGAGTGGTGAGACTTCTCCTGGGGTGGTGTCGGGAGCCCCACAGGTGTGAGCCTCCCCAGCTCGCTGGCTTTCCGCGCTTCACTCCCTCTGCCCTTCTGACCTCTTTCCGCCTGAGAAACAAAGACTGAGGTCCTGAGAGGCCTCAGCAGGGGACGAGGGGAGGATCCTGCCCTGAGTCACATCTGGGTTCACCCTGGGCTCTTTCTGCTTGGCCTGTCCGCCTTACTTTGGGATATTTAAACCCTACTCTACCCAGGCAGCTTCTCTTAGCTGGGCATCTTGGCCAAGAGTGTGGGGGAGCAGCAGCCCTTGCGGCAGCAATCCCAGATATGCCCCTTTTTTGGTCCATACCAGATAACTCAACCCTGACCTTGAGCTCCAATGTCTCTGTCCTCATCACACTCCTTCTTTGACTCATTCCCGGCTTCATACTTCCAGCTGTGATGCTAAGGTCTGATTGCACCCCGTTCCACCACCCAGCCCTAGCCCTAGCCAGGCAGAGCCCCCCCCCCCCAGATACCTGGGACCTGTGAGACGGTAGGTGGAAGGCAACAGCATCCGACTGTCCTTCCCCTGCCAGCGACTCTGCCTCTGCCAAGCCTCCACGTTCACCTGCGAGACGGTGCCAGCTCTTAAGGTCTCTGGGAAGAATGTCAGGCTCAAGGTAGCAGCCAGACCACAGCACGGCTTCAAAGCCATTGATAGTGAGTGGAAAATAAAGTTTAGCTTGATATTTAGTTGCAACTGACAAGAAACTATGCATTGAGACAATGCCCCCCATATATACACACATATATGCACACAGACACACACTCACATATACACACATCACATCTGGAAGCTGGAATTCCTTAAATATCTCTCATATCTTTTTTCCTTAGTTTGGATGTATTTGTTGAAGAGATGTGGGCTGTTTTTTCTGTGTTTGCCCCCTGCTCGGTTCTTGCTGGTTGCCCTCTGCTGCATCCCTTCAGAGGTCCCTCTGTTTTCCTCAGTTCCCAGTGCACTGACACTTAGATCAAGGGTCGAGCAGATTCACGTTCAAGTCTTACTATTTCTTGGCAAAAATACTGACAAGGGGTGTGTTCTCCCAGCAGAAAGCTGGTTGTCTCTCCCTCTGCGGTGTTAGCCATTGGTGATCTCTGCCCGGAGCCTTTCCTTCTTTCGGGGATGCAGGGAGGTGACGGATAACTCCATCATTCCTTATTCACTTGCTGGCTAGAAAGCTTTTATAAAGAGGAATTTCCCTTCATCAACCATTCGGCTACCCTCGGTCCAGTTAACAGAGGAAAGGCAGGATAAACGTTGGATTCTTTCCCTCTCTTTACTGGTTTCCAAAATGAAGCGCTGGTTCCCTAATGTCCTTTGAAGGGACCGGTTTTCTTTACCATCATTTCCCTCTCATGGATCCGAACCTGTTCGAGAAGTTCCCATCTGCTGGAATGATGCTTGCTGACATGCCCCTCGTCTAAACCCTGGCCAGTGGGAACCTCTTCAGGATGCCGTGATAACTTCCTTGCTTTCAGTTATAACAAGAGGTTTCAAATCATTTCGCACATTTTCTGCTCCAGACCTGAAACTGGCCATTTCCCAAGGAGCCCTGGTTCCTTTTCAGTTGGAATGACTGATTTTTTTTTTTTTTTTTTAAAGAGAGTTTTCCTGTCTTTGTAGGAGTCGGGAGTAGGGATCCAGGATGGCTTTCCCAGCCTCACGGCTGCAGAGGTCCCTCTTCTGTGGTTTTCTCACAGTGGCACAAATGTGGCATCTGCTCCCCCTCTCCCTCCACTTCTACCTGACTTGTCTTCCCTTGGCTCCATATTTTGGATGGAGATCTGTTTGGATCCTTTCAGCATTTCTCTCAAGGATGGTCTTTGTCTTGGGAGGAGCTTCGGTGCACTCATTCTAAGGAGTTTTCTGGGGCATAGACCGTTCCAGCCCCTTCAGACCTGGCAGACCCCCTTTCTCCTCTGAGTCTCTGTTTCCTTCACTTTAAAGAGAGGGGAAGGGGTGGGTGACGCCGAGTCCCTCGCAGCTCTGGTGGTTTGTGACTCTGAGTCTTGTGTCTGGGGTCCCTCCTGTAAGCAGATGACTGAATCCCAGCACCCTCTGGTTCACTGTGGCCTTGTCCCCGCAGGGATCTCAGTGTGGACGCCGGCTTGAGCCCTGCCCAATTCCAGGTGCGGCCCATCCCTCAGCACTATCAGCATTACCTAGCGACTCCTCGAATGCACCACTTTCCCAGAAACTCCTCCTCCACGCAGATGGTGAGTGCACGGGCTCTGCCAGGGAACGGACCCCCTGACTGCCTATGGGTGCCGGTGGCAGACTAAGGCCCACAGCTCCCTTGTGTCCTGCTGTCATGCTGTTCCCACTCTGGCTTGATCTGCCGGACAAAAGGCCTTTGTCCCCGCAGGGCCCTGTGATTGCAGCAGGGGGCAGGGTGGCTCTGAGGGACCTTCCCAGTCCCTGGCGTTGCAAGCTCCATGGAGCGGAGGTGAGGACAGGCCATTAAAGTGGCACCGGACTGTTGGTGAAATATTATCTCCAGACAGCCCGTGCATGTAGCTGCCCTACAACACATTTCCCCCCTTCCGGCCCTTGTCTCCACCATTAACCACCCCGTCCTCAGTCTCCTTGTTTGTACCATGAGAGGTTTGCATGAGTGATCACTGAAGCCCTTGTCCGCTCTGACGTTCTATGACTGATGTCATGAGCACCATCTCCTACGAGAAAAAGCTAACATTTATGGAACACTCAGTGCATGGCAGGCCCTGTTTTAAGCACGTTATGCGAATTGCTCGCAACGTTACGTGAAAGGGTGCTTATCCCTGTTTTACAGCTGGGCAAGCAGGAGCAGAGAGGTTAAGAAACAGAGCTCATGCAATGAGTAGGTAGAGGAGCTGTGATGGAAATCTGGGCCCTCCAACTCATAGTCAGGGCCAGGGGCAGGGGTGAGCGGGGCAGGTCTTGCCAGAGCAGGATCAGATCCTGTCTTTATTTAACATTTTGGTATTTTGTTCATTATGGACTTTTGGCAATAATTTTGATTTTTTAAAATATTGCATTAAAATATTATTTACCTTCATTATTGAATCTTCTGTGCTGAAATACTATTTACCTTGATTACTGAGTCTTTTGCACTGAAATTCATGCTCTCACTGGCCCTGCCTGGCTAGGACATGGCCCATGCCCTTCACCTTCTGAGACACTGTCTGGGGCAGTACTGAGTAGAGGGGAAGGAAGGGGCCGCAGCCACCCAGCTGCCTGGGTTTGAAATCATCCTCTGCCACTTAGGCACTGACTTTATCTATTTGTGTCTTGTTTCCCTACCAGAAAGATGGGGGTAGCAACGGTAGCCACATCCTAGATCAGATGAGATCACTCAAGTCGTTACGTGCAGTGCTTAGACAGTGCCTCTCTGGGAATAAATGTCCAATCAGCTGAGTCATCTTACTAATGATATTAGTATATGGTATATATATTTACTAATTTATACTTACTTTATTGATTTTGTTATTTGGGGGGGGGAGTAATCTGGCATAGGCTTGGTTCTTGATGAGGAGAGGAGGGTACATAAGAGTAGGAAAGAGAGCACTCCCCTGAAGGCTCTCAGGGGTGTGCAGCTTGGCCGGTTATGGGGGGAGCAGCTGGATGCTGGGCTCATGCAGCCTGGAATCCCATCTGAGGTGTTTTCCTCTCCAACAGGTCGTCCATGAAATCCGAAACTACCCTTACCCTCAGCTTCACTTCCTTGCTCTCCAGGGACTAAACCCCAGCAGACACACCTCCGCGGTGCGGGAGAGCTATGAGGTATGCCCACTCCTCTCTCTGGTTCCATCTGGGTTGGAGGAGACATCATTAATGTTCATGGTCCCCTCTCCCTCTCTCCTGCTGGTGGGTAGGGCATGGGAGGTTGTGGGGAGCTTTGGACTTGAGCGTAAGAGAGAGAAAAAGAGAGAGTGAGTAAAGATGTTGGGTCTTTTAGTACCAGCGAAGTTCTTCCCGGTGGTTATTTGAGTGCTTCCTGCTAACATCTTTCAGTGCCCTCCCTCCGTATCGTGTGTGTGCACATGTGTAGTGAGGGAGTACATGCAGAGTGCACATGTCCACACTTTCCTCTTTGCAGGAGCTGCTGCAGCTTGAGGACAGGTTGGGAAATGTGACTCGGGGAGCTGTACAGAACACCATTGAGAGGTTCACCTTCCCCCACAAATACAAGAAGGTGAGTTTGCTAGTGGGTCAGCCTGTGTCATTGAGGGTTTGTGGTTAGATGCTCTGAAGCTGTGATGTTTCCCCAGGATCTTCTCCCGTGTCTCTGCCAGGTGTGACCAGGAGGGGAGATGGGGGTGCCGCTCATCATAAAGGAGGAGGGCTGGATGTGCGTGTGCATATGGACTTGTGAGTGGGTGTGTTAGGTAGGCATACAGGTGTATGAATGCTTGTATCTGAATGAGTAGGCAAAGGGAGAACCTGCAGTGAAGGGGAAGATATGTCTTAGAAAAGAAGTCCAAGTCCAATCCCACATGGGAACAAATGAGTAACTAAGACTTCAGAGCAGGAGTTTGTAATCCTCATTGAGCGGCAAGATCACCCGGGGAGCTTTTAAGGCCACATGTTTCAAAGCTCCACCCTAAGCCTATGGAAGTACACTCTTCACCGATATAGCTCAGGAGTCTGGAGTAGGATTAGAACCCAGCCATATGATTTTTAAATATTTTAAAATTCCAGTAAATAAAAATTTGGAAGCAACCAAGATGTCATTCAATAAGTGAGAGTATAAACAATAGTAGTACATCCATACAATGGAATATTAGTCCATGATTTAAAAAAAATGAGCCATGGAGAGACATTAGGGAACCTTAAATGCCTATTACTAAGTGAAAGAAGCCAACCTGAAAAGGCATACTGTATGATTACAATCATATAGCATTCTGGAAAAGGCAAAACTAGACATTTAATAATCCCTTGTTGCCAGGGGCTTTAGGGGGAGGGATAGACGAGTGAATGGGTGGATCACAGGCTATTTTTAGTGAAACTATTGTATGCTACTGTAATGGTGGACACATGACATGGTGCATTTGTCAAAGCCCATAGAACAGTACAACAGGAAGAATGAACCCTAATGTAAACTCTAATAACAGTGTTTCACTATCAGTCCATCAGTAATAACAAATGTACCACACATACAAGATGCTAAAATAGCTCAGACTGTGTGTGTGTGTGTTGAGTGGGGGTAGGGACAAGGGAATGGGCTGTATTTTCTGCTCAATTTTCATGTAAGCTAAAATTGCTCTACAAAATAAATTCCTCTGTGAAAAAAATATATTTTTTTTAAATTTAAAAACTAAAAGCTTGATAAGTACTGAGAGAGTTGGCATGGGAAAACACTCATTGAAGTCAAGCCAGAGCCCATCTTACTGCCTCATGAGGCACTAGTACTCAGTGGTCATGAGCACTAAGTGTTAGAGTCAGATAGGACCAGTATTTAATTTCAGTGTTACTGCTGTCTTTATTTGGGCTGCTGTAATGAAGTACCATCAGCTGGATGGTTTAAATTGCAGCCATTTATTTCTCATAGTTCTCAAGCCTGGGAAGTCCAAGATCAAGGCACTAGGTTCTCTTCCTGACTTGTAGATGACTCCATTCTTGCTCTATCTTCACATGGCAGAAAGAGGAAGTTCTGATGTCTTTTCCTCTTCTTATGGGGCACTAATCCCATCATAGGGGCTCTGTCTTCATGACCTCAGCTAAACCTAATTAGCTTCCAGAGGCTCCTATCTCCTAATACCATCACATTGAGGGGTTGGGCATCAACATCTGAATTTAGGATTGGGAGGCAAAGACATTCAATCCATAGCCACCACTGAGAGCTGTATAGCTCTGGACAACTTACTTGACTATTCTGGCCCCTTCCCCATTATTTTTAGTGTCAAATAGGAATGATGTGTTAGTAGCAACCATAAGGGGTTCCCCAGTCGGATAATGCATGTAACAGGTTAGTATAGTACCTGGTATCTGGTGAGTGATCAGGGATGGTGAACTGCTCTCACCTTGATAGAGGGCTCACTTGTTCTAGGCTTGCATGGATGCCCATGATATCAGTTCAAAGGCCATGATCTTGGTCTGTGCAGATCCCCACAGAGGCAATGGATTCATCTATATGTGATTTCAACCAACATTCATTATCTACAATGTGTCTTATATGGGTAGTATGTTCACAGAGGAAATGACAGTATTTCAGTAACTAAGGGTAGCATTAGCAAATGGAAGATAATAATTCTCTGCAGGGCGAGCTTTAGGATACTGGAGGAGAATATGGAAGGCAATGAGTGGCATGTTCAAGAGCCCAGAGCAGCTTCCACTCCTCTGACCAGGGTGTTCTCACTCTTGCTAGGGCCACAGGCCATGAGGGGACAGGGAGAGAACACACATGGAAGATGGAAAGGGAACATGGACCAAGCCAATAATATAAAGAGTTGAGGTAAAAATGATGAGAATAAAGGGAGAATTAGGGGAATAAAATACTATAAGAAAGAAAGAAGAAGAATTAAAAATATGAAACGATAAAGTCTAGGACCCAAACGAAATGTGAAAAAAAAACTTTGAAAATTCAAACTGAGAGTCAAATAATACAAAACAAAAAATATTTTACAATAGCGATGATAAAAGAATAAAAAATACAAAGGAAGAATAGTCATGGAGACAAATATAAAAAGTAAGAATTGGGCAAAGATATGAAAACAGCATACAGAATGAAAACCAATCACATTGACATGAAAGGGAATGTGAATGAGGACAAAAATGTATGGGAAGAAGGGGTAAAACTAATATAAAATAAATGCTGAAAAGAGTTCCCATTAAAATAAAAGTTATATAGGTAATGAGAAGACAACCTAGAAGACATAAAAGATTAAAAATACAAAAGAGGAGTGCTCGCTTCGGCAGCACATATACTAAAAATACAAAAGAGGAAATAGGAAGATTTGAAAAGAGACTGATTAAAGAAATATAGATTAGGGACATCTGGGTGGCACAGTTGGGTAAGATCTGATTCTTGGTTTTGGCTCAGGTTGTGATCTCAGGGTTGTGAGATCAAGCCCTGAGTTGGGTTCTGTGCTCTGAGTGGAGTCTGCTTAAGACACTATCTTCCTCTCCCTCTGCCCCTCTCTCTGCTCTCTCTCTCTCTCTCTCTCTCAAATAAATAAATATTTAAAAAAGAAAGAAATATAGATTAGATGTAGTAGAACAAGGTTAGACTATTTGGTTGAAATCATTAACTATAAAAAGGAAATAATGAATAATGGTGGGAAAAAATAGAAAATAGGTAAATAGTGAATCTTATTAGTATCTTTTATAGAACATCCCTTTTCTCAAAGGACCAACTGAAAGAAGGCCACTCCTCCCAGAAACACAGCTGGGCTGTTAGGCAAGCAGACCATCGTGATTCAATTCGTACTCAGAAGCCATGATGATTATATGGGACTATGGATGTAATTCTGATTTTCTGGTTTCTAGACAACAGAACACTTATTGCACTGGCCATCACATGGTTTGCAGTTGGAGTAGATAGGGCCCAGGGAGGCTGAGAGCAAAAAGCATAGATTTTCTTCTATGCTCCAGTGAGGCTATAGCATTCCAGGGACCACATCAGACTAAGGAACTCCAGAGCTTAGGACCAAGGATTGGAGTGGGGAAACCTAGCATCTAAGCCGGCCCCAAGGTCATAGTTATTCTGTGGGCAACTTTTTTTTAAATCTTATGACTCTTCAGATTTTTCTCTTGGCAAAATGACCTTTAAGTCTGCTTCTCTCTGGAGAGGGGACAGAAGGGCTAGTTTTCTTCCCATGGATATTATCAGACTGTTTCACTGCACAGCTTGGAGATGGGGACTAGAAATGTGGACCAGTTTCATTCACTGATTAGATTCCTTCCTCCCCAGAATATTTTTAAAGTACCTATGATGTACCTTCTGCTTGCCCAAGTATGGAACAATACCCAAGGAAGGGTGAACCAAGGTCCACATCACCTAAGAACTTGGAAATTTCTATATAGCAGTTAACGATTTTCAAATAATTAGCGTAGAATTTTTAAAAATTCAACTAAAGTCAACAAGTGTAAACAGCATAACTACATGATGTCCAAACTCATGTTGGAGCTAGTGCCTATCTTAAAGGAATTTTCTGGATAGGGAGAAATCCAACAATATAAAATAACTGTATGGTACAAATGATATGAGTTGAGGAATTTTGCTTTCACCTAGTTATGAATGAATAAATGAGTAGAACTTAGTTGAGTGAAAGAGAGAAAAGAACGAGGGAAGGAGAGAAGGCAGGCAGGCAGGCAGGAAGGAAGGGTAGATGGGTAGATGGATAGAAGGGTAGACAGATGGAAGGTTGGGTGGCTGGAAGCTGAGTGGATAAGTGGATGGGTGGGTGAGTGGATGTATGCATGGATATATGTATGGATATATGTATGGATGGGTGAGAAGGTAGATGAGTGGATGGGTGAGATGTTGGGTGGATGGAGGGTGACCAAGAGAGTGGATGGGTGGATGAGTGGATGAGGATGAGTAAATGGGTGAGTGGATGGACGGAAAAAGCATGTTGGACCTGAATGTGGAGGCAGAAGCCTGGACGCAGGGATCTAAGTAGGAAAGGACATAAGGGAGGAGGGGACAGTGTGAGGGGAATAGGAAGGGGAAGCAGTTTATCTATAAGACATAGTTTTACCATGTACTGATTCATTCATTCCTTTCCAAACTCTATACCTGTCAGCCAGGATAACCACCACTGTATCCCAAGGCAAAGAGAAACTGCTGGGGAGGAGGCCAGGAAAAGGGTCTGGGATAAGCACCCAAGTCTGGGGATTCCTTAAGAACTTGCAAAGACACTGACTCCCGGATAAGGGAGGGGGAGGCTGTGGTTGAAAAATCGGGGTCTCCAGGTGAGCTGCTCCAGGTAACTGATTCTCCTCTTCTGCTTCTCACAGCGAAGACCCCAGGATAGCAAGGGCAAGAAGGAAGAGGGGGAGGAGTCAGACACAGATGAGAAATGCACAATTTGTCTGTCTATGCTGGAAGATGGAGAAGATGTGAGGTAAGAGACCCGCTCCTTCTGTCCCTCCTCCCTTCCCCCCGCAGGTATTAACGATCTGTCGTGTGCTGTATGTCAGGGGTACAGTGCTTGTTTTCTTGTGTATGTGCAGGCTAAGTGTGCCATAGATTGTTATGTGGTTCTTCTAGGGACGTGGTGTGTGGAATGTTCTAGATGTGTGATGCTTGTGATGTGGACTGGTGGACCCAGAGTGTAAGAGAACAGAGTGATATTTGGCTTGGATGGGTGTAAGACAAAGTCATGGCTTTGTTTCAGGCTGGTCTGAAGGGGCTTCATGGAGGAGGAGGGCTGTGGGGTGCTCCTCCCTGTCATGACTTCCCAGCCCTGCCACAGCCTCACTGCAGGGCAGGGCTCCCAAGACCCTCTTTGGGCCATCTCCCAGTGGTGCCAGTGTGGGCCACCCCCCACCCCCATCCTGTGATAACCAGTATCATGCCGCCCCTGGCACCCCCGGGACCCCCTCCCTTTCCACCAGTCCTCTGACCCTCCCTTCTCTTCCAGGCGCCTACCCTGTATGCATCTTTTCCACCAACTGTGTGTGGACCAGTGGCTCGCCATGAGCAAGAAATGTCCCATCTGCCGAGTGGACATTGAGACACAACTGGGAGCCGACAGCTGAGGGAGGAATTAGCCAGTGGACGCCCCATTTTCCTTCACCAGGTCCCCCCACGGCCATAGCCCTTGCAGCCAAACTTTGCCTTCTGAGCCATTTGATGTAGAGGAAAAGCCTGCAAGCACATTTTGTGGAAAGAGGAGTTGGCGGTATCCGTGTCTGAGGGGAAGGAGGGGTGGGGGGAGGACCCCCCCATCCAGAATGGTGACTGCCCCCATCCACCTCGCTGCGCGGGAGGGAGCTGGCCGTGCCCGGAGCAGGGGTGGGAAGGGGGGGCCCACGCTGCTGAGAATCTGGACGGGAACCGGAAGGTCCTAGCTGACAGACAGGCCCCTCAATCCTGTCCTTGGAAGGATTGTATATATACCTCTCGACCACGTAGAAACCATGTAGGGGTCTCTAGCTATTTCTGTGGATGGCAGCCGGAGCATGTTAGCTTAAGAAAAATGTCGTGTGTGGTGCTCTAGTCATCTGTGGTGGACATGTCGCTGTTACGAATTCGCACCAAATATTTCTCATTGAGTTCCTTGTTTTGGTGCCTGACTGAACCAACAAACGACAGCCCAAATCTTCCCGTCTTTCTGAGAAAAAAAGGAGAAAAGAATCAAAAGTGAAAAAAAAAAAGCCAAATCCTGTTTTCTGGTGAAAAAGGATGATTTTTTTTTTTTCACCCAGGTTGGGGGGGGTGCGGGGTGGGGGGGAGACTTTTGGTTTTGGTTTTGGTTTTTTTTTCCTTTGCTTTTGTTTTCCTCATGTTTACAGTGCATGGAGTGGAGAAGGGGAGCATCTGGGGAAGGGGAGGACTGGAAAAGGAGCAGGTGGGGGGCTTCGGTGGCCCCTGAGGGGCTCAGCCAGGGTGAGGAAGGCAGGGTTTGAGGAGAAGGGGACATTCTGTCTTGAGGGAGGGCTCCCCAGGTCCAGGCCCGTCTACTTCCTTCTAGCCATGGCCCTGGTTCCACGTGGGACTAGGGAGGAGCAAGCCTTCAGATAGAGTTGCCCCCGTGTTCCTCAGAGCCAGGGTGTCCCCGCTGATGCCACCTTCTTCCTTTCGGCTGTGCTTAAGCCCTGTCACAAAGAGGCAATTTGGCCCCTGCCTCCCTATGCAAAAAATTAACTGGATGATGAAGAAATGAAAGCGTAGGTGGTGGACACTTGGCCTTGGCCACAGGGCTCTCGACTGGCACTCAGGGGCTGTGGTCAGACACCACGGACCTGGAGGAGGGCCTTCAGCTTCCTTTGGGGTGTCTTAGATCCCGATGGGGCCCCTCAGAGATGGCCCCGGTCCTGAGACTGCGTTGACTGCGTTGGGGAGACCCTGTGTCCCTAGTCTCTGGCTCTTTCTCTGACTCTTCGATAACCGTGGGCAAGTCCCTCTCTTTCTCTGTGCCTCGTTCTCCTTCTCCTCAGAGGGGACACAAAGACGGTGCATCTCCATTGCCACCTCTTGTACCCCCCCCCAGATGTCGCGAGGGTTGACACTGTCCACCCCCAAAATTCATGCTCCATGCTGAGAACTCCTTGGGGTTTAGGGACAGGGGTGGTGGGGGAAACAGACCTGGAAGTTCCAAGGGACACCACACGATGTGTCTTTCTGCACCACCCCACAATTGTTCTTGAACCCCAAAGGAAGCAGAGAGATGGGAGGACAGAAGAAAGGAGATGGGGAACATCCACCAAATTTCAACCCCGACCCAGTTTTCTTCACTCATGGGTGGAAAACCCAGCCCAGCTGGAATTCTCTTCCCTTCCTTTGCCCCTCCCCCTCCCTTATTTGCACTGTCCTCAGTCTTCCCCTCCCTCCCCCCCTCCCCCAGTCTTAATGCCCTCGTTATCAGTAAGAGAAGACTAAGGAGGACAGGATATTTGTCCCATCCATGAAGAAATTCTGAAAGGTTAAGAAAATCTGAGTCTGCATTGCTGCTGCAAAGGGTACATCCAGCACCAATGGGCAAAAATGACCGAGAGGCAGGTTTTGGCTTGAGGCAGAAACTTCTAGCACAATCAGAGCTGTCAGGCGGAGGCATGCTTCTTCCGAACTCCTGCAGGCACAGAATGGGGGATGTAGCTGGCTTCCTGTGGGAGGGTTACTCAAGGAGCTCACTCAGACTGAGGCCTCTTCCAGCACCAATACTCCGGTGTTCTAGAAAATCTTTACTGAGTGCCTGCGCAGTGCTGGGAGAGAGGACAATATCCCTGCCTTAAGGAGCTTACCCTTTAGCGGAGGAGCCAAGATGTACATAATAGCACAAAAATGGTGACTGGTTGATGCAGGGTTAAAGGCGATGAGCATTAACTCGTCCAGTTCTATGGTTCCAGGGTGGGAATTGTGTCTCTGCAGGGAGACACGGCTGGGGAACCCATGGGTGTAGAAAGTGCTTCCGCGTCAGTGTTTTGGGGAGAGCTAGTTACCAGTAGCTGCAGGAAGTGGGGACTTCTCCCGGCCTGCTGTGACCTGGGGGTAGCCAGGGTGGTCTAGGGAAAGTCACTTCCCTCCCAGGCTGGGGCTCTTGTGCTCTCTGACCCTGGGTCAGAAGGCTAGCCAGTGGAGGGAGTGGGTGCGGAGCCAGACGGCGCCAGACCTGGCGTATGGGTTCTGGTCTTGGCTCTTCGATGACAAAGAATGCCACGCTGCTGGGCCTCAGTTTCCCCAGCTGTAATGCAAGGAGGTTGGATTGGATGCTTGCTCAATTTCCTTCCAACACACATTCTCTGATCCTCCCTGACATTGACACATCTTTCAAGTCGTAGGGCCGCGCCTTCCGAGCTATTGCAGACGGCTTCCGCAGGGCACCAACATCTGTCCCCAGGGCTGGGAGTGGGACTCAGTCCCTTCCTCCTCCCTGTTCTGGGCAGGCTCTGAGGGCCCCAGGCTAACGTTAGGCACTGACCGGGGTGGGGATTGCCCAGCCGGGAGAGGTCAGCCACCGACTTTGGGGGGTGGATCCTGAAGCTTCCCTCCCACCCCTGCCCCTTCCCATCTCTCTGGGGCCCTTGTACCTTGTAGGTGGGCACAGAAGGGGACGCAGACTCAGGCTCCTGCAAGCTCCAGCCTCTTTAGCTGGACATCTCTCTGGGTGAGAACATGGGAGAGGGGTCTGTGCTTCTGTGCCCTCGAAGCCACCTCTCTCTTGTCGGGGAGCCTGGGAAGATAACCAAGAGGCAGGCTTGGGCCTCAGCATCTTGTACCCACCGCCTCCGGGAGGGGAGACCCCCAGTCGTCCTCCTACTGCTCAACTCAAGGGACTCAGACCCTTTCTTGACTGAGATGCATGAGTGCCTTCTGGGGCAAGAGCTACCCCAGGATTCAAGTTGGGCCTCCCAGGTTCGCCAAGGACCGACGCCAATCCACGAACCCAACACCACAGGCGGCTGGCGCGGGCAGAGGCCCAGCGTGGGGCTCCCCCACCTGCCGGGACCCCTGGGGCCCAGCAGCCGTGATGGGACTCAAGCTCCTTTTCTGCAAATGTTCCCAGCCTCCCTGCAAGTATTCTCAACTCTTTACGCCTAATGAACAAGCACAGTTTTTTCAATGGTGAAGACAAAGCACCAGATCTTTCTTTTTTTTTCCCCCCAAAGAAATCCCCCCAAGCTCCCACCCCCTGCCCCGCCGCCGCCTGCTGGCGGGGCAAACACTCCCCGTGTGGGGCTGTAGCAACGTCTGTCAGGTTCCCCTGTCGTGTTTCATCTCCTGCGCATAGAGCAAATGCTAGAGCGATTTCAGCTGATAGAAAAACAAAAATGAAAAAAAAAACACAAAAAACAAAAAACATGGCACGTTGCTAGTTTACAGGGTTTTGTGAGTTTAAATGCCTTATATTTAACAATCATAATTTATGACTAACTTGTAGATATTGTGGGTTCTTATTTAATTATTTTTATAGTTGTTTTGCATTTTTAATTATAATTTATTTATTTAGAAAGGATACTAATTTTTTTTATTACTCCTATTACCTCATTTTGGCGTTGTTTCTGGGAGTGGAATGCTTTGCATGCATTGGTACGATGACAAACAACTATGAATACAAAAAAAAATTTAAATAAAATTCCGCGAACTTTATTTCGTCCAAACTATCAGGGTGTGTGATTGCAAGCTGTCCTACTGTGGTGCTGGCCTCTTTGGATACATTCCATACGAAATGCAAACCTTTGATTCTGTATGCTGTGATCTAGTGAAAAACTCCAATATAGTGACTGTATTTAGCACATATATAAATATAATTTGCACTCGTCAGCAGACTGGGCTAATCCTTTCACTTGCTACCCCGACCCCCCCCCCCCCCCCCATCCCTCCATCATTAACCTGTTTCTCTTTCTTCCCTTATCCTTCCCGCAACCTCAGTCCACCCTGCCTCCATCCTCCCAGCAAGGCCTGGGGTCACTCTCTCCACCTGGGTTCCAGATGGCTCTGGTTCTAGAACTGGGCCCCTCAGACACTACCAGCAGAAGCATCTGAAAGCCAAAAAGCCAGATTTATTAGAAAGAGCCCAGGACTGGGGGGTCAGGAGGCTCGGGTTCTCAGACTAGCTCTATTGCAGACTTCGCTGTGACCTTGAGCAAGTCATTTGGCCTCTCTGAGTGTCGGTGTTCTGGGCAGGGCCGAGGGAAGGGAAGGGTGTCTGGGTCACTTGGACCCAGAGAGACAATGACACAGAAGGAGCGGGGAAGACACCGTGCTGTGCTGTCCCACCCTCTCAGGAGAGAAGGAAGAGGAGGAGAAGGGATGGTGTGGGGGACCATAGGGAGGGGGACAGGGGGACACATCCTGGACCCATGACATCCTCTTTCACAAGCCTCGGTGGGCCTTTCTTTGCAGAACAAGCTGAAATCCATATGTTGTTAGTTGTGGGGATGGGGTAGACAGAAATGTCAGCCCCAAAATGTGGTGTTTGGGATTGCCACTCCAACCTGTCCTCTCTTGGAGACTTTGTTGTTGGGCGGAGCCCTGGGACACGGATCTGGGACCCTGGGTCTCTCCTCCCAGGGTCTTCTCCTCCTTTGCCCTCTGCTATCACTCCTTGGTGGCTGAGGAGGAGGGGCTGCTGTGACAGGGCCCTCCTGACTCACAGCTCCTGAGAAGGGATGCTGGGGGTGGGTTTGGGGAAGTGGTGGCCTCAGGCTGGCAATGCCCTGAGCCCAGATGTCTTTGAGCCAAAAGAGAGAGAGGGGAGGCCCATGCCCCTAGGAGAGGCCTCTGGGCCCACTGTGACCCTGGCCACGAGACAGAGGACCACTCCTGTGCCCTCTGCATGTTTGCCTCCTCCTTCCTGTCTCCCTTCCCTTCCTTTTCTGCTCATCCTTCCCTCTTGCCTCTTGACATCACTGCCTTTGCCTGGTGGAGAAGTCCATCCTCCACATGAGGTCCCTGGGATGGTGCTGATGGGGGAGGAGGCGGAGGCCCAGACTCGCCACGCTGCCGGCCCAGGCTTGCAGGAAGTGGCTGGGCCTTGTAGGGTCCCTAAGCCCCAACTTTGCTCCAGCTGGACTATGGGTCCTTTCCCTGGGCTTCCTGCCTGCTGCCTGCCCAGCTTCCCCTTCTGCCTCTGCCCTGGAGCCCTGGTCTCCTGCTTTCCTTGGAGTTGGCCTGTGGGGTTGCCCACCTGGGCCCACGACCACCACGCCTCCGGGCCTGGCAGATACTGCCCCCTTGGCAGGGCTCCCAGAGGGACATGCCTTATGCTGCTCTGCGGGGTCAGAGTGGGAAGGGGCCCTTTGCCCTGGCCGGCCTGTGCCCCCTCCTCTCCTCCCCCACCCTCCCCCTTCCCGAGCCCGGCTTGGCCTGGACCAGCCACACCAGGCCCCTCCGGGGTAATTCAGTTGCCCCTGGTAAGTGAAAGGATTATCCTCAGTGTTGATTGTCCTTTTTTGTAACCCTCCTGCTGTTCTGTTCTGTTGTGCTGTGCAACATTTTGCTACATAGACTATTTTATAGCAGAAAGCTAGAAGAATATTTATTATGAATATTAAAGCAATAGTGCATCAATGAAAAGGCGGAGACATTAGGAATTGTGTAAATGCTTACATTCACTTTTGGTGGATTTTTTGTACTTTATTTATAACTAATAAAAATGAACTGCATTGCTAACTACACCTCCCTTGTGCAGGGTGCTTGCTTATTTCTCTGAGTACCCAGGGCGCGTCTGGGGAAAGCCTCTCACAGACCTGTCTTTGTCTGAGAAATGAGGTAATATCGTTCACCTTTTTCCCATTCGTTTTCCTTGCTGTCTGTCCCCATTCACCAGTTTCCCTCCTCTTTCCCTCCTCCGCCCTCCTCCTGTCCTCCTCCTCCCCATCTGCTCCCGCCTTCCTCCCATCCTCTCCATTCTCGCCTTCCTCTCCTCTGTCCTCCTTCCACTTCCTCCTCTCCCTCCCCCTCCTCCTCCCTTTCTCTTTCCCCCACCTTCTCTCTTATCTATCATTCTTTTTTTTTTTTTTTTAAACCTCTTTATCTCTCAAAAAATCTGTTCAATGCCTGGGATCTAATTAACCTGTATCCTAATCTTTAGTTTACGAATCTTAAAGGGGAAAGTTCTCATTTTTTATCAATTTTCAAATGTAACCTCTTGCATTTGGAACTCAAAGTGTCCTCAGCTTCTCGGTAAGGGAGAAGGAGCCTGCTCTCCAGCAGTAGACGTGGATTTCTTATTTCTTTGTAAGAGCCCAGGATACCTTGTGCCATCTTCTCAAGTCTCTTCCCAATATGGGGATTAGTGAACTGAAAGGTGACTTTCTTTCATCTCCTGAGAACAGAACCCGTATTAATAAGCCTTTTCTTTTAACTAATAGACTTCACTTTTTGGAGCAGTTTTGGGTTACAGAACAATGAGCAAAAAGCACAGAGGGTTCCCACACTCTCTTGCCTGGGGGTCCTCCTGTTACTAACACCTCTCTTTCGTGGGTTACCCAATGAGCCAATCTGGAGACGACATTATTCACTAAAATCCCTAGTTCACAGGAGGTTAATGAAGGTTCAAATCCCTCTTCCTTGCATAAGTGAGATGATCCAAAATGCTGTCTGTAGCCTTCCACATAGTTCCATCTGTGTCTCTGGATCCAAGAACCAGGGCTCTGTCGTGCTGGCTCCCCCACTTACCAGGAATGGGGGAGGGGACAGGGCAGAGACGGTCCCCTTCACTGGTCTTGGGCACCCCAAAAATGGGGATGGAGGCTTAGGCTCCTTCCAGCTTTTGAATTCCACAGGTTTCTACTTACAGGTCCTGCATCCCTCCATTATCCCTCTTTAGTCTCCCGTTTATCCCCGCGGTGGCGGTGACCCTGGGAGGACAGGCTCTGGCTAGCTTTGGGCTGGGGGGAGAGGGCTGGGGGGAGAGGGCTGGGACACTAGTTCTCCATGGATGTCGTGCGGCCCCGCAATAATGGGTCGATGCACACCCTTCCTGATCCCTCCACCTCGCTTCCAACCACCTTGCTAAGACCGAGTCTAGGAGGAAAGAGAGTTCTCAGAGAACTGGGCTCACACTCTGTGCAGGCCCGTGCCTCCCAGTCACCGTCAAGGTCCCCGGAGACGTTAAGTTAAGGAAGAAGAGTCTCTGTATTAGCCTGTGTTCTCCAGAGAGACAGAGCAGTAGTAGGATGTGTATCCAAATGGAGACTCATCCAGAAGAACTGTCTTGTGTGACCGTGACCATGGAGGCTGAGCAGTCGCACCTTCTGCCCACCAGCAGAGCCCGCGGCGAGAACGAGAACCATGGTCCTGGGCTGGAGATCCAGGGCCAGCTCAAGCAGGCAGGCAGGAAATGGACAGCATCTCCCTTTTTCTGCTCTTTGTTCCACCCAGGGCTGTCTACTTTGAGTCAAATACTAATCTCACACGAAAACCCTTAGGGGCACATCCCCCAGGGACATTTCCTCTGGGGAACCCCGTGACCAGCCCAAGGACCCATCCTGTTAGCCTCCCCGCCCCGACCTGTCTCCCAGCCAGGTCTCTCCTCCCTCTACCCCCTGCGGGGCAGCAAACCCCAAGCACCTGCCATGAGACCTCTCCCTTCGGGCCTCCCTCCCGCTTCTCCCCAGCCCACCTGCGCCCTGGGGGAATTCCTCCACCGACCCCCCCCCCCACCCGCCCTAGGAGCATCCTTCAGCCCAGCAAGTAACACCGCTTCCCCATACTTGCTGCCTTCTGTCTCGGAACTGCCCTGGCGCCCCTGCCCAGGCAGCTGTTCGTTCATCTGCTTCCTGCATCCAGCTTCCATCCTGCGTTTGTTTCTTTTGAGCAAAGCCCTGCCCTTGGGTTTCCTGAGTCACCTGTTAGCTGTGTGACATTGGGCAAACTACTTAAGCTTTCTGTGCTTCAGTTTCTTCATCTCTAAAATGGGGTCATGTTAGCACCTGCCCCACACCTCTGTATGAGGATTTAATGAGCTGGTATATGTAAAGTACTTGCCATGTCTGCTATAAATACTAGCTGTGATGCCGATGCTTTAAAGAAAATCCTTGCCTTCCATAGTCTTTCTTCTTGGTCCTCTTGTTCTCCACTCCCTCTCCATTTCCTAGAGAGTTTTCCAGGTCCCGTCAATGTCTACTCTTCCCCTCGGGCCACCCCAGCCATGGTCAGCTACCATGGCCATGGTCAGCCACCACCAAGGGTCTCTGCCCTGTCCCCCAACCTGTGGTGGAGCCAGCAGGACAGAACCCTGATTCTTGGATCAAGAGACACCGATGGAACGATGTGGAAGGCTACAGACAGCATTTTGGATCATCTCACTTGTGCAAGGACGAGGGATTCAGTAGGAGGGCTGGTAACTGAGACCTTAAAACCAGACTTTGGGAATCTCACCGCTCTGTAACAGGCTTTCCTCATTCAGTTGGAGAGTCTAGAAGAAAACCACACTGAGGTCTCTAGGCCAGAAGCACCGAACTCCTCTTCCCTCTAGTTCATAAGGATTAATACCTTCCTCACCATCCAGGTGCCCCTATCCAAACTTCCCCTGTTAAATTTAGGGCGAAAAGGCTCTTTCCTCCCTTCTTCTCCGGGCCTATCTCATAGGTGCTCTTTACTCGCTTTGTCCAAAGCTGAGAATCCCCCTCCTGCTCCCCAAACCCCTTTACCTTGCCCTCGAGGGGCATTTGGGCGCCTGCCAGTGCTTGATGCTTGGGGCTGTGCTCTGCCATGGGGCTGGGACAGAAGGGGGTACCCATTCGGGGTGCCCACGCAGCACGAGGTGTCCTCGGGACATGGGGCACCCACAAAACTTCTGACCTAATCAAGTTGGACCCCACATAATCAGAATCCTGAAGGCGTGTAACTGAGCTGGGCTGCGTTTCCTTTTATCAAAATCTTGGAAGAAAAGGGTTGTTCAGCCAAGGAGCGGAGGAAATAAAATTGGAAGGTTTATGTTTAACCTACTTAAGAGCAGAAGTGTTTTTCAGGCTTTGGTGCAACAGTTTGTGTGTAAATAGCTTGTGCTAACTGCAAATGAGTCTTATCTTTTCTTTGATGTGGACCCCCCAGGGATATTTATTTGGCAATACTTTGTTAGCAGTTACTCGAAAGCAATACAATTAAGGTTCTCTCCAATTATTCTTTAAAGTAGGCTTGTCTCTAAAGCAGGAGAGGAAAGATGGAGAGGATAGGCAACCTTGTCCCTCCAGAAGCCATCCTTGTAAGGAATAAGTTCCGAACAGGGGAAGCTGTCGGTGTTGGGGGCGGGGGGGTTTGGGGAGGGAATGAGCAGCTCCGGTGAACCCGGAATGGAAGGGAGGTTCTGGGGGAGGAAGAGACCGGACTTTCCTTTGTTTCCTTCACTCTGAGCCCCAGTGAGGGCTCTGTCTTGGCTGGAGGAGGGATGGTGCCCCGCATCACCCAATTGCCCAGCAATGACCTGGGGCGCTGTTGGAAGCAGGGTGTTGGGTGAACCGGGTTCAGGAAGGACCGTCCTGGAGGAAGGGTCTGTTCACTCTTGCCCTGGCTGGCGGCTGGGTCTCAGCTTCGGAAAGGACTGCTGGTGTATCTAGCCACTGCCTGCTGCAGGGGGAGTACTTTCCTGCTTGGGGCCAGGACTAGGGGCTGTGAGGGAAGTTCGGAGGGAGCTGTATTTAAGGGGCCTCACTCTTAGCTGTGGCCTCCCCTTTGCAGGAGCCTGAGGTTGAGCTCGCCCTTAAATTTTGCACCCTGGCCTTCTTGCCGGCTTCACCCTCATCCCAGCCTTGCTTTCTGCCCTCTAAGAGGGGGGTTCCGGTGATTGCCTACAAAGAAGAGACAGGACTCGAAAAGCAGAGCGTCCTGTGCGTGTCCCTCCTTCTTTCCTCAGGGTGGAGAGTGGCAGCCTGCGAGGACAGAGAGCCATCCTCCCCAGCCACCTCAGGGGTCCTGCCCCCCACCTCTGCCTGCAGCCTCAGCACTAAGTGGTGAAGGCCTATAGAACCCCAAGTGAAGGACTTGCTGAGGGTCCCAACCCTCCCGCGGGTGAGGGGTGCCCAAAGAAGCAGGGCTGTGGACACAGCACCTGACAGGTGTTGGATCCTGCAGACCCCCAGGCTCCCCTGCCTAGGCCCCTCCCCGCTGCCACACCCCTCTCCCTCCTCTCTCCCTCCACCACCTGCACAGAAGGCCTAGTTCAAGCCCAGCGGTGCCCCTAGTGGCCCCAGGCGGAGTCAGAGGCTCACTGAGGTACTAAGTTCCGGTGCACATGAAGCAGGGAGGGGGGACTAGCGTGGGGGTTGGTGATGTGGTGAAGGGGTAGGCAGGTGACAGGAGACCTCAAGCAGACAGAAAGGAGGGACAGTGCATGGGGGCATTGCCGGAGGGTCACCTGCGGCTTGCGGAGCTATGGGCCGCCTGCCCGCCATGGGGATGGCCGGGGCCTGAGAACTTGGGGAGCCAGGCTGGGGGGAAGTGCGCTTGAATGAGCCAAAGGCGTGACCGTTGTTCATGGGGTCTTCACAGCTGTAGTTCCATCAGGTCTTGATGCGTCCTTTGTGAGGAGAGCAGAGGAGGCAGTGCAGGTGAGGGACAGAAAGAGAATGGACTAAGGTCACGGGGTGTGTCAGACCAGGCCTGCCCTATCCGGGTAAGAGTGGGCTGACATTGGGCCCCTGAGCGGCGCGACAACAGGGCAGGCTCTCCCTGTCCCAGCTTTGATGGGAGGCACAAGACAGCAGATGCCACATTCCACGGTGAGGGCACACGCGGCTTGCCCAACGGCGGGCAGAAAACTGTTTTCACCTTTGAGCTGACCATCTTTCTCCAGCTTCAGCCAGAACGGAGAGGCTGAGAAGGAGGCCGTGGCTATGGGGACAGGACCCTCAGAAATGGCTGTTGGTGTGGGAGCACCCCCTTCCTTCTGGCCGCCCTCTTACCCAATCCTGGGGACCGGGATTTCAACAGGGCTGCCTGCAGAGGGGAGGAGTACACCTCAGTTGAAGACAGAGTGTCCCACCCCATCCATAGAGATCCCAGGGATGAGAAGTGGCCTGGCTGGCTGCTGATGACAGAGACAAGTGGCCTGAATGCCCAGAGTTCGTCAGAACAAAGGATGCCCAAGGACCTCCTCTACAGGTGTCTTAGTTCCTAAAAAGGAGACAGAGTGGAGGGCTGAAGGGATGGAGAAGAACTCCCACAGGCATTCTACCTTTCTTTCCTTCCCCACGGGATGGGAACTTGGGGTTGGCAAGAGGGGGAGGGGGAGTGACAGTGCACGGTGGGGAGAGAGGGGAGGGACTGCCCCCCGCGCCCACAGCGGTGCACACACGCATGAATATACACGCGTGCACTCCTCCTTCCCTTCTGGTCCCCCTGTGAGAGGACTGAGTTGGGGGATGAGATCAGACGAATTCTAAGTGTGACTTTGGCCTTTATCTAGGAGCCAGACAGTTCAGTGGCAGAACGGTCATGGGCTTTGGGACTTCAAGTGGTGGTTGCACTTTTTATGACCTATGAGAATTCAGAAGAGCTTCAAGGCTTGGTGAAGTGTTCCTCCGGGGACAGGGGTGGTGGTGGGGAGGTGGAGGGGGAGGGGGGGAGAACCAGTTCCACAAAAAGCTGTTTTGTGATTACTTCTCCCCTACTCCCACCCCAGCACCCATGAGTCCTGCTCCCTTGCTCGACATGCCGGACACACTCCCCCTTCAGTGCCAGCACTGAATTCAAACTGCCACAGATGAACTCATTTCGTGTCTCCCCGCCGCCCCCCCCCCCCGCCCCCCGTGACCCATGTGGTAGCTCAGCCTGAATGCACTGGTGACCAGGCTTTTCCAGGTCCCGCCCCTCCCCCTTCCGTTTCTCTTCAGTTCTCTGGGTCTCAGCTGTGTTATCACAGGTGAGAATGACCAGTGGGCACCTGGCAAGGCTTCTCCTTAAACGGTGGAAAGGATCATGTACATTTTCACAGGATCATAAATCCCCCCGGGGCTAAAGCACTTCCTCCTGATGTTTTTTTCCTCCATTTGCCACTGGATTTATTGGAACTGGGGGAAAGGATGCACTTCTTAGTGAGCAGACGCCAAGATGACTTCTTTGTGGGGTGTGGCTGGTAATAATTTAATTAGCCCAGCTTTTTTGGGAAAAACATATTAATTAGTTTTTGCTTAAAAGACACCATCTCGATGGCCTCTTCTTCCCCACTTCTATCCCCTGGGTGAAGCCCCAATTTCCCATCCACACTTGGCAGCAAGTCTCAGCCTGGCTTGTTGCTGTTATTGGAAAAAGAAAACACAGAAGTTTATTTCAGTGCAACACAGGATTATGACACATGTTGATTGATTCCTGTAGGTCTGGGAGACTGGGGGAGGGCAGGACGCCTCCAGTAGTCCCCCACAGTGGCCTCCAGAGAACGTGAAGCTCTGGGCCACCCTTCTCCAGGAGGCTTTGAGAAAAGACTGCTGAAACCCAAGGTGGAGGTCAGGAGCATCTTGGTGAAGGGGTGTGGGGGAGGGCCTCCAGCCCCTCAGACGGAAGGGAAGAGGTCTCTCCAGGTGAGCCCGTCCCCCCGCTTCTTGTCCAGCCACCTGCCGCAGTTGAAGATGGTGGCCACGCCAGTGCTGGTGTTGGTGACTTCCAGCTTGTCCACCAGCCAGCCCGAGCAGTAGCCGCTGCTATCATGTTCCACTCGTACCTTGCGCAGCTCTCCCAGCTCCAGCGTCTCCAGGAAGAAGCGGTCGGTGCTGCCCCGCTCGAAGAGGTTACGCATTTTCTGCTTCAGCTCCCGCTTGCCCGTGTCCCCGTTGGCCCCAAAGATGGTCACGAAGACATTGGCATCGGTGCCTGCCCCTGGCTCATAGCCCGTCGTCACGATGACCTCGTACTTGACTGGCACCAGGCTCTGGATCTTGCTGGCGAAGCTCTCCGTTGTCTTGGTGACCTCAAATACCTTGAAGTACTTCCTCTTCCTCTTCAGGGGGATGAGGGAGTCACAGTTGAAGAAGTACCTAATGGGGAGGGAGGGGGCTCTGTCGACAGCAGCCGAGGCTCCCACCCTCCCCCCTGGGCTCCGGGTCTATACATGATTCCTTCCCCAGGTGGCAGGATATTGGGGCTGGAGATGTCTGCATTGAAATACAAGGATGCAGCCTTGCTTATCTTAGACTTCACAGTGAGTGGCTTCTCTATCCTTGTAGTTGCTCCTTGATTCTTTTACCCCGCCCCCTCTATATTCCACGTGCGATCCACCAGCAAATCGCATTGACCCTGTCTTTAAAATAGGTCCAGAATCAGCCGCTTGAAAAAGTGTGCTTTAGCCCACTATCTTCTTTGCTGTCCCTCTGGTCCAAGTCACCAGCACCTCCCCCTCATGACAGATCAGACTCCCAGCTGGTCTCCCTGTTTCCTGTGGTCCATTCTTTGCAGAGCAGCCAAGTGACTCTGCAGACATGTAAGCCCAAGAATGTAATTCCTCTGCTCAGGACCCTCTAATGGCTTCTTAGGTTAAGTAAACCCCACCTCCAAGACCCTTTGTGACTAGACCCTCTGTCTGGTGTTTGCCTTTCTGCCCCGGCCCCTGGCCTTCTCTAAGCTCACTCCACACAAGCCAGGCAGTACCCTTGCTCTTTCAAAGGGACTGATGAATATTTCTACCCAGTTTTGTCACCTTCAGAGACAGCTGCAGGACCCAGAGTGACAATCCCAGGCAAAGCCAAGTGGAAACGTCACTGGGGAATGTGTGCTCCCAAATCCCTTGCACTGGGCTGAGTTGAACTATGAGTGTGTGTGCACGGTCTGTAGAGTGAAAGGGGCAAGAGAAAGTCCTTATTGAAGAAACCACCATAAGCAGAAGCCAATCTAGGGACAAGAAAAATGGTCTCGGACCAAAAAGTCTCCTCTCTACCCCCACCCCACACAACGCCAATTTTAGCCTCTGGGTAATGGTTGTGAGCCCAATAATTCATCACAAAGGAAGAAGTCAGAGGGCATGGTGGGAAAATGCTGCACTGGGTCGCCCCAGCCCTGCCACCTACCACCAGTGTGACCTCGGACAAGCCAAGCCCCTACTCCGACCTTGGTTTTCCCATTGGCAATGCTAGAGGTTTGAACTGAACAACTGCTCTGGTTTCTTCCCACTCCCAACTGCTAGAATTTTAACAGCTTCGGAAATAAGTTCTCCTGGCACTGACTTACGACGTCAGGGAGGTAGCCCTAAGAGGGAGTGCCCAGTGTACAAAATCAGACCCCTCTTAGATGAAAATCCGTAACTGCGAAAAGAGTTTGCTTTCCTGCACGCTTCCTAAGTGCCAGGCCTTTGCGTTCTTGCGTCTCATTAGTTCCCACAACTACCCAGAGCTGTAGGCATCATCCTCCCATTTCACAGAAGAGGCAACTAAGTCTTGGAGGAGAAAAGTCACTGCCGGAGGCGAGCCAGAACCGGGCCCGGGGCCCAGACTTCCTAGCCACCCGAGGAATCTGCCACTGAAAGACAGGGGGAGGAAATCCTTGTTTGCTTCAAGATCTCTCTTCCTCCAGTTACCACTTGATAAATGCGGATTGTTGTTACATGCCACATTTTCTTAGAGGGGATATAACTTCATTCTTTGTTTAGACATTCTTTAAAAATGTATTTCTTTATGCAAATCCTCACTGATATACATAATTCTATATAAATGCACAAACCATGTGATCACATGCGTGTTTTTCTAAATGCACTCTTTTTCTTCTTTTCGCTTGGCTCTCTCTCCTTTTTCCCTCCTTCCTTTCCACTTCAACATCCCACCTTTACCTCAGATAACCCATGTAACAGTTGCGGGTGTATCTTGCCAAATTTCCTTCCATTTCACCCAACCCTGCACAGACCCACATAGACACAGACATATGCGGGACGTCAGTGTTCCCTTTACAAAATGGCATCGTATAATATGTGTTTTCCCATATCTTACTTTTCCTGGGAATTGCTCCAAGTCATCTGGTACATATTTAATTCATTATTTTTAATGGCTGAAAAATATTCCATGGTATAGCTCTAAGGAAAAGATTTCTAATAGATATAATGAAGATCACCAAAAGGTGGGACCCTAGGGCTTTGCGGAGTTAAGACTCTAGATGTGGAAGGACACAATCCAGGCTTTTCCCACTAGAAATGAGGATAGGGTCATCAGAAAGAATAAAGGCAAAAGCAAAGAATAACAAATGAAAGGAAATTAAATATATTTGAAAAACATGTAAATATGATCACGCTTCTGTGAACAGTGTGTTATTTGAATTTTTAAAATGACTATTTTTTTTTAAAGGTTTATTTATTTATTTATTTATTTGACAGAGAGATACAGAGAATGCACAAGCAGGCAGAGTGGCAGGCAGAGGGAGAGGGAGAAGCAGGCTCTCAGCTGAGCAGGGAGCCTGATGTGGGGCTCGATCACAGGACCCTAGGATCATGACCTGAGCCCGAGGCAGTCACTCAACCGACTGAGCTACCCAGGTGCCCCATGACTGTATTTTTTAAAGATTTATTTATTTAAAGATTTCATTTATTAGAGAGAGAGAGGGAGCACACGAGCAAGGTGGGGTAGAGACAGAAGGAGAGCAAGAAGCAGACCCCATGCTGAGCAGGGAGCCTGACTGGGGACTCAATCCCAGGACCCTGGGATCACAGCCTGAGCTGAAGGCAGACGCTTAACCAACGGAGCCACTCAGGTGCCCCCAAAGACTTATTTATTTATTTATTTATTTATTTGAGGTGGGGAGAAGCCGGGGGTGGGGGGCAGAGAATCTCAGGTAGACTCCATGCTGAGCTTGGAGCCCAACGTGGAGCTCAATCCCACGACCTTGAGATTATGACCCAAGCGGAAACCAAGAGTCTGAACATTCAACAGAATGTGCCACCCAGGCACCCCAATATGATTGTGTGTTATATATGATATTGGGCTAAAACAATAGTTATTTTTGGTTAAAAATAAAAAGAAGAAGGAAAAGCCCTTGTGTGGGTCCTTGCACCGAAATCCTGAGGATCTTAGTGGTGAAGGAGGACTGGTTAGAAGGAGGAGGAGCCAGAACTGGAAATGGTTGAAAAGGAAAATTTGAGGTTACTGTGTTTATGGGAGATTGAGATTAAACTCTTTTGTAATTCACGGAGGCCCAACTATTAACAGAACCGCGGATGCAGACACACCGTCCCTCAGCAACCACAGGCTTGCCAGATGCCAGGGAACATCCAGCTGTCTTCCCAGAAGGGGACAGCGAGCACAGGGGGGTGATGGGTAACTAACTGCCAGAGGCCAAACAGCTGACCCGACGACAGCCCTAGTGTCGAGGGTCTGGACCCCCTGCACCTCCTCCCCATCGGGAAGGTCCCCCACCCCATGGACATCCCTTCCTCCCCCTCCAGCCCTGGTGACATCGTGACAAAAGGCCACACTCTTGAGAGTGTAGGAATGGCAGCTTCTTTCCACTGGAAGAGAAATCCTGTAACTTGGACCCTGGACTGTGGGGTAGGAAGTTCATGGGCTGAGCTAGTTTTTCCCTTCCTTCCGAGACTGGAAGGTGCTGGGTGGCGCTGAGATTTGGGGTTCCCTCTCTCACAGCCAACATTGTTGGTTTAAATCAATAGGGACAATTTCATTGTTTCATTTTATTATACTGTCTTGTCTGGTTTGGTCCGTTCTGGGGGTCTGCAGAGGTGTGGCGCCCGCAGCCATACTCCATGTGGCTGGGGGGATATACCAGGTGACAGAAGGGGCTTTGCCCTGGCCTGGGCTTGCTGGGTGAGTCGGGAACTCCTCTGGGCCTTCTGCGTCCTGCTCTCCAGTACCCATCAGTGCCGCTCCAGGCAACCACACCCAGAACTCTGGCAGGATTTACTGTACCTGCTGTTTTTTCTCTAAAAGAACAATGGCTCACACTGCGGCCTGAAAGGGACTCAATTATGTCCCAGCTCCAAATTCCTACGTTGAAGCCCGAACCCCCAGTGTGATGGCATTTGGATGGGATCTAGGAGGTGAGTAGGTTTAGATGAGGTCTAGGGTGGGGCCCCTGGATGGGAATAGTGCCCCGAAGAGGAAGAGACACCTGCGTTTTCCCTTTCTCTCTCTCTTGCTCTCACTCTGTCTGCTGCAAGGACACAGCAAGCCCTGAACAGAGACCTCGTCAGGACCCAGCCAGGCTGGTACTCTGACCTCCCATGCCCAGCCTCCCAAATGCTGAGAAACGGGTGTCTGCTATTTGAGGCACCCAGTCTGTGGTCTTTTGGTGCTGCAGCCTGAGCAGGTTAAGACAGAAGCTCGGAAGTCAGAACACTTTTCTGGCGAATTCCCAAAGGGGAAGCTTGGTCAGAGGGAGCCAATCCCAGGATGTCTGCCTGCTGCAGAGGGGGTAGGGGACACAGGCACACCTGGCTCTGAGAAGCTTGGGCTTCTGGAAGCTGGAGCCTACAGGCCGAGCCCACACCTGGCTGCTGCTTCTGTCTGCTGCACTCACCAGGAAGTCATGGCCATGAGCAGATCACCAGGAAGTCATGGCCTTGAGCATGTCACCAGGAAGGCATGGCTATGGGCAGGGCCTGTGCCAGGAGGGGTGGGCCACAGTTCTTGGCGGGGGCCTAGCAAGCAGGCTGGCCCTGTGAGTTGTGCACCTCGCCAGTCACTCCCTGTCCGGGCCTAGCCTCCCGGAGGCAAGCGCTGCCCCCGCGGCATCTCTTTCTTCCCCTCCTGTTGCCTTCATACTGTCCTTCCTGCCCTCCTCCGGGCTCTTTCTGGCATCCAATGTGGTAACTAAGTGGGTTTAATTAGAAAAACTGACGGCTGTGGACTGTTACCCAGGTAACTAAAACCCTTAATCCTCCAGAAATGCCCGAGTCTCCAGAAGGCCCTGGAGGGTGGGGGTGGGGGGATGCAAAAGCTCCTTATCCAGAGTCCTCAGAGGCAGGTGGGCCACGGGGTGACTCCAGCTGGTCTCTGGTTCCCACTCTGCCCACTGGGAGGGCAGAAGCAGCCAGCTTCAAAGCTCTATTTCTTTGTCGTTGCTCAGGGAGGGGAGGGGAGAAGAAGGGAAGGGAAGAGCCTGCTGTCTTTTGTTGTCTGGCTCACTCGGGGTTTTTCCAAGGAAGCATCCCTGGATTAAAAGGCTGGAGTATCCCAGCTCATCTGCTCTAGTCCCTGTCTCTGGAGGTGGGCCTATGGCTCAGAAAGCTCCAGAACAGTCCAGTTGCCTCCACCCTTCCTGCCTTGCGAGTTTCCTGAACGAGGTGGCCTTGAAGGGGACAGCTCCCTGGGGTCTGGTGTCTTGCCTCTGCTCTAGCCCCTACAGAGTCCGTCCCTGCAGAGTGAGCAGCACTTTGGGGTAGATGGGGGGAGGTCCGTCCCTGCAGAGTGAACAGCACTTCCCGGGGCAGGGGGTGCGGGGTGGGAGGCAGAGGCACAGTACATACACATTGCCATACTCCATCTCCGTGATGGTGATGGTCTTGACGTGCCAGACCAGCTCTCTCTTGGGGATGAACCGGTCCTCCCTGGCGAGGTGGCCCACACAGAGGGAGGCAATGTCCCCCAAGAAGATGCTGTCAAACTCAAACGTGTCTGTGGTCCCCCTGCAGGACACAAAGATAGGCCCGTAAGAGCTGCCTGTACCCACTGAAGGAGGTGAGCATTTACTGAGTGCCTACTGCATTCCAGGCACTGGTCTGAGGAGCAGGGATGGAATGGCAACCACGGCCTGATGTCAGGCTTACGTTCTTTCAGGGATTTGGTCTAGTTTTGGAACAAGACAACCACAGTCATTAAAAGCCCCTGCCTGGTCGTAGCGCCAGGGGGTGGGACCGTCATGAAGCAGATGGAGCCGGGAGAAGGGGGAGGCCCTGGGCCCTGGGTGTTGAGCTGGGGAGAATGTTGGGGTTCAGAGAGCAGAGCCATGGGAGGACGGGAACCCAAGGGGGAACTGACTGGGGACTGCGGGCAGGGAGGCACAGGCTTCACTTGAGGGGTAGTACTGGCTTGGCTGCAGCTGGGGTCCAGCCGGGGCAGTGGCAAGGGGAGAGGCAGGGTGCAGCCATCTGTGGCGGTCCAGAATGCCCGTCTAAGGAGCTCACACTTCGCCCTGATGCACAGGGAGTTCGGATGAGAGCTATAGTGGGTCACAGGCTTCTGTAAGCACTTCTAGAGGGAGCGGGGAGGGGAAGGGGGCATCTGGGCGGTTCAGAGGGGGCTCCGGTGTGGAGGAGGGGAGATTGTCCAGGCGTGCCTGCCAACCAAGAATGGCGAGAAGAGGTGCCTTTACCCAAAACTCCAGGCTGATTTCCCTACAGAGCATCTTAGAGGCTCTGTCCGCCCTTCCTCCAATGACTTTCTTTCGATCTCATGGTTGAATGTTTTCTTTTTCAACGAGGCCATGAGCACCTGTCTGCACGGACTTGGAGGAGGTCTGCTGTGCTACCCGGTCCTGCTGCCACGAGGGCTCTCTTTCATTAGCTAATTACTAATTTTTGCCGTAGCTTTCTATTAACTTTTAAAACCTGAAATATGTTTGACATAAGACTGCATAAACTTAAGGTGTATGTGGTAATTTTATACAGTTTTATATTAAGCGTGACTGCCATTGTAGCGATAATTATACCTCTAGCACGTTACAGAATTATTCTTTCTTTTCAATGGACAACATAATTAAATTCTCATCTAGTAGCCTCTCTTTGAGTGGCAATCCCCTCCTTTACCTTTTATAAAGGAAACTCCTCGGTCCTGACGAGTTTGCACAGGGCTGGCACACAGTAGGTGATTGGTAAATGCAGTATAGGCCCATTTGTATACTTATGGCGCCCACCAAGGGGATTGCTTTTGGGGGTCCCTCTCTTACCCACCCCACCCACCATCACTCCCTTGTGGGAACCCCTCTTCCTACTTCCTAAAGGCCCGTTGTCGGGAAGAATTTTCCACGAGAAACTCTTTGGATCGGTTCTTCCGGCCTTCGAGGATGAGCCAGACGTTCTCCCTGGTTTCACCTCCGTTGCCTGTTTCTATGACGATCTCGTAGGCTGCGGTGAAGAAGGTGCGAGAGGGTCAGCTGCGGGAAGCACCCCCTGCCTGTGGCTTCCAGGTCTGCCCTCTGACCTTAGACCACAGGCTGGGGGGCAGGATGGGGTCTCCGCAAAGAGATATTACCAGGAGAGTCTGCCCGCGCCTCCCCACCCCCCCAACCCTGCACCGCTCCTGGGCTACTATTAGAACCTCTTCTCGTTAGAGAACAACAGCTTTGCCCTGCTGGGAGGGAAGCCCCAGGAAGCAGTGGGGGAGGATGAGTTTGGGAGAGGTGCTGGGGCCTGGTTCTCAGGGAGGGATAGCCCCCAACATGTAAAATGGAGATCATGTGCAGAGAGAGGAGGAGAGAAGAAAGGGACAGGGAAGCGTGGGCCGGCCCGACTCCCGGAGAGCTTTGAAGTTTGTACACACGCCGCAGGTCCTGCCTGGTCTCAGTTCTCACTCTGGTGCCCTCCTCCCCTGCACTACCCTCAAGCGCGTCTGCATTCACTCAGCAATGTTTGTTATGTGGCTGCCAAGTGTCGGGGTGCAGCTAGATTCTGGGGGACACTGGAACTGCCTCTATAGCCCCAGACACACACTGACGACCATAGCCCCCAGACAGAGTGTGCTACCCTTGCAAGCTTGCAGCAAAGGGCTGAGGGAGCTCAGGGTGAGAGGAAAAATCAGCTGCCCATTAACTCTTCTCGTATTTTCTCCCTTGCTCCCACCATGCACTCTGCCTCCGTGCTGTCCCTGGAGCCCTGGGAGGTGCCCTTGTTCCTTGCACAGCAGTGCTGCCCCCCCCCCCCCCCAAACTCCTTGTTTTCTTCACTCCCACTCGTTAGGCTCAGCCTTCACCTCGTCCTTGCTCATGAAGTCTGCCCCAGCCCCTCAATTAAGATTGCAACCCTATGCACCCAGCACTCCTGGCCTGCCTTCAGGGGCTCCACATTTTTCTCTTCTTTTTATCACCTGTTACCTAGGAACATGCTATGTAGTTTGCTTATGATTTTACTGTTCATTGTACTCCCCATCCCATCTGAAGGTAAGCACCATGAGGGCAGGGGGAGGTCTTTGTTTCACTTACTGATAGATCCCAAGTGCCCAGAACAGTGCAGGACACACAGGCACTCCATACATACTTTGTGAGCAAATGAATGAATGATTCTGCCACAGGAAGCCTCAGGAAGGAGGCAGCATTTGAGCCTGTTCTCAAAGAAGAGTGATGCCATCGGCAGAAAATGAAAGGAGGTTCTAGGCAGAGGGAGGAGCACAAGCAAAGACTGAGGAGGTGAGGAGGGCTGGGAGTTCACGTGAGCCAGCAATCCCTCCCCAGGGACCAAGACAGAGATGGAGCTTTCCAGAGTGTCCCTTGTGCATGTGGCTCTTGGAGCAGTAAAGGAATCAGAGGGTTTGGGATTCTGGATGCAAAGGACAGCTGTTTCTGCACCTTTCTCCCAGAGATGTGATATAGACAATGGAGAGAAGGCATGGCTGTGCCTACAGCTCGGTGTAATGTTAGCCCTTCTGCCCTTGTGACTTCTCTAAAGGAGAGCGTCTGCTGCTGAGATGGGGGGAATGAATCTGGACAAGCAGGAAGGTAGCCAATGATAGAGGAGGAGAGCCACAGAGAGCACATATCTCCTGAAGAAGACGAGGCTCTGTGGGTCCGTACACATCCCAGCCCAGGACACTGAGACCTATGATGGCTGAGCCATTGTCAGCTCCCACTGCCATTCTGCCTTCCCCACGGGGGGGGGGGGGTGTGAGTTCTGCAACCTAACCTGGGAGTTCCAGGTGAATCCTGGGCTTTGTTGAGGAAATGGTTTGTTGGCACCTAGGGGAGGAGGCAGGAGCGCGAGGAACCTAGAGGCTCACTAGGTCAGCTCAAGTCAGAGATTCAAGAACTAATGCAGATGGAGTGCAAATGGGCCAAAATCCTTTCCCGTTGGTCCTGAGGGTAAGGAAGCCAAGTAAGGTGTGTCAGCAAGGACATTTAGAGAAGTTGGGAACAAATGTTGCCAATGGCATCTGTGGTCTTTTGAGAGGAAGTTTCCGTGAACGTAGTTCACCCTGTCCTCTTTCCCGGTATTTCATCAATGGCTTGATAAAAATGTGGAAGGCGGGGGGGGGGTGGACAGAGGAGCACCAGGGACCTGAAGGAATGGGGCAGGTGGGAATGGTGGCCCCAGGCTAGTGGGGATCAGTGTAAGGCCACCCTCGAGGCCAGCACACCCACAACGCAAGCCCGGCTGGAGAAAGGAGCTCGGGAGCTCCGGCATGAGTCACCAGCATAAAGGGGGCACCAGCAAAGCCACCATGGGCTCTGGGGGCATGAGTCGGGTTCACGTGGCAGGACAGGAGAGGGGAGAGCAACCACCCTTGAAATCTTCCTCTTGGGCATGGCATCTGCGGAGGAAGATGAGCAAGGAATTCAGGCTGTCCTGTCATGGGAGAGGTGCTGAATAAACAGGGCTTGTCCTGAGACAGGAACCGCAGGGGCACATGATGCTGGGACAGTGGGCTCCTGGAACTCGCTGTTCCAGATCACCTTTCCCACCTCACAGTGTCAGGAGGCCTCCTGCTTTGTGGTTCAGATGGCCAGTCAGAATCTTCCCTTGGGAGACACCCTCTTCTCTTCCGCTGAAAATGTTAAGTACAGAGCTGTGGGGTTGGGACTACCAGAGAGCATCTTCCCACAGCGTAGACAAAGAAGCAGAGTGGAGGGGAAGCTGAGACAGAGATGTCCTGAAGTGACTGGCGCCTCTGGAGACAACCAAGTCGAAGCCAGCTCCACCTGAGACTTCCAAGTTCTGGGAAACAACACATTCCCTCTTTGCCGGAGCCTCAATGTGGGTTCAGGCCCAGACAACCAAGAGTCCTGACCACTCCTGAAATTTTCTGTTTGACTCCACTGGGACTCCCAAAGAATGGGAGCTTTGAGAACTTGAGTATGAAGATGCATTTTCTTTTTTTTTTTTTTTTTTAAGATTTTTTATTTATTTATTGGACAGAGAGAGATCACAAGTAGGCAGAGAGACAGGCAGAGAGTGAGAGGGAAGCAGGCTCCCTGCCGAGCAGAGAGCCCAATGTGGGGCTCGATCCCAGGACCCTGAGATCATGACCTGAGCCGAAGGCAGCGGCTTAAACCACTGAACCACCCAGGCGCCCCGAAGATGGATTTTCTGACAGAGCTGCCTGGTGAAGCAGGTAGTCCTCCGTCCCTGGGGAGCTGGTCATCTAGCTGGACTATTTCTGGCCTGGAAACTGGGTAGATAAGGCTCAAAGAGCAGCCCTAGGAGGCGTCAAGGGAGGGAGAACAGGAAGGGGAAGGGTTGTAAGGCGGGGGGGAGGCTGGTCCTGCTGGAGGATGTCCCAGTGAGGGAGATCCTCCCAGGGATGTGTGTGTGTGTGTGTGTGTGTGTATACATGTGTATGTGTATGTGTGTGCCTGCATATGCCCACATGAGCTTATAATACTACTGCTTAGCCCTTACTCCGGATTAATTGCAACAGAATCTGGGAGTGGGACCCAGATGTCATTGTTACTTAAAGGTTGCCGATGGCTTTCAGCTTTGCCGCACGCTGGAATCATCTGCAGAGGCTGGTGCTTGCAGAGGGCTGGGAGCGGCTCTGGAACCGCTAACAAGAGTCAGAGGGAAAGGCAGAGAACAGGGGCTGAGCCAGGTGGGGCAACTGACCCATCTGGAGACCAGCCAAGCCCAGTAAAGACGAGATAGCCTGTAGCAGAGCAGTGAGCCCTGGCCTAGGAATCAGGTCACCTGGGTCCTACCAGCTGTGAATGGGCCTTAGATGTGTCGCTTCACCTCTCCGGGCTTTGTTTTCCTTACCGCCGGTATAGAGGTGAGAACTTGCTCCCGATCCAGCTCAGGGGTGGGAGTGAGCTGTGAAGGCCTAACGAGAACAGAGGTGTAGAGTGCTTCCCAACATATGAGGCCCTGTTCACGCACTGAGAGGGTGTTGGTTCTCAACAAGCGGCGTACTTGGAAGCGCCCCGAGGCCACAGACACTGGGAGTGAGTGCCACTAGGGCAGGGTCTTGGTTTCACCCACTGGTGTGTCCCAGACCTCAGCAGGGGCTGTGGCACTTGGGAGGCGCTCAGTAAATGTCTGCCAAGCGGCTAAATAAAGGTAGCTGAGGACTGGGATGTTTGGATCCAGCTGTGTCCAAGGCTCTCCCCAGTGCGACTCTCCATCTGAGGACACAGGTATGGTCATCTGTCCCCCTGCGGACACCTTGAGGGCACCAGCTGCCGTCCGTGGCCTCTAAGGAAAGACAGATCACCCGGGCCACCTCCTGGGCTGCCTGCTCCTGCTGTCCAATCTCCAGTCTGTAACATCCTTCCAGAACTAACCCAAGTGCTGCTCCCCTCGGCCATCTCCCTGCGAACCCAACCCCCAAAGGTCTGAGCAGCTGTTTGGCAGGAAGTCTTCGAAGGAGACTCAGTGATTATACTGTGAGCCGCACAAATCTCTCCTCCCCTGAATGCCAATAGCCATAGATATGCCATAGAGGCTCCTCTTGGCACGTGTGGAAGGGGTTTAAGCCTTCCTATTGCATAAGGGGCTGACGCTTCTCCCTCTAACAAGACATGCGGCTCTAAGAGAAAGGACCGCCGCTTCTGTTCGCTGCGCACTAACTGCACACTTGCTGTCCCAAAGCCTGTAGAGCTGCAGAAGGCTACAAACATGAGTGGCCCTGTCCCTGACCTCTGGGAGCTTCTAGCTGTAGGGACACTAACCATGTGCAAAAGCTGATACAAATAAACTGGAGGACACAGAGCAGTGTGTACCACTCACGCATCTGTCACGAAGCTGGGCAACCAGTGATTCCTCTCTAAGTGTGGGGTCTAACCTCTGAATCAGGGAGGAATCCTCGCACCGTAAACCTGACAAGGGGTGTTTGGCCCCTCCTTTGGATGCTCCCTGGGACATAGTGCTCACCATCTCTTGGAGCAGCTAAGGTCACGATTGGGTAGTTTGGATGGTGTGGTCAACATAATGGGTGGCTTTCTACCAGAGAGCCATGCTTCCCTTCCATGGTACAGTTTTCCCCATGGAAGGGCTGTCCAGCCAGGGACTACATTTCCCAGGTGCCCTTGCATCTGGATAGAACCAAATGATTAGTTCTCACCAACAGAAAGTGACGCAATTTGTTAAGAAGGTAGGGAAGCATGCCTTCTCCATGCTCTTTTTCCTTTTGCAAGAACTATGGGAGCCCTATGTTGAAAATGGCAGAGGGGCGCCTGGGTGGCTCAGTGGGTTAAAGCCTCTGCCTTCGGCTCAGGTCATGATCCCAGGGTCCTGGGATCGAGCCCCGCATCGGGCTCTCTGCTCCGCAGGGAAACTGCATCCTCCTCTCTCTCTCTCTGCCTAGTTGTGATTTCTGTCTGTCAAATAAATAAAATATAAAAAAAAAAGAAAAGAATATGGCAGAGACACAGATCAAAAGAACGTGGGTCCCTGAATCACAGTGTGGAAGGTCTCCTGCCAATGACCACACTGGACCGTTTATTACATGAGTAAGAAATACATCTTGGTTTGTTAAGCCATTGAGATTTGGGGGTTCACCTCTTAATGCAGTTAGCATTACCTTGAAAACTGAGGTTAAAAAAATCCTTTCTTTACACTGGGCTCTGCCTTTGATAAGACTTCTTTGAATCTGCTGAACCCAGACTACAGGCATTTATAGTAAAGGGACAACTCCCTAGTCCTAGGATGGCCATTCATTTGGGGGATCAATTATTTTTCCCTTTAAATATCCCCTGCGGATCTAAGAAAGAGGCTGCAGGAGAGGTTGGCTCCTCCTACACGTTCTGTTTCCAGAAGTCTTGATTTGTCAGCTGTTGCCACAGGCCCCAGTCGTATGGAGCCCACGATACAAAAATAAACCAGAGACAGAGCTTCCCACTCAAGTGCCCAGCCCAGCCCTCAGGGCAGGGTGAGCTTGTCCCCTGTGGTTTTCTGGCTACCTAATTAGTCCCTGTGATTGAGGCCAAGATCTGGGACCGTCTTGGCTGTTCGAAGTTCATCAAGGAATATTTAGGGTACTTATTTATGTACCTTCCCCAAATTCTTTCCTTCATAGGACCTCTGATTCCCCTCCAGCTGTAACAGTCTCTACTTCAGATTTACCGACGCCCTTCCACCCCCTCCTGAGCCACCTCCCATCTAACGCTGAAGACTCAGCCCATGAGTCACACCTGCCCCCCACGTACTGGTCTCCTCCAGCTCATCACGGATCTCATTGTTGGCACAGGCAAAGTCACGGAGCGTCTGCCTGTCTCCCTCACTCCTGGAGAGCCAGCAGTCACACTGGAAGCGGAAGGTCTCATCACGCGAGTTGTCCTTCACGTCGATGTAGCTCAGGTGCCAGCCAGGAAAGATCCCTGTGGAAAAGACTTCGTGGGGACCGGGAGCTGAACGTGCTATCTCGCTTTCAGCTTTCTGCTGCCTCCTGCCCACTGGCCGTGAGGCCCCCCACAAGAGTTCTCTATCCTCTCTCAGCCTGGCTTTCTTTGTTGAGGAAATGAGGACATGGGCTAGATGGTCTCTGAGGGCTCCTCTAGCCCAGGGCGTGTAATGCTCTTTGCAAAATCCTTAGCCTGGGGTTCATGAGCCCTTAGAAGATCTGTGTATGTGAATGAAGCAGTCTAGGGACTGGGAGGAATTGTGCTGTGATTACATGTTTACCAGGGAGAGGGCTCGTAACTTCCACAAGGTTCACAATGGGGGCCACTGACTTCTGGGGAGTTCACACAGCTGAAGGACAAATCCTATTACTTCCTGACACCAGTATGCACCTGACTCAGGCCGGTTAACCTTCCAGAATTAGTTCTGGCATCATCTCCTCCCGGAAGCCTTCCCTAGTGTCCCCTGATTGCCCAGTAGGCCTGCACCTGCCTTGGCCACTCCCTGACCTCCCCGTGTCATCATTGTTTACGTGTTTCCTCCTCTCACCATGAGGTTTTGGGGGACAGGGAGCTGGTCTTATTTGTTTTTGTTTCCCTAATGCCTTGCCTATTGCCCATCACGTAGTAGCCGCTCCATGAATGCGGGCAGTGTCTGTTACGACGTTGAGGACCTTGGCTGTTCAGCGGCCACAGAAGGGATTTGGAGCTGCTGCTTCTTCAGAGTATATGTTAAACTTGAAAGGTCTCAGCCCAATACTGAACATACAGTTGCTTCTGCTGTAACTGGCAGGGCTTCTTTCAGAAGTGCTCCCCCCAAATCACAGCTATCAAGTATAAATCTCTGCATTTGCTGTGGCAGCTGCGTCTTATTCGTACCTCGCACTGGTGCAGTTACTCTCTGAGAAGTTGGAAAGCCAAAGCACCCATCACACGTGGGGGAAATCCTGTTGTGTGACAGGTTATGGGGTGGTACCGGCTGCTCATTAATTGTCCACAAGGCAACCTCGCAAGGAAGGCACGTATATGCTCAAGTCTCATGTCTTGCCCTCCCATGTCACCTGGGCCTGTCCCCACCAAAAAGCCATTCTCTAGGATTGGACACTGCCTCCAGCAACACCTGTAGATCCTGCTGCTGGCCTCAAGGGTCTTATAAGCACAAAGACGCACAAAGATGGACACACACATCTATCCCTCAGTCTTCCGGGGATGCGGGGGAGTGGATGTGGAGGCTCCTGGGCAGGGCATACACACCAGCAGTCCTAGGATAGCCTAATTCTGGGTTTAAAAGGCTCTTCATATATTATTTTAAACATAGATCTGTACTGAAGTAAAAACCCATGAGTCCTGAAATAATTATTAAAATTTAAAATACTTCTGTTGAGTTAAACAGTGGTAAATAATTTTATCAATAAACTTTAAAAAAACTCAAGAATATTTTTACTTTTTCACATTGGGGCCAGTTCTGACTGTAAGGTTATAAATTGGCGGCTTTCAAGATGATAACATCATGAAACTGATTCGCTTAATAATCCCTGGTGTGTTCAGTCTGGAAATGATGCACAGGAGACCTGTTGGAGCAGTCCTTACAGACCTCCAGAGTGGAACAGAGAAAGGGAGAGGCAAGTAAAAAGGAAGGCAGAGAAAGAGAAGCCAAATGTTGGTGCCCTTGGAAGGTGTACGTGTATGTGTGAAGGAGAGAGCAAGAGAGAGAGCGGGAGAGAGAGTGAGAGAGATTCTGTTCTCCAGACCTTACCCAAATCAATTACAAGAGAGTCTCTGGGGTAGGAGCCAGACGTCAGTGGTCTTTACAGCTGCCCAACAATTTCAATGTAGAGCCAAGGCTGAGAACTAGGACCTGCACTGCATTCACCTGGGCCCCCCGTCCTGGAGATTCTGATTGAGTGGGTTTGTAATGAGGTCCAAGAATTTCCATCTCTAACTAATTCCTCAGTCATGCTGATGCTGCGGGTACCAGAGTCACACATTGAGAATCACTGGCTTAATGATTTCTCCTGACTCCAGGATGATGGTGTTTCAATGGCTTCATGACAAAATAATCGATGGGAATTATAAATGTGTGACTGTGTGTGTATGGGTAAGTGTTAGTGGAGAGGGATGACATTAATTGGAGAGGTGGGTCGTCGCAGGATCATTTTTGTTGCTGGAACGCACTATTCACCCTTCTTCACAGCCCAAGTAGATTTCACTCCTGATTTACTTCTTGGACTCCAGGGACGGTGGTGACAGTGAGCGGAGGGAAAGGGTGGATTCTGGGCTGGCTTTAACTTGACCCACAGACAATTCAGTGCTCGAATATAGGAGTGAAAGCAACCAGAGATGGAAGAGAAGGAATGTGTCTGGCCTGGGTTGCCCTGGTGCTTGGTTGCTTCTCTTCCCACCCTTCTCCCCTTTCCCCTGTCCTCTGAAAGCATGGCCTTGTCTCTCCCATCTCCAATTCTCTTTTCAAGTAGGAGTTCTTAAAAAACAAACAAAAACCCTCCTTCCATGATAAATAGCAGGCTAACCCCAACTCCTTTAAGATGAAAGAAACTTGTCCTCAGATCTTTTCTCATGGCTGATTTAGTTGCCTTGTTTTGGATATGTTCAATGTGATTGACAGGGACCCTATCACCATGAACTCTACTAAGAACCTATCAGACATGCAGCTGGAAACAAGCAGCTCTGGGGGCTGATGTCACGTGGTTGGCTTTTACTGGTGAAGACGAATCCGCAGTAACAGCTTGGCTAACAGTGTGGCCAGCACTAGCCTGATGGTGGAGACTATCCTGACCCTGTGGAACAATAAGGAGCCATCTGAAAGCCACCATTAGAGAGTCTATTTCTTTACAAAGTCTCCTCTTCTAAAAAATTTATTTGAGAGATAGAGAAAGGGAGAGTGATTATGCAAGAGAGAGCATGACCAGGGGAAAGGGCAAGAGAAAGAGGGAAAAGCAAGCTCCTCGCTGAGCAAGGAGCCTGATGCGGGACTTGATGCCAGCACCCTGGGATCATGACCTGAGCTGAAGGCAGATGCTTAACTGACTGAGCCACCCAGGTGCCCCAAAGTCCCCTCTTTTAAAGTTTTACTTTTTAAATTTTTAACACAATGATAGTAACCCCCCACTGCTGGACACCTTTTCATTCACAGCCAATCCATATCAGAGCATATCTGCCACATTCTCTTCTATAGTTGTATGGTTTCCTTTCCATGCACACACCAGAAAGCAAATACACACACACTACCTTGTGGACACATAGTTGTTCTCCAGAATTTCACTTGAATTTTACAGAATTTACAATATTGATGCTGTAGTTCTTATTCTTCCCCATATATCATAGTGATCTTTTTAAATTATAGATTAAATTTTGTGGTAAAAAGTTCTTCATGGGGCACCTTGGTGGCTCAGTCAGTTAAGTGCCTGCCTTCAGCTCAGGTCATGATCCCAAAGTCCCAGGATCAAGCCCTGCACTGGGCTCCCTGCTCAGCTGGGAGTCTGCTTCTCTCTCTCCCTCCTCTCCCTCTGCTTCTCCCCCCAGTAGATCTCTCTCTCTTGCTCACTCTATCTCAAATAAATAGATAAAAATCTTTAAGAAAATAACTAAAATCTTTTAAAACAACAAAATCTTTAGAAAAAAGGTTTTTCATTTCCCCAGAGTTTTCATCAGAGAAAGCAAGTAAGCAAGGAAGATGAATTAGAAAATAAAAACAGTATGTTATAATTTGTTCTGTATTATAAAAGCTATGGAGGTAATTGGAATTAAGAGGATGAATAAATCATTTACCTTTATTGTCTTCTCTGGACAATATTTTCATGGTAATCATGGGAGCATTTTTTTAACAAAAGAATTACAGTTAATAAGTGGCGAAGAAAGGACAACTAGAAAATCGCCATTTGTCGTCCTAATTGATCATCACTGGGTGAAGCCATTAGATGAACAGTTATTGGCGGGGGAAGGGTGTCAGGGTAACCAGGCTGACAGTCCCCGGATCCACTATTTGGTGTGAACGTCAGGAAGAGTAGGATTGCCGTGAGGTAGCGGGAAGCACACGGTTGCATTTTAAAGAAAGTTGCCAAAGAAAGTTGAACCGAATCCAAGCCTTTAGAGCTAATTTCCAAATAGTAGGAAATATGGGGAATCGAGAGGCAAAGACACTACAGTAAGCCGATAAACAGGTCCAGAATGTAGACATCCTATAGATCATTGGCCCAATCCCTTCCACAAGCAAATGGCATGACGAAAGAAGTAGGCATGCTCTGCTTTTGAAGAGACTGAAGGGAGACAGCAGCTATACACAGAGTGAAGATCTTGTTTGCTTCCAGGTTCAAGCAAACCCAAAAGTACAAAGGCATTTTTTACGTTAAGGAAATTTGTGTATGGAGTGGATATCAGATGACACAAGGAAATCATTGTTAAGTGTGATAGTGGCATTGTGTATCACTTAAAAATGTCCATTTTGAAAAGTGAAACATACTAAATATGTTTGGGATGAAATAATATGAAGGGTTTGATTCTATATAATCTAATAACGAAAAAGAAATTAGGAAAGAAAAAGAAAAAGTGAGAAGGGGAAAGCAGGTATGACAACTCGTAATTGTTGGATCAATGTGATGGTTATGTGGAGGTTCATTATGCCATTTTCCTCACTTTTGTTCATCCTTAAAATTTTTCATAAAAATTACTGGATAAACAAAAAAGATGGAAAGGTAGATTCAAAGAAAGAGATGACTGCCATGATATTAAGTTAACTAAACATTTGTAACTTATGAGGCATCACAACTTTTTTTGTGGAAGTCTCTCAAATGAAATATTTTTACCCTCATAAATTGCTATGCAAGGGAAGCATAATGTAGCTTGAATATTTTTAAACTAAATATGAAAAAATGTGGCATAGAGAGAGAGAGAGCTTAAGGACATATTTAGCTGTCTTGGCTTATATTAACATTTAAGCTTCCATCTATGGAGGAGAAAGTTACTATAAAGAGGAAGCTAGGCACAGAACCTGGACTTCCCTGTACCTCTCCTGACCCTACTATCCCAACCACCTGGGTTCACTGAGGATACAGACAGACATCTTCCTTTCCCTGCTTTCAGATCCCAAGTCTGGCTGGAGGGGAGGAGGCCCACTTCTCTGCCTACAAAGGAAAGAGGATAACATTGGTGCCAGGGGTTTCTTTAAGGCCAGGACCAAGAAGACAATCAGATAGTCTTGAGTTATCCAAGGGACGAACCAGGCTGTTTGAAGAGCTTGCCACCTAAAGCGCAGCAGTAGCAACAAACAGTACAGCCTGACAGTGAGGAGCTGTCCGTGGTGCTGAGGTGCCTCCCTTTCCTTTTGACAGTGAGGAGACACAAAATGATTGGCTGTAAAGTTTTTGTATAGAAGAAAAATGCATCAAGAAAAATGAGAAACTCTAGATATGTGTATAGCTAGTGTCGGGGGCAAAGTGGGGAAGCCAGTCTTAGTGGACCTAGTCATGAACCTGGGATTCATGGCCAGGACTTAATTTTTGAAAATATTAAGGCATGGGGAAAAACTCTGATTCCATAGAGATGTGGGTTTCTCGTGACTGCGGCATGAAAAAAAAATCAGGACTGAGTCTGAGAGAGTGAAATGTGGCTATAAATAAATTCCATTAAAACTATATTAAGTCCCTACTATAGTACAGGCAGTGTGATAGCCATTACGGAAAGAGCAATGAACAAGACAACGGTGTAGTTAGGCACTAAGCTTGATTTCTAAAATTTGTCTAGAAACACAGGACATTTCTAACTGATGGAAATGTCAAAATGGTGGCAACCAACAGTTTTTAGTTGCCTGCCACCTTGCGGTAGGAGGGTCAACATGCTGCCAGGGGGATGGTGGAAAGCTGAGGTTTGCTGTCCTCACCACCCTGACCTTGAGCAAGAGCTACCTTTGTTATCATGCCAGACCCTCAGCTTGCAGAGGTGGCCCAGGCTCAGCATGTCAGGGAAGTTGAATGTGTCTGTGTTGTTCCGCTCAAACTTGTTCCAGTTGGCTGACTGCTTCAGGGCCAGTGTCCCGCTGTCCCCATTCTCCCCGAAGATGATGATGAACACATTGGCATCGGTGCCTGCTCCTAGGAAGTATACAAAACAAGGGTTCTGGGTGTTAGCCTCATCAACACACAGTCCACTTGCTCTGGTTCCCATCCTGGCTTTCTTGCAGGATCCATCAGTGCAGATGGAAAGTTTAGTGTTGATGAGGCCAGTGGGGAGGTTGGAAAGAGTTGGTTAGTTTTTTGAGACTCCTGGGTCTCCAATTCTATCCTTCATTTTATCTCTGTGTCTTCTAAATGCTATTGGGCTAAATGGAGTCTGATTAGCAAGTATGAGTGGTTTAGTGCAAAAACTCATTTATTTCTGGGGAAATACACCCATACTTAAAAGGTATGCCATGAAGACTGGCTTTGCAGGTTAGAAATCTAGGCTCCTTCCTGCACAACATGGATTCAGAATGAAATAGGAAAGTTCCTTATTCCCCAGATCTATCCCTGGTTGACAGTCTGTACTAGAGCTTTGTATCATTTGTTAAGCCTAATAGAGGTATTGACCCTAGTTAAAAAGAAAATGTTTCTGAAAGAGGTGACTCCATGAAGCTTTCCTGACACATACACCCTATGGTTATCAAGGGACTTATCAGCTATTTTCTGAGATCACTTCATGAGGGGATGTAGGGGTAGAAAACATGTGGACACTTGGAACTTTTGGCAAGAAGAGTGAAGGTTCCATTGTTAGGAGAAAGGAAGAAGAGAGGTACCAACAAACGTACCTGCTATATGGACCCACACTTACTCCTGAGATCCTACCATGAGAGCTTAATTTCTTTGGCTAAATGCTTCTTTGTTGAAAATGTAAGCTATTAGGGCCTACAAGCTAACCCGTCACAAGACATTTATACTCACTGCGAATGAGTTTGTCACATTCCTTATAAAAGCTCCCGGAGAACAGTTTGATATAGAGAAGAGTAGGTGGGAGACATTGTTCCCACGATGGGAGTGTGCTCCCACTCAACCTCAGGGCTTTGCACAAACTAGCATTTTTGCTTAGAAGGTCCTTCAGCTGGTGTTCCATCTACCTCAGTGGCTTCTGTTTGTCTTTCTGCACTAGATTTTGGTATCTCTTCTGGGAAGCCCTCCATGACCCTTGTTTCTGATCCCCAGCTAGATAAAGAACCCTCTTCTGGGTCCCCAGCTCCTGTGCAGACCTCTACCAGAGCTTAGTTCACTGTCATTGCTCTACTAGAATGTCAGACTCATAAGGGCTCAGGGTCATCTCTCCATCCTAAGACTCCAGACCAAACCTGGCACACAGAAGATGGTTGCCAAGCACATGTGTCAAGGAACCCAAAGGCATCTAAGATTCACAGCAGCATGAAGACAGAGGGCCTCTGAGTCATGTTCCTGCACAGTTTTCAAAAGTGCTGACCATAGTGCCCAAACTGGTTCTCCCAGACCTCCTTGAGGGAGGAGGAGAAGAGCCAATTCAGTCACTGGGAAGAAGTACTTTGTCTGGACAGAAAGTGACACATGGTGGAAAGGACTTGCATTTGGAAGGTCAGCCAAAGAAAAGTGAGAGCCTGACCAGAGCCCAGGACCTGAGCCAGAATTTGAGGAAGGGCAAGTGGAGTGGGATATGGGACTGGGAGATGGGATGGATGCCCTGACTCACCCAGGATGTCACTGGTCTTGACTGAGACAGTGTAGGAGGTCCACTCCATCATCTCTTCCCCATCAATGACAGCACACATCTCACACACGAGGGTCTTCTTGCCCTTCCGCTGGGACAGCCAGTCTCCATAGTAGAACATGGTCAGGTCTCCAGTATTCATGTTCTTTAGGAGGATCTGGATGAGAGGAGCCAGTGTGGGAACACCCCCCCTCACCTCCACCAACAGTCCACCTGCGAATATAGGCCCCTTTACCGAACCCCAAGGACCCACGATGAATTCTTCTGACCAAGATTCTCTGGGAAAAAGACCCTGCATTGTATGTCTTGCACAGGGGCTGAAACCTCTTAGTTTGGGGATTTGGAAATGGGTAATTCATTCAAAGCTGTTTCTGAGAGGTACTTTTATTGTGCACAAGAAATGTTTGTTGAATACATGACAGAAAAAGGGACCAACCAAACCACTGTCAGCCATAAATACCCTTAGTTGGCCAAGTTGTCCTTGGTGTGGGCCCCTTATTGTTGGCTCAAGGAAAAGCCGCTAATGGCTGAAGAGGGGGAGTGGGAACCTCAGGGGACTCAGGATAAATAGCCTTTGGTGGCTGGGAGATTTGAGGACTAAATCAGGGAGAGCAGAGCCCAAGATGGAAAAAGAGGCAGCTACCTAATGTGTGATCCTAGGGCACCAAAATCTCCCTTCCATCCTGCCTGTAGTGCCCAACATTAGACCCTCTGCTGTCCCGGTTCTTGCTACTTCTCTCTCTATCCTCCCAATTTACCTCCTCCAAGAAGGACACATTATGTCTGTCCACATTATACTGACAGCACATACTGAACACAAACAACTGAAACTATGTTCTCTGGTTAATTCAAGCCAAAGGACTCACTGGATCACATAGATCTGATTCATGTCATAACCCTCTAAAGTGACATTTGCTCTTTAACCAGGTCCACTGATAACCGAGACGAGCAGGAAGAAGGGTTGGGTTGTGGGTGGAAGGAAGACATTTACCCTCTCCAGGAACCACTCGGGCCGGCTGCCCAGGCCATCAATTCGGATCCGCATCTTGGTGAATGGAGCAATGTCCAGGATCTCCATGATGAAAGTGTCATTCTGCTCCCGCTCAAATCTGGGGAAGAGAGGAGGGGCATAATGCAGGATGCTGGCTAGAGTGAGGGGTTAGGCCTGAGGGAGGATGGAAAGAGAGGCTCCCAGTGACTCCCCAGCAGTCTGTCCCTTGCACCCCAGATGTGTTCCTAAAAAGACTGGGTTAAGTGAGTTTGGCTGATAGCCATCCCAATCTCATTCTGCCAGCCACCTAGAGCAGTCCAAACTTCTCTCTGGGACTTGGTTTCCTCATCCTTATTCTGGTGGAAATGACACTGGTCCTGCAATCTCACCAAAAGAATGTGACAGCAACTTAAAATGTAAAAGGAATTCCGTATCTGCAGGCTTCAAGTGAGATTCTAAGAGTGACAGGGCTGCCATAAATGGTGGGGCAGCTTGTACACTACTCAGCTCTAGATGATACCGTTTACATTTTTCTGTACACAATCTGCAAAACTAAATGCAGTGGCCCGAGTAATGATACCAATAACTATTAAGTGGCAAGCACGTAGAGGTAACATTGCTTTTGTTGCTATTACTATTTTTCTGCTGAATGACCTCATCCTCTCAGAGACGCTCTATCTTGCTTTCTTACTGCTCTTCCTACAGGGCTACACGTGTAATGCAACCTTCAGTGCTGCTTGCTTGACTGATAACTGATTCCAGATAATGCTGCTGATAACTATTTCAGATAATGCTGCTGATAAGCCTTGGGGGTAATGCAAGCGACACTGAAGATGGGATGCCACTTGGCGTTTGGGCTTCCTTGTATATAAGACATATGTTTAAAAACAGAGGCCACATCCTCTCCAACACACGAATGCAAGTTGGTGTAGCCACTTTGGAGAACAGTGTGGAGATTCCTCAAGAAATTAAAAATAGAGCTTCCCTATGACCCTGCAATTGCACTGCTGGGCATTTACCCCAAAGATACAGATGTAGTGAAAAGAAGGGCCACCTGTACCCCAATGTTTATAGCAGCAATGGCCACGGTCACCAAACTGTGGAAAGAACCAAGATGCCCTTCAACGGGCGAATGGATAAGGAAGATGTGGTCCATATACACTATGGAGTATTATGCCTCCATCAGAAAGGATGAATACCCAACTTTTGTATCAACATGGACGGGACTGGAAGAGATTATGCTGAGTGAAATAAGTCAAGCAGAGAGAGTCAAGTATCATATGGTCTCACTTATTTGTGGAGCATAACAAAGAACATGGAGGACATGGGGAGATGGAGAGGAGAAGGGAGTTGAGGGAAATTGGAAGGGGAGGTGAACCATAAGAGACTATGGACTCTGAAAAACAACCTGAGGGTTTTGAAGGGGCGGGGGATGGGAGGTTGGGGGAGCCAGGTGGTGGGTAATAGGGAGGGCACGTACTGCATGGAGCACTGGGTGTGGTGCAAAAACAATGAATACTGTTACACTGAAAAGAAATTTAAAAAAAGAAAAAAAGAAAAAAAAGAGATAAAGAAAAACAAAACCAGAGGCCACAGCCAGAGGGGGCTGGGATGGATGGAAAATGCTGCAAACCAAGAAGTACTCCTTCTCTCGGAGGCAGTGGAAGAGCAGAGGCCTAACCCTTTTCGATAACTTGCTCATCTGCATTTTATGATGATTAGCAGTGAAAGCATTCTCCCAGAAGTCTGCTCTAAATCCCTCCTGCTCTAATTTAAGCCCTGCCTGTCGTTCTGGTCCTGTGGAAACTACAAGGGCGTGCTCACAAATCCCCTTGTCGAGCTTGTACTGGAGATTCTCTCAAATTCTCTCAAATAGTTATTCCTCACCAGGTGCATAATTTTGCAGATTTAAGGAACTTTAGAATTTGTTGTTTTTTTTTTTTAAAAAGAATTCTTTGCTTTGTGTTTCTCTTCAATTTTCACCCTTTGAATTTAGCCAAGTATTCCCATTTTATGGAGATTTTATGGTGGGGCAGTATAAAAGGGAGAAAGAAATAAGTTTTTCTTCTAGAAGACTAAAGAGTGGATGACTACGCCCCCTCATCCTTTATTAGAGGCTAGACCCCAGTCCCGCCTGGATGGACCACCTCTCCGTAGGGTAAAAGGTCCACATGCACAGTGGAAGCCCCTCCGGGGCCCTTCATCCCTCCATGACTCACTGGCCGCATGTTTCCTGCTGCCCCACTCCCTCAGATACCTCAGCTGACATGTAGGAGGGCTCCACTTTGACAGGCCACCTGGGGAGAGGCGGTCATCCTCTGATCCAGGTCTGCTTGCCTCTGGTTCAGAAAAGCAGGGCTGCCAAAGTGGTCCAGAGCCTGCCCTGCTCCTCTGCTCAAAGGGGCCTCTACTCAGCAGCAAAAGAGGTAGCGTTGGGAGTGGGGCGTGCGACCTTTGGCTGTCCCCAGTCCTTTCCTGTTCTGGTTTCCTTCCCTTCCCTGACCCCCACCAAAGGCTGTCCTTGGGAAAAGGCCTAGCACCCACTCACCCACTGGTCTCTGGGACTCAGAACAGCCGGAGAGCTAACCAGGGCCCAAGCTTTCATGTGGAAAAGCAGCTATTTGATGGAAGAATTTTAGACATCGCTAAGAAACTAGGGAAGGTTTGTGGGTAGGGGGCCTGCAAAGGGGCTGGCTGGAAGACAGGGAGGAAAGGTATGGGGTCCAAAGCTGGCCTCTCCGGGACAGCTGCCTAAGCAGTCAGCCCTGTGCCACTAGAGGCATGGCTGGGACTCTTGGGAATGGCAGGGGTCAGAGCCTTGGCTACGGCTTCAGGCTAGACCTAGCTCTAGTGGCTTCCAGGCTGGACTCTACACCAAGAGCCATCTAGTTCACGCCCTGCCACCTCCAGTGACGGGCCCCCCGTCAGCCTGGGGCAGCCCTTTCCCTCTCTGGATGGCCGTGGCCAACTCTTAATAATGTTTGGTTTACATGGAGCTGGGCCTCCCTTCATGGGCCCCAGCTCTGCTCACCAGAGCTAACGGTTTCACTGTCAACAGTTCGGCCACACCCAGCGCCGTGCAGCAGTCCCATGCAACCGGCCATCTGACCTCTATTCTCTGGGCCTCTATCAGAGGAACATTAGGCAGCAGTGAAAATGAGCAAATCACAGTCATCCTCAGGGGCTCAGAGAAATCTGAAAATCCTAGTGTCGAGGAAAGAAATTAAACTTGAAAAAATGCCCACAACTTGTCTCACTTACATAACACTGAAATCAAGACTCAGTGGAAGCTGGTTGTTCAGGGAGGTCGGCACAGGGTAGGGATAGAAGGATAAAGGAAAGCAAAAATGTATCTACCTTAAAAGCCAAGACAATACTCACTTCTAGGGTGGGGAGGTACAGGGAACTGGCAATGTTCTTGGGCTGGGGGATGGCTCATAGGTTTTGTTCTGTAAGTGTTTACAATTTATGTACATATATATGTTATGCACGTTATACTTGAACAGATGGCTAGGTACAAATAAATAGAACTATATTCTCTAATTAGCTGGTGACAAAGAGGTATGCGATTATTGAATTATATAAATCATAGAAGGACATCTAACCCCACCCATACATACTTCCTAAGAAACATTAAAATAATTGAATGTCCTTGCAACTGTTGACTATTCCTGATAAGACAGGGATTTCAGAACACTGCTCCATGGGTCACAGCCCCTGTGGTAGGCTGACAAACACTTCCTGCTAGGATGACCCTTAATGCAGTCACAAGTGTCTTTATAAGGAGGAGGCAAAGAGAGATTTGACACCTACATGAGCGAGGAGGCGATGGGGAGGATGGAGCAGGAAGAGGCTGCAAGACCCTGGCCTTGAAGACTGGAGAGACGTGGCCACAAGCTAAGGAAGGCGGGCAGCCCTTAGAAATTGGGAGAAGCAAGGAATGCGTTCTCCCCCAGAACCTTTGAAAGGGGTCGGCCTGGCCTTGATTTCTGCCGAGTGATACTGACTTCAGATTTCTGGCCTGGGGAAATGGGAGAGAATACATCCCTGTGGTTGGAAGCCACTAGATTTGCAGCAAATTTTTAACAAAACCCCAAAGGGCATGGATGGAGCACACTGGGATGTGAAGGGGGCAGATGAGGCCAGACCACCTTGGGACCAGCATAGGGGGTATTCCAAGGATGCGTGAGAAGCAGGATGACCGTCTTAGTGGTAGTGTCAGTGTCCACGGGTGCAGACGTGCCTGGGGGGTGAAAGGCAAGCCAACAACCCCTGGCTCCTCAGATCCCTCCTCGGGGACCACTAAGATAAGTGAACACAGCACATGCCCCATGAGATATCAGGGGGGTGACGGGAGCTGAACCCACCGGCTGCATCCATATGCACAAGCAACCTGGCTGTGGTGTGAAAGTAGACCAAAGGCAAAGAAACCTCAGATTCCAAATATGTGTCATCCCAACATGGCAGAATCAGGCCCTGTGCATGTTCTAATCTCCCAGCGCCCTCTTAAAGCATGGCCTTCTAGCTGAAGACAATGTATCAGGAGGGCTGACCCAGCAGTGGGAGCTGGGACTTTCCAACTGCCTCCCATGGGGGCCCTCAAAGGCAGCCTGCCTTCCCCTTCTGTCCCCTGAGACTTGCCTCCAAGTCTGACTGAGGGAAGGACGCAGCACACCCAACAACTACCCTGACCTTGAAGTCCCCAAAGATGGGCTCCTTCCATTCCCAGAGCTTTAATGCTAACCAGGTAGTGGGAGTTCCAAGTGATAAAGTACAAGACTCACGAGCTTATCAAAGCCATGGCCACAGTCATTGGTCCAATAGTTCCCACCTGTCTCCTGAAATGGCGTCTGGAACCCTACTGGGCTCTTCCCTCTGCTGGCATTCCCTTGGGCTCAGTTCCTCATCTTCTTTGCACTGGGGGCTCGTGAAAGCCATGTGGCCATTCTGTTGGGCAGACCCACAGAACTCTTACTTCCCTTTGCTTCCAGACTAGGAATCTCTCAGGATATGAGGTCTCTACCGGGCCTGGGAATGATTCCTTACAGGCACTTACTTCCCTAAAAAAAGTCACGTATCTTTGTCTAAAAATAGCACCTACCCCCACCAGATACCAGCTGACTCAAATTCCACCATTAGAGACACATTCCTTGGTTTGTGCATTACCTTTTGAGGATGCCATCTTTTTGGATACCACATTAATTCACCAGCATCTCAGTGTGAATTTGTTTACAGAACTGCTTCCCCCAAAGAGGCAAGATGAGAAGTTGGGGGCTTCAGCTGGGGAATGGAGTAAGTGAACAGCTACTGACTTTGACCTCTGGGTCTAACATTTGACAACAGGGCAGCTGGAACAGGCAAACCATGTACGCAGGCATGGCTCTGCCTCCTATCTGGTCATGCACCGTCTCTTGGGGGGGAAGGCTCTCCTTGCACAGCACCAAGCTGTGCACGTGTTGTAAGCCCAGTGAGTCTAACTACCCAAGTCCCTGATCAAGACGCTGACACCTGAAATAAGGCGCAGGTCGAACAGAGCCAGCTGCTGATGAAATCAAGCAAAATTTGCCTTGGGTCAGAGGTCTGAGCTTCCAAACTAGAGGTGGTAAGGAACAATAGCTCTCAGCACAAAATAAGTCTTTATTCAGAGAAACAAAATCCTTACAATATGGATGTGATAAGCGCTTCAAATCACTTACAATATGGTTGTATTATAATGTGACTCTCAAGCAAGACGTACAGAATTTAAGTACTGCCAGAAAGGAGTGTATCTACCCTACCAGCAACTACTTCTGTGTATGTCTGTGAAATAGGATGTGATGTTGACATGGGATAATCAATTAAAGAAAAAAGAAAACTCAACAGGACGTTGGGCTTGGGATGGAGGTTAGGGCCAGAGTATAGAGAGCATGAAACTCCAGACAGACAGTGGCTAGACTGCATGAGACAACAGAGCCGGGCCCCACCACCTCCAGGAAGCCTCCCAGGTGACCAGACCATGGCCTGAGCCCCAGCAGGCCCACAGTAGTCGGGCCTGGGTTGCCCCGCTCTCCCGCTCAACGTATCAGGGGCCAGGGTTGGCCTGGGGGACAATGGCTGAACACAGAAAACCAGGACAAACCCAGGACTGAGTCAGGACTTCAGTGAAAGGGCAGACAGTAAAAGCTGTGGGGAGTTCACCTTTATCATCATTATTGATGACATAAGGGGCAACAGAACCTCATGCTTAAGGCCATGGACCCCTGGATGCAGCTCCCAGTGTTATGTGACCTTCAACAGCATGATTTCACCTTGCTGTGTCTCAGTTTTTGTGTGAAAGGGGATGATAGAAATGGTCCTCAGAGAGCCGCAGAGAGAACTGTGCCAATGCACTCAGTGGGCTTAGGGAAATGCCAGGTCCATAGTAAGGTCACTCTGGTGTTCATGCTGTTGCTGTGGCTCCCCAAGTGTTAAGCTGTGTGGGTTCAGGAATCTTCTGGTCATACTCCGCCTCCTATGTCTGAGACAGTGCCTGCCATATATTAGGTGTTCAGTTATTTTTTAATATTTAAAAAGTACTTTTGGCTTTTTATTTGCAATCATTTTTGACTTGTAGGAGAGGAGCAAAAATAGAACCGAGTTTCTGTGTTCTCTTCGCTCAGCTTCCCCTAATGTTAACATCTTACATCACCATGGTACGGGGAACGAAAACAGGAGAGTCACAAGGATACAATGCTATCAACTAATAGACAGACTTTACAATAAACATTTTTAGGTGATGGAGGGTGGGAGGGAAAGAGGGAGGGAAGGATGGATGGAGGAAGAGAGGGAGAGAAGGAAGGAAAGAAAGCAGGCAGGAAGGCAGGCAGGAAGGAGGGAAGGAGCTCACTGTGGGCTGAGATGATCAAGGCAGGCTTCCTGGAGGAGGTAGATTTGAGCTGGCCCCTGGAAGAGAAAGGCCCTGAGACAGAAGAGAACGGATGAGAGGTATTCCAGGAGAGAGGAATCTCCTGGATAGAGGTGTGGAGGCTAGAAGGCCCTAATGTATAAGGGGAGAGGGAGGGAAGCAGCTGATTGAGGCAGAGTGGGACTAGAGGCTAGGGGACTGGATGTGCAGAAGGGCGAGGGGCAGAAGCCCCCTCTGGATACCTGGCCTTCTTTTTGTCCAGCTTCACTTCCTCTGTGCTGCCATTGATGCCGTAGAGGGTCATAAAGATATTGGAGTCTGTACCCCCGCCGACCACATCACCCGTCCACACCGTCATCTCATAGAGCACCTGCCGAGAGAGGGATGCTGTGAGAGCTGCCGACAGTTCTGCCCAGGCCCATGCCAGGCCTGCCACGTGCTGAGGGTCAGCAAGCACAATTCCAGGTCTGTCTCTGTGTTGGGCACAGCCAGCAGACCCCATGAGCGTCCGTGAGCAGTGACGCTCGAAGGATAACCACTGCTTCCCCGATTTACTCTTCAGGTTGGGATTTGGCCCTTTTGCCTGAGGTTTGTTCCAAAGAGAATGTGTTCCTTCTGTCTGTCTCCGCTGGAGGGGGAAGGGGCAGCCTGCTCTTCCCTGGACGGTGCCTCACTAGTTCTTTCTCCGGGGCAGCCTTGCAGCAAGAGGGGCCACCTTTGTCCATGTTCTGGAATGTCCTCTGGCTTTTTTCTCTGTTCCCTCCTGCCAGGCTTCCCATCTCCTCTGAACACAGCTGGCCCTCCCTTCCCCTGAGACTGCAGCACAGCCTTCTCACCTGGTCCCCACTACCCAGAAGCCTTCCAACTCAGAACCCGAGTTATGTGTCACAGTGATCACGTTCCCGACGTTGTGCCTGTTGGGGGCTGGGGGCTGGGTGCTTTTCAAGCAGCATCGAGAATCTTTGCCATGATACCATGAGGGTAGAAGTGGTCTCAGCAGGCCTGGCCCAGAGGCCAAGTTCACTACCTGTTTGCCCAGGTAATGAGGGAAGAGTCTCTTGCTTTATCAGGAAATTCCTCTCAAACCTTAACAGGGCATCGTGGTGGCAGGAGGAGCTACTGGGAATGAAGGCAGGAGCCTGGTGCTTTTTTGCTCTTATTCAGACAGGCATGAAAAACAGCAAGATCAAAATGAGAGCTTTGGTGACCCCATGGAGACTGGCCCCTTAAGGCTAGTGCCTCCAGACTATCGTGTTCTCTGGGCCCATCGTTCTCTCCTTTACACAGATGTGTCCCTTTTCAGGTAATAGGTTGTTTCCAGAAAGAGACACAGAAATGGGGCTTTTGTAATTCTGGTCTGATAGCTCCTGGGGAGATGGACTGTCCAAAGAATCCTGTGGTTCTTTGCAAAGTGATAAAGCTGTGTTCTTTTGTAACGTCAATACTAGGGGCGTGGATCTGCATTTCCACAGACTAAAGGGCTCAGGGGGAGATACAGCTGTACTGAGTGGGGTGTGCGTTGGGGGGGGCAGCACGCCGCACACACACTCACGCCCACATGCACGCTGGGAACTGGGTCAGGACAGAGGTCCCCAGATGAACTGTGTGCTCACCCACACCATCCGTCTGGCCACAGATGGAGATGTCTGGGTAAGGGGGGGGTGGATCTATGCTGTAGAAAGTTCTGCTTTCTGGCTTTCGAGCAGGGGAGGGGAAGGCATCCATACTCCTGCCTCTCAAGGTTCTCAGAGCCCCACAGCCTTCCTTGTTTCCATATACAATACAAGAGGGACCCACTCAGGCCCAGGGTGATTTCTTCTTACCTTCTTGGGACACCTTCTGACCTACATCTATAGCCCACTGGTTTAGATTCAGGATCAGAGTTGAGGGCTGGAGCATTATGTTGAGCCCACAGCTTTTTGGTGGGAAAAAGCCTGCAGGGTCATACAAACCAGGGCTGTCTGACCCACCAACTGGCCACGTATCCTTGGGCCTAGCCCTCAGGCATCCAGCACTGACTTGTGAGTTCATGCAACTTCATCCCAGATCACGCGGCCAGTTAGAGGTGGAGGCGGACAGGAGCCCAGAGCTCCTGTCCTTCAAGGGTCTCATGCCAGCAGTTCTCACTGCCCTGTAAGATCCTGAGGCACGTCGTAGTCCACATGCTGTCTTTCCCCACCACTGTCCTTGGGCATGGAGGAAGCCTTTGGGAGAAAACGGCTCTGCACACCTATGCAGGGCTTGCAAAGCTCTTCAGGGACTGTTCATGACCTCACTTGCTCTCATCAAGATCTTCTTACATGGAACAGGATAGAAAGCGTTATTTCCATGGACTGTATGAGAAGACTAAGGCCCAGAGAAGTTACGCGATTTGCCCAAGGTCACACGGCAGCAGACCCAAAGAGACTCGAGTCTCTTGGCTCCTAGCAAAGTGAGTCTGGCTGGTGCACCAGGCTTCAGACCTGTCAGTGCCCCAGCAATGAGTCTCCTGCTTCCCTCACTTCTGCCTCCCCTTCGGCTCTCCTATCCGATCCTGCATGGCCCTTGCCATGCCACAGGCACAGCCAGGCCCCTTTCCATACCTTTTTCCCTATGTTCACCACCATGGCGTCCAGGAGGTCGAAGACACGGGAGGTGACGCCGTCGCCTCGGTCCTTGGCAAGCCAGCAGTTGCAGCGCAATGTGTACTTGGTGCCCTGGGTGGGCACGGCCAAACACAGCTCCTCCACCAGCCAGCAGCTTTCGGGGGAAGCCCCATCATGGCCCAACTGAGAGGGGACACACCAACAGTCTGGGTAAAACTGGGAAGGAAGCCCTCACCACTCAGCATCCCCCTCCCTGTTTTGCACCTCCCTCCCTCAGGGCTTCCTCCCAATGTGCTCTGCACACAGACCTGGGTCCCTCCCCCAGAGGTGAGGAGGTTTTGCTGATGAAATAGAAGTCTCTAATCAGATGATTTTGAATTAATTAAAAGATTATCCTGGGTGGGCCTCACCTAATCAGGCAAGCCCTTTAAGAGAGGGTCTAGATGTCAGAGATAGAAGAAGTCAGAGAGATTTGAAGCAGAAGAGATTGTGTCTTATTGGTCTTGACAAAACAAACTGCTGTGTTTTGGAGAAGGTCATGTGACAGGAAAGGCCTGCAGTCTCTGGGAACTGGCAGCCTCAGTCCTACAACCGCAAGGAAATGGATTCTGCCAATGACCAGTGAGCTTGGAAGAGAGCCCCCAGCCTCAGATGAGACCATAGCCCTAGCAGCAACTTGACTTCAGCCCAGTGAGACCTTGGGAAGGGGACACAGCTAACTCACATCTGGATTCCTGACCTGGGAAACTGGGAAATAATACATCTATGTGATCTTATGCTAAGTTTGTGATAATCTGTTACACAGCAATGGAAAACTAACACAGCAGATATCTCAGTGGAACTCTGAGACCCAGCAGGGCCGTGAATCATTCAAGGTCACCTAGTTGATGGCAAAGGCCAGGGGACCTTTCCCCATGACCTGTCCCGAGCTGGGGCTCCAGGTCAGTTGCTCTGTTTGCCCTCCACACCTCCAACTGCTATGTCCTGATCAGCTCCTTCCATCCCTGGGGGTAGGCACCATCCCAGGACCCAGGGACCAGCACCTCTATTTTCTTGATGATGCCCACATCCAAGCCTGCAACATAGAACTCCTCCACGGAGCCACAGCTGAAGCCCTTCTTTCCCCGGGGGAAGTCCAGCCAGATGCGGTTGCTGTGTTCATCGTCCTCCCCAATGAGTAAGATGAAGGCCCGGCTGTCGGTGGCTGCATCCTTGTGCTTCCCGGTGGTGACCGACACATAGTAGGGAATCACTGCAAGAGATTATGGGACCCAAATTCATAATGGGCCAGTGGACATAGGTGGGCTCACAGGCTTGGAAATGACCTTTGGAGAGCACAGATTATAGCTCCGTGCCTCTGAGACAAAGTGTGACAGAGCTTTCCAGATTGGTGAATGATCTATGGTGAACATGTACTCTCCCGGGAATGAAAGACTGGTATCTCCAAGTGAAGATCATCCTACAAGAGCATTCTTGCCACTTCTAGAAGCCCTTCTGACCAATGACTTCAGTTGCACTCCCATGTGAAGTAGGGCAAGACCAACAGCCTTTCACCAGGTACAGGGGTTTGATGCCTAGAAAGCTTTCTGTAGTCAGCAAAAATAAAGTGGGCAAAAACAAGGTCTCACAGAAAGTAGGAATTAGGGGAAGAAAAAGAAAATAGTATTATATATTATATAATATATACATATACATATATATGTATAACATAGTAAGTATAAGTTCTAGAAGGTATCCATTTCCAAAACAGACCAGGTTAATCAGTATAAAACCTTGCTCAGGTATGTGGCAGAGTTCTAATTGCCCAGTGAGTATCCATTCTTCTTGCAGCTAGGCACGCTCATAAAATATAAGCAGATACTGCTGGGTGAGTTTCTGGGGAAATTTCTGACTCAGCTGGGAGGAGGGCACTTTTTCCCTTACCCTTCCCATTTGTTCTGCTTGGAATGTGGATGTGATTGCTGGAGCTCCAGCAGTCATCTTGGAACCATGGGCAACCTTTAGGATGGAAGTTCCTGACTATATCAGAACCTACTGTATCAGTCCCAGTTGCCTAGCTGTGAACTTTTATGTGAGAGAAAAGAAAAATCCCTCATTTGTTTAAGCCACTATCTTGTTTCAGTCACTTGCACTTACTAACTCATACAAGTTGGATCCCTTCTCTGGGATCATCTTCCTCAGTATCTTGGGAGACAGTGCTCTGGTATAGGTTATAGGAAATATGGTTATAGGTTGTGCAATTTGTATCTCTTTGAAAGTTTCCAAACAAGTCCTTCCTGGCTGGAATTACCAGCATTGCTTTCTGCACCTGTCCACAGCCTTATTTCATCTTTACAGGAGGCCCTGTTGGCCTTTCACAGTTGATCATAGCACTTAATTCAGGAGGAGCACTTTCTTGTGGGTCCTGTCATTTAGTCACAGAGTGAGAAGGTAAAATATAAAATGACTGATTCTGCCCAGCTCCAGAGACACGCCTCCCCCCAACATGGTCTCCTAGAAGGGAACAGAGTGGCTCATGCTCTATACTTAAGACGGCTGAACAGACAGGCAATGACTTTAAATGTCGGATAAACAAACACAGAACTGCTTTATCTCAAAAATACGGTTGGAAAAATGAGCTTTTCAGGGCATTACAATATTGTTTTATGGAGGAGCGAAAAATTAAGGCCAAAAGAGTGACTTGTCCAAGGCTACATATATTCTTGTCAGAACCAAAAATGGAACTTAACCATCTTAGGACTTCTTCCGCTTCCTCACTACATCATACTATGCCTTAAGTCTACATGGCTGATGTTTTTCACGGGAAACTCTATGGACACACAAGGGGTCCTCACTGCTGCTGTTGAATTCTGTCTTATGAGAACTGTCCCAGGACCTCAGGGCTGAATCTATATTCAGCAAGTCTGGGTGAGGGCAGAGAGTACCGTAATGCCCTCCTGGTGGCAGGTAATGGATTAAGAGCATCATCCCCCTACCTTCTCTTAGTCTTTTTTCCCCCTTCTGCAACAGGGCTGATAGCTGCCCTTGCAGGTTGTTGTGGGGTGGAAACAGGCAGTCTGGGGGAATTATAAAGCATTAGGTAGAAGTCAGAGGACAGTGGGCAAGTGCACGGCCTGCCCAAGAAAACCTTAACCATGTGTCCAGGTGCCTGCCCTTCCTCCACCAAGCTCCCTGCTTGGCTTACCCGGGCCCTCCTGCACGTAGTCCACCATGGGCCCCGTCACTGTGGCGATGTCGACGTCGGCCATCTTGGAGCTCAGGGCGATCTCCCAGAAGTCCGCGGGGCTGCTGCAGTTGCTGCTTCGGTCCCCTGTGTACTCCTGCCCAGAAAACCCCAGTCCCACTACAGCTCTGGTGCCTTCTTCCAGAGCACGAGGCATGAGGATGGGGGCGAGCCGTGGCTGAGCCAAGTCCTCCCACCCCACACTGCCAAGGCCTTTCCTGCACCTTCTCGTAAAAGAGCCTCTCGAGCCGCCCGTCTTCCTTCTTCAGGGATAGCCAGCGCCCGCACAGGAACAAGAACTCGTCCTCGTTGGTGTCGTTCCAAATCTCCACCTTCTCCACGTACCAGTCTGCACACCACCTGCTGTTGTCGTGGCGGAGCTTGATCTTGTAGATGACACCCAGGTCAGCGGCCTCGATGATGAACGTGTCCGCCTGGGGAGACCAGATGTGTGGGCTCAGGGGAGGTGCACCCCTCCTCCTGCTGCAACCCCAACCATCCAGCACCTTCTATCCCCCTCAGCTGCCGGGCTGAACAAACCTTCCTAGCTGGGAGCCCTCCAGGCACAAGTCCCTAACAGAGTGCTGGGTATTCTGAGGCTTCCCTTTCACAATGGCCCCGTTTTGCAGTCCCGTTCCTCCTGCAGTACCCCTTGTGGATGTCTGGAAGATGGAACGTGAGTGGGTGTGGGGCAGACAGGGGTACTCAGCCTGGTGCTGGTACCTGGATGTCCTTGGTGGAGTGTCAGCATGAGTTCAGGTGGGGGGCTGGAGAGAGGACAGAGAGGGGGCCTGAAACTCCCAGGGGGGAGTCAGGGAGGCAGTCAGAGGAACCTCTGGGCCAGGCCCAGGAGAGGCAACAGAATAGGGAGAGGCTCTGGTGGAGGCCAGGCTGAGGAGAGCTCAGGGACACCATCTGGAATGCAGGTACAGGCAGGTGTTCTGTGGGGTGTGATGTAAAGCCCTCTGGGTCCCTGATTATCCCTTCAGTAAAGGGTTGTGACACTCTCGGGTGCTTGGATTCTTTTGGGTTTGCTCAGTGAGATGTAGAGTTCCAGGCCTTGAGGGGGGCTCGGTCAAAACACAGGCTATGTGTGGCTGGCAGGAGCTTGGGGCAGGGGAGGAGAGGCTGGTGGCTTTGGGTTACAGTGCTTTTCTTCCAGAAGATGGAAGATGTGCTGAGTCACTATGGAGCACTGGGAACCCAGACACAGACAGGGCGAGGAAGCCTCTGCCCCTCGTTGGGACCTCCCCACCCAGGGCAGGGAGAGGAGGCGGTGGGTCAGTACAGCCCAGGTGTGGGAGCAGCCACCTGTCTGTGGACTGGAGGCAGGCCCGGGCAGACTCTTCTGGTGGTGGCAGGAAGCTAAGGATGGGGTGGCCGGGCCTTGCAGGCAGCCCGGCAAGTCACTCTGCGGGCGGAGGCGGACTGCAGGTGAGCAGTGCACAGCTGATGGGGCCCGCCACAGCGCTGCCAAGTGGCTGAGATCATCAGGGCAAAAACAGGTACAGCCCGTGACCTAGTCCCTCTTTGTTTCTGTCCTGAGGGGACACCTTTACATATGCATGAAGATTTTTACTGCAGGACAATTTCTACAGTGGAAAGCTGGGAGCCACGCGCCGTCCACGGCTTGGGGAAAGGCTAAATAACCTTGGCGATACTGTGTGTAGGATGGCATGTATGCGGTGGTGACGAAGGATGAGCCATCTACGCTTGACGATCCTGACACGGAAAGATTTCCAAGGTACGCCGCTGCACGCCAAAGGGGGAGCTGAAGAAGCATTCATCTAGGCTAATGTCTTGTATGTAAAACACTGAAAGCAGGGAACAGCATCATGGATTTTCTCTGGGAACATGAACCTGGATGTGGAGAACATGCCCAAAAAGGTTTGGAGACAGGAGAGAGCGAAAAGCATTGTGCGGTGGGTGCTCCACACAGGCTGGCTGGGTGGGCCTGAAAGGTCGTGAATCCTGCAAAGGGCTCAGGCTGGATCTGGGATCGTGGAGCGCCCCTGGTGGGTTTGTCGGCTTTGGACTGGGTGAGATGAGGAGGCCCAGGGCACAGAGCAGAGAGCGCAGGGGGTTCAATAAGCCAGGTCAGCTAAGGAAGGGCTCAGGAGCTAATAGGGCTGACCTAGGAGCTGTGCAGAAGGGAGAATCTCCAAGACCTGGCTTTGGGCTGGAAGTGGGTGGGTGGTGCTCATTGTGGGGGAAGATGGGGGGCTTCTGTTTGTGCAGGAAATGGTCAGAAAAATGGAAGCTGCTGGATGCTCAGCGGTGAACTTTGAGTCACAGAAACCACCAGTGAGTAAACCAGAAGTGGCTCTAGCTCCTTGATAGGAGAAAAGGAAGAGAAAGGGATGGGTAATAGAATAGGGCAAAGGCTTTTCTTAATACGTAACGACTGCTAAGATACAAAATCTGGCTCTGAACCCAGAAGGGAATGGACTGCATCACCTTCACTTATAAGTTCATTCATTAACGTGCTCTACAAATATTTGCTGCGCCTACTCCATGCCTGGCTCCGTGGATTTGGCCACAATGACACATGGACCTGCTCTCTCTGAGCCACATGCCGCTGTTTTACAATGCATTCTCCAGGGGTCGGCTCCAGGCGCCATCAAAGGCAGGGGAAGGTGAGCTCCCCAATCCTCAACAACGCTGAGCACTAACGAAGAGCTAGGCACTTCAGATGTTTTAATTCAGTGAAGTTATTTTACAGTGGAAGAAACCGAGGCACAGAGATGTCAAGTAACTTGCCCAGGATCACACAGCTAGTCAGTGTCACCACCTGAGTCCCCTGACCTCTTTGCATTCCATTTTGTCCAAAGTGGTTAGACCTCCCATTAGTTACTTTATGAGTGCAGCAAACAATTACATGTGTGCGTGTGTGTGTGTGTGTGCGTGTGCGCGTGTGTGTGTGAGAAATTATTTCTCCCTGATACAGTGTTCTTCCATCTCTTGTCCTGTTCGTCAGCCCCGGGGCACAGTACCTATCACACTTCCCACTTCTGAAGCAGTAAACCAAAGCGAAAGATAAAGAGTTCCAATCTGGGTAATAGAACAAATGAATGGAGCGCCGGCCTGACTAACCCGGGACCTCGAGGCCAGGCTTGGCCCATGGGGTCACCAGCCAGCTGCAGACCCGCTGAGATGCCACTGCTATCCTTGCTCCACAGCAGATTTCCTTCTCACTAGTGGGAAATGTTTCAGGCCAAGGATCACACCCAGGTGAGGGTCGGCCTAAGGAGACCCCTGCTAAATACCCACCGGTCGATGCAGGAAACCCCCATGTGCGCACGGCCACGGGCAAGACCGCAGGTCGGGCTACCGATCTCCATGAGGAGACCCGCCCACAGTGAGCTGACTTCTCTGATGATGACTCCCCCTGACCCCCAGACAGACAGCAACCTGGGGCTCAAACAGGCCTCACGCAAACCCCACCCCTGCTCTACCTCCTCCCCAGATCAGGACCCAGGGTGCATGCACAGGCTGAGAGAGGTGACCGGCCACTCTGCAGGGGGAATCGCTAAGCGTAAATACCCACACGAGGGAGCACAACACTGCACAAGGTTCACGGACAGCCTCTGGCACCAAGAGGAGCTGACCCCAGGCCACTGGACCTAGGAAGGGAGGGGAAGGGGGTAAACTCTGTGTGCCCTGCGTACCGTTCCTTTCTCGAACTTGTTGGTACGGTTCTCTGACTTGCCAAGGTACCGCTCCCCGGTGTCCCCCAGATCTCCGTAGATGGTGATGTAGACCTTGGCGTCCGTCCCTGCCCCGGGAACATTTCCTGTGAAGATCTGCACCGAGTACAGCACAACTGGGTGGGCGGTGAGACCAAGGACAGACAGACGGACAGACAAAGGGAACAAAAGAATGGCATTACTTCAGACTGGAGGGAACTGGATTTGTAGGAGGTGTTAAGCCTCTGGCCCAGGCCGGGAGGAGGAGTTAGCGTCTGCCTTATTATTTGTTCACTTGTGTACATTCTGCTACAAATCCGCAAGGATTCGCGGGCGGGGAGTCTGCCCAACTGATCTGGACATGGGTGGCCTCAAAGACGTGGAGGACGGAGGCTTCCCCCGGCATCTGTCAAACCATCCACGCATCTAGCTGCCTGCGCCGCTGGGGGGAGGACACAGGAGACCGCCCAACATGTCTCTGGCGCAATGTGGTCACTACATCTACCAGATGACAGTATGCCTTCCCCGTTTGAGGGTGATCAGGATCCATGCCTGCTGCTGCTAAACACTCTTTGGAAGAAATCAAGTATTTTTTTTTGAAGGCATAGCTTCCCCATAGTGTCCATGTCCTTATTTCTATTTGTTCTTCAGCTCCCTGCAATCCGGTGCCTGCCTCCAGTGACCATCACCTTCTCCTTCACCTCCTGTGGCCTGCGGCAAGGACTCTAGGAATGCTGGTGTGACAGTTATTAAAATTATCAAGGAAAATAAAAACAAATGCTGTCTTGTCTTCGTTTTGCTGTTGTGGGCTCATAGAGGAAGAGTGAAGTATCTCCTTTTCCGACCTCCACCCCAGAGGCAGAGGCGAGCTGTGCATTTTACGAGGCTAAGGATTCTTTGTCTCCTCCCCCTATGCGTCTGTCCCAAGAGCTTTGGAGTTTCAGACCAAGAAGAGGGGACTTGCCTGGATGATCCCCAAGGGGAGGGGTGGAAACTGTGGCTTTGAAGTGGAGGGCAGGAGCGGCCAGACTGGGAGGAAGGTTCGTTTCCCCAGCCTGCAAGAGGGCGAGGGCTCGTGAGTCCACTTGGCTGGCAGGGACGCCGCATCTGTACTCGGAGCCCCTGCAGGGAGATGGCTGCGGGGTTATCTGGGAACTTGAAGCAAGGAGGCCTCATGGCCAAGAAGAGGGTTTCAGGATGAGGCTGAGGTGTCTCTGGCCACCTAGACAAAGGACGCCTAGAGAACCAGCAACTACTGTCACCATGTGGTGGGAGGATACAGGTGTCCATAGTACCTGTCCTGGACTGAGGACCAGGCCCCTCCCGCGAGGCTCAGGATTCTCATGAAACCAAAAAGAGGAATTCTTTCTCCCTGTCGTGACTGGGATGGACTTTCTTCCCAACCCCTGTAAGTGGGCTCAGACCACATTTAATTAAATCGAGAAAAGGAGGGTGAAGTGAGTTGCTCATACCCATGGTTATGGAACGTGTTCACGCCCACCCTGTGGTTCCTATTATTCTCCTCTTTTTCCCTGGGACTCCACAGCGTTATTCTCCCCTGCTCTCCATCTGCCTCTCTGGTCGCTCCTTCTGGAGCAGCCTTACGCGTTCCTAATCTCCTTCCCGCCTCTCAGATGCCTGGTTCTATCCGCTTCCCTCAGCTCCCCTCCTGCAGACCCGGGGCATTGAAAGCCGTGAGTTTCTCCACTCTGTATCTCCATCCCAGTTCCCTCCTGGCTCGGATCCACGGCCCTGTCACCTAGGGTACACGTCCGCCTTCACTAGATGTCACAAACTCCCCTGTAAACCTGAACTCTGAAAGTCCCTTTCCAAGCCTTCTCCCCACCCACCCTCCCTGCTCAGCACTCTGTTCTGCAGATCGCCACAGTGCCCATGAGCGTGGCTCTCAGGGGCCTGTCCCCACCCAGGCCGGGAACCAGGACTAGTCACGCTGCCCTCCACCCCTGCCTCGTCAGCTCAGTGCCACATCCGATAGCATTTCACGCGTTGCATTAATAAACAAAAGCTCCTCTTTGGTGTTGAAGCGTCAACATTACCCAGGTCTGTCTGGCTCCTGCTGACAGGAGGTGACATGAGGAATCTTGTCACAGTTTAGACACAACAATCGACTGTCCTCCCCTGCACGTTTCCTCCCCAGTCACTTCCTGGCTGTGCGTTCAGCCCTGCTCCACACTGACATAGGACCTTTTCTCGGAGCCCTTGGTGCAGAGTGGGGTGCTGTGTCACCAGGGGCTGTGGCTGAATGGCCCCCCTTCTCCCCCTCCTCCACCCCCCGCTGCTCTTTCCAGCCCTTGGGGAATGGAAAACTGATTCAGCTTCTGGGCGCTGAGCAATGCAGTTGTGCAGCCAAATCCAGCTATTTCTGGATCCTCCCCCCTCCCTGTCCCACCCAAGCCCCACGGCTCTCAGTGGAGAGATGTTTCCCTAGAAACATCACCAGGCACGGAGTGGGCTTGTGGCATGTTATTAATACAGAACAGCCCAAGTGTGCCGCTGGGACAGCTTTCCAGGTTGTCCTCTGGGATCCAAGTAGAAAAGGGAATTCTCCCCCAGACTTAATAGCAAAGGGATTTGGGTAGGGAAAGGCACATGAGAGAGGCGACGCCTGTTTTTATTTCTAAGCAAATGACAACTGAGATGAAAGGAAATGTTAGAGCTATGGCTGCTTTACACCCCCCTGGTTCCTCATGGGGCCTGGAATCTGGGATTTCACTCCCCTTTTTTTCCAAGACGAGATGCGATGCAACCTATGTGAGCTGGATCTCCAAGCTCCCAGAGCATCTCCGGTCCGCGCAGACTGCCCCCCCTGGGGAGATCGCTGGTGTTCTTTCATGTGTCACTGGTGGCGGAAAGCCTGTTTTTTGCACGAGAGTTTGATTTTTGACACAGCTAAAGCTCACTCGGGGCTCACCGAGTAACCTGGCTATTGATGGGACAGCGGCATCATGTTCAGAAAAGAGGTGCGACTGTCCCCGTGGTCTGGGAAGAAGGTGTGTGTGTGTGTATGTGTGTGCGCGTGTGCACACATGTATGCACGTGCACTCACACGTGCATGTGCACACACAAGGTAAAAAGAAAGTGGAAGAGAAGGCCAAGGACGGAGTCTGAGGAAGGCCACCTCTGGTGAAACACCACCTGGCGCAGAGAGGACAACAGCGCTCAGTGGGCCACACAGAGAAACGAGAGAGGAGAACCGCCCACGAGCAAAGGAAGACGTGCACAGAAGGTGGGTCAGGCTGCCGCAGAGCCTGGGAACCCCGGTGAGGAACGGACGGAGGTAACTGCCCTTAGAGAGAAGAAAGTCGGGGCTCTGGATGCTCAGGGGCCGCACCCAAGCCCTGGGCACAGCTCTAGCTACACACACGTCCCGGGTGCTTCCTGGTTCATACCCAGGAGAGACAGGTGGGTCCCGCCAGAGCAGGGAGAACCGAGCCCTGCAGAGGAGTAGCAGAATCAGCGAAGAGGCAGGAAGCCTCAAGTGCCAGGGGGATCCAGACACAGGAGAGCAGGCATCTGGAGGCCAGGGAAGGACGTGTTGTGAGACAGCCAGGACCCTGAAGTGCAGCCATTGATCAGCTGTGTGAACGTGGGCAGCTTAGAGCCCCCTGTGGGCCTCAGATCCCCTCTCCACGGACTGGAGTTAATAACAGACCCTGTGTCCTGGCACGAACACTTGGCCTGGCACGGGGCAGGTGCATGACGGGCCGAAGGGCCGTGGCTGACCATGCGGAGAGCGTCACACTTACTGTCCAGAGGTTCCTCCACTTCCTTGTAGACTTGCCTTAAGGACCCATCTTTCATGTATTTCTCAGTGAAGATGTCATAAGGGACCAGTTCTCGAATGGTCTTCTTGTCGTCCTCTGACGTGGCAAGCCATCGATCACAAGGGAAAGTCAAGGTCTCTGTCCCCTGGGGTGAGGAGGCAAGAGGAAAATTCCTTAGTGTGGACCCTTCCGACTTCAGTGGTTCATCAGCACGTCAACACTCAACGGGGACCAAGTACAAAGGTCATGCGCCCCATAGATAATGTAAAAGCCGCAGCAGAGGCCAAGCTCTGCCAAACTCTGATTCCAACAGATTTAGTCTTACTTCAAATGCATCAGGGGCTGGCTCTTGAAAGCAGAGTCCCCAGGGTCACTTAAAGATGGTATCAGAACCCCATCCCACAGACTCAGATTCCGTGGGTAAGGGGAAGGGCTCAGTATTTTTAAATTGTTCTCAAATCTCTCAACCACAGCCACCCCTGAGGCCTGCCTTCCATGTTTAGAATTCTGTGGTTTCAGGATGTTTGCCAAGTTGTCCCACTGGGTTTCTGTGAATTGACCTTGAGCAGCAGGAATGGCAATGCTTGGTCACTCACTAGCAGTGTGCCCCTGGGGGTAGGGCGCAGGGACAGCCCTGCCCAGACCCTCCTCCTCAACCCCCTACATGAGGTTCTAAAAGATTCTGCCTTGGACCTGAGCTGGTTCCTCAACTGGGTAAACTGGTAAACTGGGAGAATTGTCCTCAGATTTTACCTCAACTTAATAAGACTATAGGTTCTTTCTTTTTTTTTTAAGATTAATTTTTATTTATTTGAGAGAGAGAGAGAGAGAGCACGAGTGAGCAGGGGGAAGGGCAGAGGGAGAGGGAGAGAATCTCAAGCGGACTCCCTGCGGAGTATGGAGCCCGCCACGGGGCTCGATCTTGTGACCCTGAGATCATGACCTGAGCTAAAACCAAAAGTCCGACACTTAGGCAGCTGGGCCACCCATGTACCCCATAAGGATGACACGTTCTTATCAGCAATCAGCCTTGAATCCCTCTGGAAAGTGACAGAAGAAACAACAGGACAGATGAGTCAGGAACTCACGTCTTTATCCGGGAGGAGCCTGCGGATGTCCACGTGGGAGCAGTGCCAGCCAGGATTCACGCCCGTATTGTCATGGCCAATTCGAATTTTCTCAATAATTTCCCCCACATCTTCTAACTGTGGGAAGGAGAAAAGGCACCAGGTGGGAGCCAAAAGTTCCAGGAAAGTAGAACCTCAGCAACATCCTGCCTCCACAGGACATCTGTTCCTGCGTCACTTTGAACGTCCAGGGGCCACTTTCTCCTAGCACGTCCCCTTGTGTGGCTGAGCCAGCCCCTACTCTCCTCTATGCATGCCACGCTCAGGCTTCCCTTCCTCTCTCCCCAGTTAAAACCAGCCTAGACTCCAGAACTCAATTCAGTCAACCTCTGGGACACTGGTCCCCCTTTTCATGGTGGAGCCCACCTCTCTGTCCTCCATTACTTACAATGGCAGCAGCTCATTCCTGGCTTGAGAACAGACTTGGATATCAGAAGATGAGTTCTGGTTCCACCCACGCCCTGTCTTGCCAGCCTGACCTTCTTCTTGGCTCCTAAGAGCCCCTCCGTCTCCAACTGCCCCTCTTCTATATGCCTCAAATTACAGTCCCTCAAACTCAACATTTTCTTGCCACAGGGCCTTTGCACAGCCTCCCCCTGCCCCTCCACTTTCCTCTTCTTTACCTGAACCTCAACCTCATCATTCAGGTATCAGATCAAGGATAACTTCCCCAGGGAAGCCCCCTTGACCACCTAAGGAAAGTCAAATCTCGTTATGACAGGCCCTTATAGCATCCCATGGCACCCTCGTCCCCCAACCCCAGCACTTCTGCGGCCTCTCTGCAGAGCTGACCACCTGGCCAGCATGGGCAAGTTCTTGGTGCTCAGAGACAGCAGTCAGCTCCGGAGTAGGTGAATTCTGTGATGGGTGAATGGCATCTGAATGATAGATGAAGTCATTCATCAAACGCAAAGCCTCTAGGACCACAGACAAGTGACCTCTGAGTGAAATGAAACTGCTTCCAACCATGAGTTTCCTTCTTCCCTACACACACACGCACCACAGTGGGCAGCCAAGAGCAGGCCCATCAGCACTGCTTGAGGAATGTCCCCCAACTCCCATCCCTATCCTGAGCCTTCCCAGTTGGGGCCATGGCTCTGCCACCTACGACCCATATAACCTAAGGCATGCACTTGACCTTCCAGGACTCAACTTTCCTCTCTATAAAATGGGGGAGAACAATGTCTTACTCAAAAGAAGGCAGAGGCATGGGCAGGGTAGTCCCCTGAGGTCACTTTGAGGTCTAAGATCCCAGCCACGGTTCTTTTTGGCAACCTTTTCTCCTGTGACCAGCACGGCACCGCATTGCTAGAAATTGCGAGAATTAACAAGGGTGCTGCTGTGGGTTCTGCTGCCTGCAGCACTGGCCCCTAGCCCCTGCTCCCCACCCTCTAGCTCACCCTTGCTTCGCCACAGAAGTGCTGTCCCCTGGGACCCCCAAGGGCAGTCTGATCATTAAACACAGATCGGTGGCCTCAGGCTGACGTTAGTGCTCTGGACATTTTTTTTTTTTTTTTTTAAAGATTTTACTTATTTATTTGACACAGAGAGATCACAAGTAGGCAGAGAGGCAGGCAGAGAGAGAGAGGAGGAAGCAGGGTCCCTGTGGAGCAGAGAGCCTGATGCGGGGCTCGATCCCAGGACCCTGAGATCATGACCTGAGCCGAAGGCAGCAGCTTAATCCACTGAGCCACCCAGGCGCCCCCTGCTCTGGACATTTTTAACGAGGCCCCACTCCCTCACGATGGGAGCAGCGCAAAAGCTATGGAGGAAACCCTTGGCCCACAGAAGATCCCCCTGTGGGCACTGAGCTGCCCAATGCACGGAGGACTAAAGATTCACCTGCTTCTCCCTCTGCCCAGGGGCCTCTTCTGCTCCTTCCCCATCCCTTCTCTGAGCTTTGAGATGCGTGGACCTGGCTTCACTGGTTCTTCTGGAGACTCAACCATCCAGCCACTCGGCCAGGCATGCCATGTCAGGGTGACCGTCTCGGTGGTGACCCTCAGTGAGCAAGGAGGCCACTGAGAGGCTGCTAGCCATGGGCGGTGGGCCTCAGGGAGAGACTTGGAGTCAGAGGAAACCCTGGCATTCTCCCAGGAGGTGGAAGAGCTAAGCGGACAAGGTCCTGGAATAGAGCTGCTAGGGTCTAAATCTTGGCTCTGCCCTTTGTTCATTACGACATCCCAAGCAAGTTTCCTAACTTGCCATTTCAGCCGGACAAAGTGATAATCATACCACCAGCGCAGGGGATGGTGACGAGGACTCCAAGTGCTCAGAGCCGGGCTGGCACAAAGCAGGGGGAAATCAGTATGAGTTATGTTTGCTACTTTCTCAGTGACTCCCTGTGTCTTAGGACAAAGCCACAGAGGGAGGGAGAGGCGTGTTCGGAGTCCGAGCCAGAGCCAGAGCTAGAACCCAGGGTCATGTGCCTGTGACCCAGCACTCTCTGTCTCACCTAAAGATCAGTTGGAAAAGAGACATGGAGAGACAGGGGCACAAAGCTTTTTCATGTGTTTCCAAACTCTCATACTCCCCCAGCAGCCGGAGAGGTTTGAAAAGGAAAAAGAAAAAACTTAGCAACAAATTACCGGCCAATTATAGCTGCCGATTAGCGGGTATTTCATTGATAAAACTCCGTGAAGTCATGCTGGGGTATAATCGCAGCCCCCCAGTGAAGACGTCAGGCTGGGGTGGCTCACGTGCCATGCCATCTTGGGGGGATGAGCTGTTACTTTGTGTGGGTAAAGGGATCACCCTTGAATTTTCCTTGACAAAGACTCTACCAAGGTGCCGACCTTCCCAAGAGTGCTGACGGCTCCCCGGGACGGTGGGGAGGGAGCAGGGAGAGGCCCTCCCCTCACCCCCAGACCCAGCATAGACACTGGCCGGGTGAGGAGGTAGGGACTCTGGACTTTGTTTCCCATCAGAAGATAAGGCGTATTTCTCCAAAAATTCCCACTGTCTGGAGAGCCCCAGCTCTTTTCCTTCACAGCTGTCCCCTCTAAGTCTTGCTTCAGCCAGTCCTCTGCCCATTGGGTCACTCTTCTGCTGTCCATCTGGCCAAACCTCATTCCACATGCTGCGTTTATTTACACCTCTGGCCTTGGCCCCAGTGTTCCCCTCGCTAGGAATGCCTCCCCTTCTTGTCCCTGCTTATAGTCGCACTCAGTCCAGTTCAAAGTCACCACCTCCAGGGAGCCTTCATCTTTCTCTGAATACCCATCACACGCTCAGTCAATCCCTAACTCGTGCTCATCACCAGGGGCCAGTGTCCTGTAGGGGCTAAGAGCACATATTCTGAGCCAGTTCTCCTGGGTTTGAATCCTGCTTCCACGACATCCTAGGTGTGTGAATTTGTGCAAGCTACTCAACACTCTGTCCTCAGTTTCCCCATCTTTAAGCAGGGATAACTACAGCACAGAGTTGTTGTGCGGGTTAAGTGTGTTAACGGATAAAGCCCTATAATGGTGCCTTCTTAGCCAAAGGAACAGTTACTCTAAGGATGACCAGCCTCTCTCATTAGCCTTATGTGGAGGTTCGGGTTTCCCCAGCTGGATGCAAGCCCCATGCAGGCAGAGTCTGGGTCTTCCCCTTCTCTTGCCTCTCCCACCCAACCTAGCGCACAGGGGAGACACTGAGCTCATGTGCATGGGATGCCCAGCTGCCGGGACCTACACCTAGAGTAAGCACGCAACAAGCAAGGCCCCAGGCCAGAAGGAGAGCTGGGGAACACATGGGGTGTCTGGACATCCGGCTCTCCCCAGGGATATGTGTATGTTGCTGCTAGCACTGGAGATGGTCCCAGTGGAACTGGAATTATGCCTCTAGTTTCCCCAAGCCCTGTCCACCCATTGTCAGCTTAGGTCCTGATACTTGTCCCAGTGGGACAGGTGAGGTGCCCTGTCCTTCTGGTGACTCAGATATACTGAGTGAGGCCCAGCGAGGCTGGATGAACCGTCTGGACTCCTTACCAACAGCAGCCCATTAGGGTCCCTCTGGATGCATGGCTCTTCCTCCCCTCTCCTGTGGTGCCCCCATCTCCCAGTGCTGGCTCCCCCCGCAGCCTGCAGGGCCCGCGTACCTCCATAATGAAGCGGGAGGCTGACTTCCTCTCAAAGAACAGCTTCTGCTCTCTCTTGTTGGTGCACAAGTACTTCTGCTGGGTGCACACTGCGTCACAGCCATAGATGACGATGAAGATGTTGGCATCTGTTCCGGCGGCGAAGACGTCGCTGGTGTACAGGGTGATCTCATAAGGGACAACTGAGGGTGGGCAGAGGGTGAAGTCAGAGGGGAGGTGAGAACAGAAAACAGATGTGGACAAGATCAAATTCTTCATTGGCCCCACTGCCTCGGGGCCCCGTCACTGGAAGCTTCCGCCCAGGGACCTGCGTCTTCTTCACATGGTTGCTTAGCAAGGGCAGGTGCAGGGGGAGGGGGAGGCAGTGTCCTGTCATGCCTACTGCCTGCAGTAAGCCCCTGTCATCTCAGACCATGGTCTCTGTGTCTTTCTCATCTCAGAGCTAGTCCAGCAGTTTGGCTGAAACACGGGCTCTACCCTGACTTTTTGTGTGATCCGGCCAAGCCACTCAGGAATCTGTTTCCTCCTCTACAAATGGTCCTCATCATGGTCCTCAGCTGTAGAGACTGTAAACAGGAGGGTTACATCTCAAGGGGCAACGAGCCAATCAGATCAGCAGTCTACGGGGTGAGAAACCTTTCTCTTCCTGCCCTCACTTGCTCCACACTGGCCTGCCCTCGCAAGCCTCCATAACACACGGGGCCCTTGCTGGGTTGGATGCTGGTGGGGGGTTGGGGTGTGCTTGTGGACTCCGCAAAAGGGAGGCTGATTCATCAGTGCTGCTGGCAAGCAGCCTGGTGGGTGGGCATCAGCGCGGGTAGAGACCAGCTTTGCCCACCCGATGCTGAGGACCCTTCACCGCAGAAACTCTTTGGATGTATATCAAACACACAGATTCCCAACGTCTCTTCAGGTTCTCTGTGGGATGGTTTCTAGTGATATAAGTATTTAACTCGGACTTTACACTGGAGCTTGAGACCAGCAGTTTAAGAGTGTGTGGTGAACTATGGACTGAGATCCATGAGCAGGTTGTAAAATAAATTTCCTGGGTCATCACCAGGACTTTAAAAAATACACGGAACTGAACAGAATTGAATAAAAAAAATACCATCTATGCAGACATCACACATAGTAAGGGAAAACATTTTTTGTGACACTTACTTGTTGCATGTGTATACAAATGTATATATACTTTAAGTCATAATAATAAAAAAATTATATTAAAAACTCAGAGAAAGGGGCGCCTGAGTGGCTCAGTGGTTTAAAGCCTCTGCCTTCAGCTCAGGTCATGATCTCAGGGTTCTGGGATGGAGCCCCGCATCGGGCTCTCTGCTTGGCGGCAAGGCTTCTTCCTCCTCTCTCCCTCTCTGCCTGCCTCTCTGCCTACTTGTGATCTCTGTCAAATAAATAAATAAAATCTTTAAAAAAAAAAAACTCAGAGAAAGAGTGTAAGTAGAAATCTACCTTATTCTGTGGTCTCAACTTCAAAAGGGACCACATTAAAAGTCACCTTCTCACAGGTGGTCCCCTCTCCACATCTGCTCCAAAGCAAATGAATTTTCTTGTCATTAGTTTGTGATGACGGTCACTCTGCTGTCGAACAGCAGCTGTGAGGCCCTATAAGAATCGTACTTGTCTGCTGAGTATTCGTCCTGTGCCCGCCTCTCCACTGAGCGCTCTACCTTCCCCATCTACAACATTCACAATGACTGGTACAGGAGATACCATTACACTTCACTTTATGGATGAGAAAAGTAAGGCTCAGAGAGGTGAAGTGACATGCCCCAGGTCACGTGGCTGGTCAAAGGTAGGGGGAATTCCAACTCCAACGGGCTTGTCTGACCCCTCGATCCTGTGTGGTCAACCCCAGGGGTGCTGTTGTCATGAACTGGAAGTGAATACTGCTCTTACCTACTGGTCAGGGCCCGTCCCCACAGAGGCCTGGACAGGCCCCTCACCAAGGTCAAGGAGAAACACAGGCCGTTGCAATAATGGAGGCAACTTCCTTGGAGTCCTCTTGGGTGTCTCCCTGGTCTAAGGCTCAGAAGGCCTTGAGCAGAGATGGACTTGAGCTTTCCTGAGACTAGCTGGCAGTGGGAGAAGCCCTGGAAATACCTGGGCAGGAAGAGCCCACCTTTCGGCCCTCACTGCTCTAGGCCTGGGCTTGGATGCATTTCTTGGTCTCTAGTTCTGCCTCTGCCATTGAGGAGCTGTGTGTCCTTGGGAAAATGGGTGTACTTCTCTGGGCCTTTTTCTTTGTCCATAAAATGAGAGCATTTAACAGAATCTGTGGTTTTCAGACGGTTTAACTGAAATTAATTTTCAGTGGAATATTCTTGTGCAATCCTTAAAAATACCTTTAGGAAGAATGTTCAGGAAAAAAAAGAACTTGACTTTTTAAAGCTGAGGAGTTGCTCTGGATGGCATGAACTGGGGAGCGGTTCCTGCTCATCCTTTCTCCAAACCCACCAGCTGCCTGGAAACTACCCCCCCACCTTTGATACCAGCAATCCTCAGAGCACAGACTTAAGGCTGAGGTGCCTCTCAGCCCTAACATGGCATGATTCTGACCTTCAGGGCTCCACACTGTGTGGTGCCTCTAAGTTCAGACCATCACAGTGGTCCCTTTCCTAAGGGACACCCCTCTCTGGTGCTGGCAGCACATTTCAGTAGGTCTGGAAGCAGAGCCATTTTGCTCTGTTCTTCTGGTTTCACGTGTATTGGGCAGCCTTGATGAACTGCCCGATCTAGGTCTCAGCCTTCTAGGCCCCTGAGAACAACAACCGGCCACCACTCCTGGGACTGCAGCTCCCCAGCCCCTGGAGCTCCCTGGCTTTGGGCCCTCAAGAACTTTCCCAAACAAGAAAATAGGCTCTGAGCAGCAGATCCTCCCTGCTGGGCTCCTGCCTGGTGAGAGCCGCCCTTCCAAGCTGCCTCCATGGCTCTCCAGTCTGGAAGGCAAACCTCTCCTGCACTTTGTATGTATGTATGTGTGTGTGTACGTATGTATGTATGTGTGTATGTATGTATTGGTAAATACAAGCCCAAGGCAAAAAGTAGATGGGCTTGTTCTCATATCAAGCTAGAACTGAATATATTCAAGGTCAGGCCATATGAATCCAGAGCAAGGCCCGTCCTAGGGCGCAAAGGGAGAAACGGCTACTTCTGTCTAGAAGTGCCTCACCCAGTACTGTTGTCAGGTCTGCGTACATCTGTCAGGGTCAGTGTGTCTGTCCCCGACTGCAGGCGGCTCCTGGGGGCAGTGGCTAGAGCCAGGGTTTGCTCTGTATGTGTAGAGATTTTACTAGAGGGAAATGTCACTTTCTTTCAGGCTTTGGACCAGAAAATATCTTGATGGATCAGGTCTTTTCCAGCTTAATTGCTTTAGGCAAACCCCCCCCCCCCAAAAAGAACAAAACAAAACAAAAAAACCCAAAAAGCAAAAAACAAAAAACAAAAACCCATCACTGATTTATACCATATATTTATGAGCTGTTTGGAGGAAATCTTTCGGCATAGCTAATTATTTGGTTAGGAAAAAAAAATCATGTTCTGTGGGTTTGGTTCCGATGTTAGCATATTCAGACAGATATTTATAGTTTGGCTGATTTCAACCTGATTCCCAGCGCCTAGGATGTACGTATGTGTAAATAAACATTGAACACATACTTTCTGGTGACACTGGAAAGGAAATGTCAGAACTTCACCAAATTGCTTCCCTTCCTCCTTTCCCTTAGCTGGTAAAAGGAATCACATTTATCATCTTTTCAAGTTCTTTTTCCCTCCAGTCAGGATAAAATCTGATAGCGGTGATTTCGTTGTCCTGTTACTGACTAGACTGAGATGGATGATGGGGCTGGTAACGACTTCTCACAGTTTAGACTTTGATCTTTCTTCCCTTTGGGGTCTTATGAGGAAACCGAGCCCCAGAGAGGTCAGGCTCTCTGCCTATTGTCACCAGCTGGTTTGGGGTGGAGGTGGGGCTAAGTCGCATATTTCTAAACTCTTGATCCTAGACACCGCCCATGGCCCACAGAGGGCTCAGAGAATTTGGGAGAGGAGCAAGAAACCCAACTCTGCAAGGTGGGCCTGGCCCAGGACAGGGACGGAGGAGGGGCTGGGACCAAGTTGGGGTAGTGGGTGATGGGACGTGGGAGGAGGGCCAGCCTTGCCACACTCGCAACCTACATGGTGTGTACAGCCTCGTCTGCAGCTCCGCGTGGAAGAGGTCCCTGACGATGGCTCCGTCGTCCTCATTCTTCGCCAGCCAGCGGCCACAGGGGAACGTCATGCACTTCCCAAGAGATGGGGCGTCCACCTCTACCCAGTCTACAAACCAGCCTGGAGCCTTGCCTGGAGAGAAAGAGACATAGATCCCACCAAGGAGCTCCACGCAGAGGGTTTACTGTGGGCAGCTTCGGGGACTCCAAACGTTCTTCCCTGACCCATGGTTGACATCCATGGCTGCACCAGCACAGTGCATTGCTGTTGCTGACTCCTGTTCCACTGCACACCCAGCTGAAGGCTGAAGCTGGGTCACGCTCCAGGCTGCTGTCAGTGAAACCAGCAAGAGCAAAGGAGCCTGGGGAAGAGGTGACAGGAGGAGACAGCAAGCACACTGTCCAGAGCGGAAGGCACTCTAAAGGGGGAGCTCAGAGATGCTGGAGAGAGCTTGTACTAACAAGGATTTCATAATGTCACCCCGGGACAAGGATGGCACTCCGAGCTCCCTGGCCTCCACCTGTGGTGCCTGAAGGGGAGGGAAACTTGTGAAGGATTGATGGTCTTCCCTGGACAGATGAGTGTTTAAAGAAGGAAGTAGGGGCTGAGCAGAGAACCCCGTCTCTCCATCCCAGGGGTGAGCGAGAGGGCCTCCTTCCTCAGGCTTAAAATACTTAGTGATAAGATCGAGAAAACAAGTCCTACCTTAATGAGCAAGAACAACACTTGGCTGTAGTGCCAGTGGGTTCTGGGAAGAACTGACCAGATCAGTAGTTCTCGAAGTGGGGTCCAGCAGCCTTACCATCGTGTGTGAGAGACAGAAATGCTCGGGCCCTACCCTAGACTTATTGAACCAACACCTGCGTGGGTAAGGCCCAGAAATCTTTGTTTCACAACCTCCAAGGTGGTTCTGTGGCTCACTCAAGTCGGAGAACCACTGAGCTAGGTCGGGGATTCTCAGATGCGGCTGCACAAGGAAATAACTGATGGTGGGCATTTGGGGAACTCACTGGTGTCCAGGCCCGAGCTCAGGCCAATTAGACCAGAATCTCTGCATGCAGCCAGGGCTCCACGGGGCCGAAGGGCCCAAGGGAGCTGTGCCATCGTGGAAGGCAGCTGACATCCAAGTTTCTTGCACATTCTTCCCAGACACCCACAGGGACCTGTCCGTGGTCCTCACGTGGTCCCTCAGAAAACAGAGGGGAAAGAAAGCCAGACCTGTGTTGTCATGACCAATCCTGACTTTCCACAGATCTCCCAGGTCCAGCGTCTCCACTGTGAAGATTTCGATGCTGTCCCTTTCAAACTTGTCACTGTTGGTCTTGGAGGACTTCAGGAGGGTCATTCCTGCCAACCAAATGGCCCCACATGACTGGCTGGGCCTGCGACCTTCAAACCCAGTCTGACTGCCCCTTTTAGTCCCCCCCCCCCCCGCCAATAACCAAATATTTCTGACTTTCATAAAATTTAGACCTTGTAAGGACCACCCAAGGGTACCTTTGCACATTTAGTGGGTACTGTCTTTTTATGAGCTTTCGAGGTGTGTATTTTTATTTCGAGTTTTTATCTAAAGAACAGGAAACACACCAAGAGGTCTTATCAAGACCATCCAGGAGAGGGTGGTGCAGCCCTAAGTTCAGTGTCAGCTCCATTTCCATACTCCTCATGTTTTCCCATGTGGGAAGGAAGCCAGTGACAAAACCTCCCTCCCCCTGTTCCCTGGGGGAATCAGGGACATCCTTGAACAGAAGGAGAAAGCTGGCGGAAGTCACGGACAACAGACCAGTCACTGTTTGGACTGGGAAACCCTTCCTTATGGTTTCAAAAGGTAAACAGAGGGATGCCTCTAGGAAAGGCCCAGGAAATGGTAAAAAAAAAAAAAAAAAAGGAATGGAAAAAAAGTTCAGAAAGGCCTAGAGAAGGAATGACCACAGGATCCAGCATATTACCTAAGGAGACACGCTGAAGGGAAGGTGATTCCTATGGCTTCCATATACTTCTAGGGTGGTAGACATAGCAATGAGGACAGGAGAGAGGATGGGAGACTCTCTGCTCCCTGGAGTACAATAAGACTGACTTATAGAGATTTAGGAAGAATCTCTAAAGGAACCAAAGTCCACAATCCAGGTAGACAAGTCACCTCATGTGGAGATTTTTTTTTTTTAAAGATTGATTTGTTTATTTGAGAGAGCGAGAAAGGGAGAGAGATTGTAAGCAGGGGCAGGGGCAGAGGGGGAGAGAAACTCCAGCAGACTCCCTGCAGAGTGTGGGGCCCAATGCGGGACTCGATCCCAGGACCTCGAGATCATGACCTGACGTGAAATTAAAAATCAGATGCTAAACAACTGAGCCATCTAGGTGGCCCTCACATGTAGATTTTTAAGGAAAAGGGAACTGCCTTTCTCCAACAGGTTACATGCAATCTGTCAAGTGTGTGAGGCACGCAGGAACACATAACAGGAAAAGGTCAGTCTCTTCACAGACAGTGCCGAAAAAGTGGAAATCTACATGTAGAAGAATTAATGTGGACCCTTATCTTTCACCATACACAAAAGTCAACTCAAAATGGATTACAGATTTAAACACAAAACTCTAAAACTTGTAGAAGAAAACAGGGGAAAAGCTTCATGACATTGGTCTTAGCAATGATTTCATGGGTAGGACAGCAAATGCATCAGGCAACAAAAACGAAAACAAGTGGGACTACACCAAACTAAAAAGTTTCTGCGCAGCAAAGGAAACAATCAACAGAATGAACGAGCAACTTACGGAATGCGAGAAAATCTTTGCAAGCCATCTATCTGACAGCAGTTTCATTGCCACCATCTCCTACAACTCAAAAACAAAGAGCTAATAACAAAAAATGGACTAAGGACTTAAATGGATATTTCTCTAAAGAGGACATACAAATGGCCAACAGTATATGAACAAAGTATTCATTGTCACCAAGCTTCAGGGAAATGCAAATCAGAAACGCAACAAGATCTCACCTCACTCCTATCAGGATGGCTACCATCCAAAATCAAAAGACAACAATTGGTGAGGATGTGAAGAAATTGGAATCCTTGTACACAGTCGGCGGGAATGCAAAATGGTGTAGTTGCTATGGAAAATAGTATGAAAGAGCCTAAAAAAATTAAAAATAGAATTACCATATGATCCAGCAATCCCACTTCTGGGTATATTTCCAAAAGAATTGAAATCAGGATCTTGAAAAGATATTAGCACTCCCGTGTTCATTATAGCACTGTTCACAATAGCTAAGATGTGGAAAAAACCTAACTGTCCATTAACTGATGAGCAGATAGAAAAAAAAGTGATATATCCATATAATGGAACACTATTTGGCCTTAAAAAAGAAGGAAGTTCTCCCACATGGAACAATGTGGATTGTCCTTGAAGATGTTACCCTGAGTGAAATAAGCCAGATGCAGAAAGACAAACACAGCATGATCCCACTTACACAAAGTGTCCAAAAGAGTCAAATTCATCAACTCAAAGAGTGGAATGGTGGTCCCCAGGAGCTGGGGAGAAGAGAAGATGCGGAGATAGGAATCAGCAAGCATACTTCCAGCTTAGTAAAATTAGTGAACTCCAGAGATCTGCTATCCAACCCGTATCTAGAGTCAGCGGTGATGCATTATACACTGAAAATTTATTAACTGGATAGATCTCATGGTAAGTGTTCTTCCCACAGTAACATAAAGTAAAACAAAAAGGGGAATTCTTGCAAAAAATTTTTTTAAAGAGAGAAAAACAGAGACGTGACCAGGATTTCCTTGGAAAGTTCTACTGAATCTCCTAGTCCCCTTGGGGAGGAATGTGGGTGAGCCTCGGCCCTGCGTTGCTTTCTTACCAGTGTTGTCCTGCGTGCCAAAGAGCGTGATAAAGACATTGGCATCCGTGCCTGCATTCTTCTTGTCCCCAGTCTTTACGGTCACGGAGAATGTGGTAGATTTGTCTGCCGGGAGGGGAGTGTGGAGAAGTGAGTGGTAGAGCACCCCTCCACGGAGGGAGGAGGGAGAAAACACACTGAGTACGTTTCTGCATTCATGTTGTCCATTTCTATGAGTGCTCTACTTGCAGCATGTGTTGTTCGGCAGTTCCCTTTAGTCTGGAAACTTCCTCAAGGCAGAGGGGCGGTCTCCCTCACCTCCAGCTCACACAGGAAGCTCTCAATCAACAGAGCTATAGAATGCTTAGGGGAGACTTGGGCTCATCAGCTGGGAGCCTGGTGTGACTCCTCCAAGCTGAGAAGAGTTTTAGAGATGCAAGCTTCGAGGAAGGGAAGCATCTTAGAATTCTTGAAAGTTCATTCTTTCCCTTGACAAAAAATGTACTGAGGGCTTATAATGTGTCTGGAGGGGAGGACACAAAACTAAATTAGAGCCAGCTACAACTGTCCTATCCTACCCCGTTCCATTCCACTCCATCCCTGAGAAGAGCTCCATGCTAAGCCATAGGTACTTTACCCCAAGCCTTATGCTACACCTGTGGGAACATGTCTTGTCACCTCCCCACTCTTGCCATGGAGGAATGAGAAGGCCGGACAGACACACTGCCAGAGGAGGAGATGCCCAGAGCCCACAGGGAAAGGGAAGATGGAGACCGAGGATGGGGGAGAGGCAGAAGGGAGGGAGCTAGAGGGAAGAAACCAGCTCTAGTTGAGGAAACCTTTCTGCTCCAGAGCCAGGCTGTCGAGGGGGTTGCTGTCTCCACCTCCCCCTCCCTCCTCATTCTTGCTTGGCAACACATAGGACTCGTCCACCGGCAACAGCTCCCGGGACAGCTGGCCATCATCCTCCTCCACGGCCAGCCAGCGTTGGCATGGGAAGTAGTACCTGCGGGGTGGGGAACAAGATAAGGTCGGGAACATCTCTTTGGAAAGGTTTCACAATGGAGCAGTCCTGGGCTGCAAAATGAGAGGCCCTCAGGGGCCCAGATGCTCCCCTGCCTACTCCCTTCCCAAAAGCATGGCCCTCCCATACTACCTAGCCTAGGGGTCACCCCATGAGTCACCTGCCTGGAGCCAACAACAAATCTGAGGACATGGTTTGAAGACACCCCCAGAGAAAATGGCCGTGTAACAGTGCCCGGCACATGTCAAACCCTCGTCAGGGTTGCATTGGAAGCATCTGGAAGAAGAGCTTCCAGGGGCTATTCCAGCCATTTCTAGGTGGGTTTGGTAGCCAATGCTACCTTAGCAGAGAGTATTGTACACAGTAGGTGTTCAATACCTAAAGGCTGAATAAACAGATTTGAATGGAATGACATCCAATTATGCTTCTGGAATGTTCCAAGGTGTAGCTAAGGAGCTGGCACAGCTGACAGCTGGCACCATCCAGGGAAGGGAGGTCCAAGTTGACTCCTCAGTAGAGGCGAAGCCCAGTGAAATGGAGATACCCAGACAAAGAAGGGGGCAGGGATCCCAGAGGTAACAACATGGGGGTGATTAAGGACTTGCCTCTGCAGCCATATGGGGTTTGAATTCTGGCTCTGCCACTTAAAGTCCTGTGACCTTGAGCAAGGTTCTTTACCTCTCTGTGGCTAAATCTGCCAGAACTCCTAGTTAAATGTGAATTTCCGAGAAGCAATGAATAATATTTTAGCATACGTATGCCCTATCCAATATTTGGGACATACTCACGCTAAACCATTATTCACTGCTTCTCTGGAATTCAGTAACTGGCCATTCTGTATTTTATCTGGCAACCGTACTCTGTGATGCAGTTTACCGTTCTGTAAAATGAAGATTGTATTGTTTCTTTCAAAGCTGTTAGGAAGATTACGTGAGTTAAACATTTTAAAGTGCTCATATAAACGCCCGGTAAGAGTCTGCTCATACTATCGTTGTTGTTATTCCTACTATCGTACTTCCCTTTGTTTCTCCTCTGCCCATACGTGGGCTCTCTGGAGCCTGTGGGCTGGACAGCTCCTCTTGGGCGCCCCAGTTCCCAGAACAACTCAGAGGGTCAGGGAATGCAGTCAACCCATCTGTAAACTGGGGCCATTCCACCCCGTCTCCACCCCTTCCCACCAGGCTGGGTGCCAAAGATGCATTCAGGGACTGGTCAACGTCTGGAGAGGAGGAAGCCATGTGGGCTGAGTGTCTCACCTCTGTCGGAGCTCCCCGCTCCCCAGCAGACATTACAGCCTCCCAGCGCCAACACGTTTAGCAGAGCAGAACCTGAGAATACTACGTCCGCCCGCGGGCTCACACGGGGTAGAGAGGGGAGTGCTGTGGTCATGGACATGGATTCAAAGTGTGGGAGGAGCTCCGCTAGGGGTGATAGAGACTGAATGGCAGTTACATTGGTGTTGAAGTGAAAACTGTGTATTGTTTCACGTCCCAGTCTTTAAATTATGAAAGGGAAAGTTTCATTTTTATTCAACCAATTAACTTATGAATAATAGGCTTTAGCTCTAAATTAGGGCCAATTAAAGGAGAGACAGAAATAAAGAAATGAGTGGGGTTGGGGCAGAGGAAGAGACAAGGAGAGTGGGAAGTTGGAGCAGAACAAGGACAGAGGGAGACGGAGACACAAAGAAGGAGTGGGAGACTGATTCCGGGAGAGAGAAAGCAGTCAGACAGACAGAAGGGGTGAGGCTCAAGCCCGCCCACACCTGCCAAGCACTCGCACAGGCAGGGACGCAGAGGCTGGCTTTCCCGGGGTGCCCTGCCGCTGTCCCTGAAATACTTGCACGGGGAGGGAAGACCCCCAGCACGGCCGGACCCGCAGCACCACCCTGCCAGTGGGAGCCCCTCGGCCCCCACCTCTAAGTCTCCCCCATCACACAGTTCACCTTCCTTTGTGCCCTCTGTTCCAAGCACCAGACATCAAGGTTTGTGAAGGCCCATCTGAAACGCCACCTCCAACAGAGCACCCCGACACCCCCACCACAAAGCCCCCCATCCCCTGGAAGCCCTGGAAGCTGGGGGTGCCACCCTGAGATGACCGCCACCTCCCTCGCCCTTGCAGCTCCCACGGCCGCAGGAGCTCCTTCAGAGTCCCGCACACGCCCGTTCCTGCCGTGCTGTGCGGCCCCTTTTATGGGCTGCAGGGCTGGACCTGTCCTGCGGAGAGAGAGCAGCCCGTGCCACCCTCCGCCGGGGGTCAGGTGTGGCACTGGGCCCTCACACGGTTCATCTCAGTTAGTCCCCATCACAACTTCGCGAGGGAGTTTGACTATGTCCATTGTATGGATGGAAGAACCGAGGCTCAGAGGTCCTCCAAGGCCACGCATGTAAAGGGTGGGGGAGACAGGAATGGGGCCTAAAACATCAGCCTCTTAGACCCTCATAGTTTTCTGCTCTTCAAGGGCAGAGTCGGAATCAGCTACTTGACCCTCAGCACTGAGCATGCGTGTGTTTGCTGAATGAATGAGTGATTAATACATCAAACGTAATTTTTATTCATTAGTTGACTTAATATTTGTGGCATGCCTACTCTGCGCCAGGCCCTCTTCTAGGTACTGGGGAGGACACCGCAGGGAACAAAACAGATGAAGTCATTAGCTTAGGCAAGGTCCTTATATTCAGTTGTGGGGAGAGGAACAACAGTGAAATCCTGCATTTGAGGGGTGCCTGGGTGGCTCAGATGGTTAAGCGTCTGCCTTCGGCTCAGGTCATGATCTCAGGGTTCTGGGATTGGGCCCTGCGCTGCACTCCCTGCTCAGTGGGGAGTCTGCTTCTCCCTCTCCCTCTGCCTCTCCCCTCTCCTTGTGCTTTCTCTCTTCTTCTCTCTCAAGTGAAAAATAAATAAAATCTTTTAAAAAATACTGCCATTGAAGGTAGGTCAAATGATAAGTGGAGTGGAGAAAAAGAAACAGAGGAAAAGAAATAGAAGTTCCAAAGGGGGTTGGGATCTTGATAAGTAGGTGACACCTGAGCAGAGACCTTACCTAGAGACAGTATGAGAGTGAGCCATTGTGGGAAGGAGTGCCAGGGAGAGGGGCAGCACATGCAAAAGTCCTAATGTGGGACCATGACCTTCAGGTTCAAGGAATAGCAAGGAGTGAGCGAGACAGAGATCAGGACCAAGAGTTAAGGAGGGGACATACGGCAGGCCACTGGAAGTGCTCCAGCTCTTACTCGGGGTGAATGGGAGCCTCTGCAGGTTATCAAGCAGAGGAGGGACTCACTCCTGTGGGCTGGACTGCCGCAGACCCAGGAGGGCTGCGGTGCAGGACAGTGACCAGGCAGGAGCCTCTGAGCAGGGCTGGGGAAGCTGGAGGGATGGAGTTTGACTCACACCAACAAGATGGGGTGGCAAGGGAGGGAGGGGAGATGAGGAAGCAGGAGTTCCAGGAGTTGAGGAGGGAAGAAAAAGAGAGGCAGAGGGAAGACGATGAGTAAAGAGAAGATACCATTCCCAAGAGTGGTAAAAATACAAAATATTTGGGCATAAACTTAGTAAGACTGTAGAAAATTGTAAAGCATTGCTGAGAGACTAGAGGGAACAGCTGGCTAAGTGGGATGCATACCTGGGGCAGCACTTCACGTTCTAAATACGATTCTCCACGCGTACATTTAATGGCATAACAATCAGAATTCCAACGGGATTTTTTTTCAAATCACTTAATGTCTTGATTTGAAAAGCTAAGAAAAGTGAATATTTTAAAGGAATAATGGAAGCAAAATAAGTCAGAGAAAAAGTTATCCTAGGGTTTCACTCGTATATGGAATATAAGAAACAGGGCAGAGGTCTGTGGGGGGAAGGGAGGGAAAACCAAATCAGAGAGGGAGAAAAACCCTCTTAGCGACTCTTAATTGTGGGAAACAAACTGAGGGTTGCTGGGGGGTAGGTGGGGGGATGGGGTAACTGGGTGACAGGCAGGGTGGAGGTGGGAGATAGGGTGAGCCCTGAACAGAGGGGAACCCAAGAACAAGGCACGCTCCAAGAGATACCAGATCGCAGGCCAAGAAGTGAAGTCAACGCACATTTACTCACTGGGCGCCCACTCCATTCCAGGCACCGGCAGGCCCTCGGCAGCTCCACAACCCGCTCAGGATCTTGCCTGCTTTCTTCTCTACCTCCCTCCACGTCTCCCTACCACATGTTGGGCTTTTTTTCCTGTCTACTGTCCCCTGGCCCCTTTTGCTCAAGAGGCAATGGGACCTACCTGTGGGAACACACCAGATTCATCCTTGATGATCTGGAGTTCTGGTCTTGGCTCGGGCATGAATTGGCTCTAGGGCCGTGGCTTCCCCTCCCTGGGGCATGATTCCTTCACCTGTCAGGTGGACAATAAATACTCCCATTCCAACTTAGCTCCTGGTAGTCGCTGGGAATCTTGAACCCGGGCCAGCCAACTATGTCCTGGGGACAAAATCTGGCCTGCTCACCTGTTTATGTACATCCCAGAAGCTAAGCATAAAGTTTACATTTTTAAATGGCTGAAAGATCTAAGGAACAGGATTATTTTGTGACACGTGAAAATTACATGAAAGTCAAGTCTCAGTGTCCGTGAATCCAGGTTTATTGGAACACAGCCACACCCATCCGTTTAGGCAGAACCTGTGGCTGCTTCCCCACTGCAAAGGCAAATAGATCAACTGTGACAGAGACCGAAGGGCCCCAAAGCCTACGATATTTACTCTCTGGCCTTCACAGAAAAGTCTGCCCACTCCCGGTCTAGGACATTAAAACGATGGCACCGGAAGCCACTCATAGGCAGAGGGATGGATGGGTGACTAAGTCTGTGCCCGGAGACTGGCAGGGACAGGAAAAGTCACCTTCTGACCTGATGGATCTCAAGAACTAGATGGGCGGTCCTGCCAGACTGTCCCCTGCCAGGGCAGTAGCTCCAGGGGGCTGCCCAGTGAGAAGAAAGAGAGGGAGGCAATGCCCACCCAGCCACCCACCCCCAGCCTCAGCCCTCTTTCCAGGACCGTCTCAGAAGCAGCCATTGCCTCCCCCCAACCAAGGCCCACTCACGTGATCTCGTTGTTCATGTCTGTGATGTCTATTCTGTCCAGGAACCAGCCTGGTCTGTTGCCCGAGTTGTCATGGCGAATCCGGATCTTGGTCAGAGGCCCCAGGTCAATGGCATAGATGGTGAAGGTGTCAGTCTGGGAAGGGCCGGGGAGGCACTCAGAAGGATGGTGCGGCCCCCCTCTCCCCTCAACGGCACCTCCCCTCCCACACACACACAGTCTGGTCACCAGCCTCACCGTCCCAGGACCTGGGGCAGCCTGAGACCTGCTCTGGAAAATGCAGCTGGCTAACTGGTGTATGGTCTGTACAGGTTTTTTAACCCGCCCTCCTTCTTCTTACTCTCACTGTGTCCCAAAGGGTGGACGGAGGAGGGGGAGGGCCATCAAGATGACTGAGGGCCAGAGAAGGCAGGTTGGCTGGCCGCCTGCATTTGTGTTATGGGATATGTGTGTGCACGTGTTTGTGTGTGTATGTGTGTGTGTGGCCGTTGTTGGGTGTGTGCCGAAACCCCACACTATGTGTGCACCTGTGTGCGTACACCCCTTCAACCACATATTTTGATGAAGCACCTGGGATGAGCCAAAATGCAAATCCAAAGTCATTCACAGAAACAGGAGACTTGCCCTTGCTCCCACGTAGGTGGGAAGATGCTGGTTAGACAAGAGCATGTGCACATGCCCGGCAGGAGGCGGGCGGCCTCAGGACCCATAAGTGAACAGGATTCTTCTGGGCTATAACTTTTTAAACTCTTTACGTTGAAAAACTTTTCAAGACTATAGAAAACTTGCAGGAATGGAATGATGAAATTTTGCAAGTCTTTCACCTAGATTTTGTAACATTTGCTTGCCCTGTCTCTGTCTTTTGCCCATTGCCCATTTTTGTTTTCTGAATCAACTAAAAGTAAATGGCAGATACCATAATTCTTCACCTCTGAACTCTTCGCCGTAGATTTCCCAAGAGCAGGTGATTTGCATATAATCACAGGTCAATTACCAAATACAGGAAATGCAACATCAAACCAGTATTATGTAACATACAAGTCTGTATGCAAATTTCATCCAGCTTGCCAGTTACATCCTCTCTAGCAGTTTTATTCCAATCTGGGATCATAGTGGCTATAATTTCTAAAGGAAAGTATGAAAACATGAAATAAGCCCTAATCCTCAAGTCATGGCAAGGGAGTGTTGGAAGAGAAAGCAGACAGCCTCTGAAGTACATCAGAGGAGCCCACGGGGGCTCTTGTGGGTTTGGTTTCTTTCTCTTCTTGCTCTGTGTACAGGAAGGAGCATGGCTTTGAGATTGGGGCAGGAATGAGAAAGGTGAGATGGAACAGTCTTCCATCTCATGCTATAAAATCTGGAAGCGCAAGGAGGACAGCTGGATGTTTTGCTCATTTCCCACTCCCCCTAGAAGAGGGGCCTGCGTGCATTTTTTTAAACACTCGAAAGTCTTGGTGGCTGCTACCACAGTAGGCAGGACGCGGTCCAGGCTTCCCAACCTGCTTTCAAGGCTCTCATGCCCCACTCCCTGTCACCACACACATCAGGCTTCCCAGAGGCAGCGGCCACCGCAGCTCAGCATGAACACAGCACAGCGGGAAGAGTCACTGTCCTCCAGCTGGCCTTCCACACTCCCAGCCCACTCTTTGTCCTGCAGCCCTGTCCCGGGGGAACACCTGTCACTGTCAGCCTTAGATATCTATACCACAGTCACCCACCATGGCCCAGGGTACAGCTCTCCTTTCTACCATGTTTTCCCCAAAGCGCTGTCAGCACTTCCTCCTTGAACCCCTGCTCTGGCCACTTAGCTCCTGAGCTTCTGCTGCCTAAACTGCCTCTGGTTATTTCCTGCATGCTCTGTGGTGCTCGACACCCCCACCCGGGGCCTTTCTTACGTCCCACAGCATAAAGCACCAGCGCTTACAGGGGACCCACTGCCATGACACTTGCGTGGACTGGACAAAGCCTCCTGCTGGACATTGCGCTGGTGTGAGGACAAGGAGTGGCCTGGGAATCAGCAGAGTCTCAACCACCAGCCCAAGGACCAGAGAGCCCACACGTTACCTGTCCCTGCTCAAACTTGTTGGACTTGTCCGACCTCTTCAGGGGCCGCTCGCCTGTATCCCCATACTCCTCACCGTAGATGGTCAGGTAGACGTTGGCATCGGTACCAGCCTTGGGCACGTTCCCTGTGATCACCTGGACCTCATAGGTGTTGGCTGGGGACAGAGAAAAAGGTAGCGTTGAGGACAGCGCCACTCAGGGTGGATCTGAGGCTCAGGCTCCCAGATGCAGCCAGCTCCTGGGAGCGGGAAGGCACCACGGGTTCATCTCCCCTGCACTAACCTGGAGCTGAACGGATCCCTCCTCCCCATGCAAGACCCTCCTTTGCCATGAAGCCCAAGAGGCTGGGAGTCACAGGAAAATGTCCTGGGCTGCCCTCCTACCTCATCCTCCCCCTGAGAATCATAGTGAACTATATCCAGGCTCCTCCTGGAGTCCCCGACCCCTCCCGAGAGCCACAGGATGGGACAGAGCTAAGCCAAGACAGAGACCTGTCCGTGGTGGCAGTTTAGACACAGGTCAGGGGACCTACTTGGGAACCATGATGGGTGCCCCCCTCTGGGGCTGCCACGTGACAGGAGAGCTGGACACCCCCTTCACTGGGCCCCCTTCAGCAGACGGCTGACCCCTCCGCAGGCTTACGCTCAGGGCCCGGCCGGCCTGCCGGCACCAGCTCCACGGCCAGCTCATTGTCCTCCTTGCCCCGGGCCAGCCAGCGGTGGGCTTCGAACTTGTACTCCTCAATCACCTCCTGCATCCCAGGCCCAAACTCCTCCTCTTCCTCCTCCTCTTCCGTCTCCTCCTCCTCCTCTGACGAGGACTCCTCCGATGAGGACTCTTCCTCCTCGTCTCCTTCGTCCTCCTCATCGCTGCCCTTTTTCTTCTTCTTCTTCTTCCTCTGCAGCTTGGCCTTCAGCCGCTCCTTCTTGAGCAGCTGCCGCAGCTTGTCCTTCTCCTTCTTCTTCCGGGCCTCCTCCTCGGGCGTGAGGTCCACCTCCCGCACCACCAGGTGCCGCAGCCACAGCGTGTCCACGAACCAGCTGGGTCCGAAGCCTTCGCCCGTGTGCCCCAGCCGGATCTTGAAGACCTCACCCACGTCCTCCGCCTCCAGCTGTGCAAAGCACAGGGCAGTGGCTGGGGTGGCCCCTGGTGTCCTCCCCACCTCCCCTGCGGAGCCAGGCACGGGCCATCGTGCGGAGCCGCAAGACGGGGAGACCCGGGGCCTCGAGCTCAGAAGCTTCCACGAGCTCCCTCTCTCCTACCACATTCGGCCTGGTTGCTGGACCAGCCTTCCAGGACCTCTTGTAGGTCCCACCCTCCACCCAAACTTACTTCCTTCTAACCCTGGGTGACGGTCAGGATGGGGTCCCTGTCTCTCCATCTCTCCCCCTTCTCCCCTACCCCATGTAGGCACATGCAGGCACACACGTGCACTCACACTCATCCCCGTTCCTCCCAGTTCCATAGCTGTCTTCGTGCGCTCCCCCCCGCCCAGAACGCCTTTATTCCCTCTACCGCCAAGTAAAAGCTGTTCATCCTGTTTTCTGAGCTTTATCACCACTTTCCTTTTTAGTTCGTGTTTTTCTGCATTCTCTTTCCAAAGTTGTTTTTTTTTTTTAATTATAAATCACATATAACTTTTGTAATAAGCAGGGAAAAAGTGTTATTTTTCAAAAACAAAAAAATCTCACCCCCCATCCCCAGGAGCCCTGAGCCCCTCCCCCAGTACATGGCCTTTTCCAGCCCCAACAGCACAGAGGACACCCCAAGCTTGGCTATGGTCCCGGATGCCCTCCCTGTCCACATGAGCTGCTCCATTGGAATGGGAATTCCTAAAGACAGGGACCATTTTTTCTTGCTTCTGTCTCCCACGGGGTCTGGCACACGGCTGGTTCAAAGGGCAGTGGGGGTGGATTTAGCTTTCTTCAGAAGATCGGGTCCCCAAGCCTTCGGTCTGCCACTCTGTGCTAAGCCACACACTGCAGTGAGGTCCAGCCCCTGCAGAGTTCAGGGGAGGGCTCACATGGGGGACCGGCTGGTTGTGCCACTCTTAGGGTTCCCCACTGATAGGCGCTTCTCTGAGTGTCTGACACTTTTCAAAATCTGGTGCCACCAATTTTCCCACACGTGTCCTAGTGAAACTAAGGTCTGGGGCTGTCCCATGCACTGCTCAATGCCCTGTATTGGAGTCCAGGCCTAGATGAGAACTCAGGTCTTCTGACTCTGTTCATGAAGCTACGGTGTAGCCAAAACCACCTTTCTGAGAAAGTGACCAGCCAAAATGGAGCCCAGGAGCCCCGAGAAAGAGGCATTTTCTTCTTGTCAGCTACTGAGAGGATGGGCTCTGGACCTGGTAAGTCCCTTCTTCAGCACATGAAATCTCCTCTCCAGAATGTTCCAAGCACAGCATCTCTGCCACCAATCTCTGCAGGCAGGCCTGCCGACCTTCCCCTCTGCCCACATCTGTCTGCCCAGCTGTGACCGCGTCCAACACTGTCTCTAGCCACACAGCCTGGTGGCATCAGAAGATGCCTCGTTCTCTTAACATCTCCACAGCTGGTCACAATTGCCCAAGGACTTTCTCTGACATGGACTGTTTTGCTCCTTCCAAGGACTGTGAAGCAGGTGGGGAGGTAGTCTAAAGCTAGGTTTGCAGTCATGAAGAATCCGAGGCTCAGAGATGTGCACTGCTAGGGCCTCTATCTCCTCAGGTGTGTAACGGGCGCTTGGACTCAGTGAGGCCGCCTCCAGCGCTAACGTTCCAAGCCCCTGGGCCAGCTCAGCCAGGCCCTTCTCTGCTGGGCATGGGGATAGGAATCTTTGCTGAGGGCTGTCTGTGGCACACAAACACGCAGAGAACACCCAGCATGACTATGCTCCCTGCGTACACATATCTGCACACACGCATGCACTAATATCCCATCTAGAACATTCTTGTGTCCCCCAAGGGCCATCACACCTGCATCCTCCTCTCCCACCAGCAACATGCTCACATCCTCATCTCTTCTTCTTTTCTACTCAAAGGGAAGTGCAGAGTCCTGGGGCACTCAGAACACAGCCATGAGACTCCTCCCCAGATCCCACGTGGGAAGCATGGCCCTGCCCACAGGCAGGGAGAGCGGTAGAACCAGAGCTGGCAGTGGCTGCAGTAATCAGGGGCCTCATGCCACACTTGACCAAATTAGAACCATCGACTCCAGCAGTACTCAGAATTGCAGCATGTTAGACTCCCCAGGAGAGCTTCTAGAAGCATGACCCAGAAAACATACTACCCGCCATAGAGGTTCTGATTTCACTGATCCGGATGTGGGCCCGGCAGTCCTTTTTTTCTCTTAAAGCTTCCCAGTGATTCTAAGAAGAAGCCAGGATGAGATCAAGTAATCCCTTCATTCCGGGGCACCCACTGGTGCTCTGTGGACACCCCCATTGCCTTACCCCACATACCTGGAATGTGTCCTTAGACGCGCGATCAAAAACTTTCGAGCGGCTGGAGAGGAAGAGCACTTCTGTCTTGCCGTCCTCGCCATAGATCTGCATGTAGACCCGGGCGGTGGTGCCTGCGCCACCCATGTCCCCCGTCCAAACCTCAACCTCGTAATGGACCACTGGGTGGGCACATGGGGGCAAACGGGACAGTCAGTAATATCCACAATGGCAGGGAGAGGAACAAAACAGACATTCCTGACCCTGTACCATGTCTGGGGCTTCATAGGCATTATCCTTATCATTATCCATCATTATCTGTTTATTGTTATCTATCTTTCTATCATTATCTACCCTTCATTATCTATCATTATCTAATCCTCTCATCAGCAACAAGATGAGGACTATCATCCCCATTTTGCAGGTTGACAAACTAAGGCTCAGAGGAACTGAGTAGGTGGTAGAAATGGCAAACTCAAGCAATCAGACTCCAAAGCCCAGTCATTCACTGCACCACATGTGACTTCTGGAGTAAGGAATGAGGAAGAGTCAATATGCCGGCTAGCATTCTCTGCTGTGTGCCTATCCCTGGGCAGACACCACAGATCAGAAAGAAGCAAAGGCTTTGTATTTGTCTCTTTTCCTTATTTTCAATAAAGGACAAGAGATTGAAATTACAATATTATGTGTGTGTGTGTGTGTGTGTGTGTGTTCTTAAATCTACTATTTATTTGAGAGAGAGAGAGTGCATGCGCACGTGGGGTAGGGAGGGGCAGAGGAAGAGGGAGAGAGAAACCCAAGTGGACTCTGCGCTGACTGTAGAGCCTGATGGGGGGCTCGGCCTCATGACCCTGAGATCAGACCTGAGCTGAAGCCAAGAGTTAGACACTCAATTGACTGGGCCACCCAGATGCATGTTATATATATTTATTTAATATATATTAATATAAATATATATTTATATATAAACAATATATATTAATTAATATAATCATATATTGATATAGATTATATATTATATAATATATTAATATAATTAATAGAAAAATATATATATATTTTAAAGTAAGCTCTATGCCCAATATGGGGCTTGAACTCATGGCCCTAAGATCAAGCATCTCATGCTCTACACACTGAGCCAACCAGGCACCCCTGAAATAATAATTTTCATTTAAATATATGCATCTTTCAGATGATATCAACAGATACATCTACACAGAAAGAGTTGTCTGTATTTTGAAGTAATACTTTATCCAACAGTTAGGAAATGTGTTACAGGTATGCACCACTAGAGGGCATTTCCCAGTGAAGAGCAAAATGTCTACCAGAACTATGGGATCATAGTTTTGTTTTTTTAATTTTTAATTTTTTTATTAACATATAATGTATTATTAGCTCCAGGGGTACAGTCTGTGAATCGCCAGGTTTACACACTTGACAGCACTCACCATAGAACATACCCTCCCCAATGTCCATAACCCAACGGGATTATGTGACTACTGCAAGACTTGTGCTCTCAGCAATGTCATAAGATGATATCATGATTTTTTCCCCCAAGATAAGACTTATTTTCAACAAGATGGAGGACCTTCCATTACCATAGTTATGTGAGAGACCGGGGTAGAAAGCAAGAGGACAGGCTGAGAGCCTAAAGAAGTTGAACTAGAGACACCAGAATCAGCTGGGCGTGAGAGTGGTAAGTGTTTGGACAATGAGGAGATTCAGTAAAAGCTGACATTCCAAATGGAGAAAACCCCAACCCCATTCCCTCTCTCAAATCCTAGAGAAATAAGCAGCCAGGATTAAACGAAACGTGGAGAGATAAAAATTAGCATTCAGAGAGCAAGAACCAGCTATTGGAAATCAACATGTGGTAGCTGAAATAAAATATTCCATTGCAAGGATAAAGTCAAGGACAGTTCATAAGAACAAAAAGAGGAAATTTCCCAAGAACAAAATGACAAATGATAGAAAGGTAAGAAAATCAGAGGCATTCCAACATCTCACCCAGAGTTCAGGTCTAAAAAATACAGAGAATGGAGAGTTGGAAATTGTCAAAGAAGTAATATCCAAAGAAGTCCCAGAATTAAAAAATGCTTCTAGAAGGAGCCTATGAGTTCCCAGAACAACCAATGAAATTAAAATCACAAAAGGCAGTGAGGACATCATGAAATATCAGAATGCCAGAAATAAAACTAGAATCCTATAAACTTTTAGAGAGAAAAAAATCCCAAAGAGTTGGATAACAGAATGGCTTCAGACTTCCCAGCTGCAACACTGGGAGCTAGAAGATGGCAGAATAACTCCTTCTAAACTTTAAGGGAAAATGAGTTCTAAATCAGAATTCTGTAATGAGCCAAATTCCTTATAAATTGTGAGACATTTGCAGACATTTCTCTTCCATGCACCTTTTCTCAGGAAGCTACTCAGTAGAAATGAAAAGAAGGAAGAAACCAAAGAGGGAGACATGAAGTCTAGGAAACAGGAAATCCAACCAGAAGAAAAAAGAAAGGAATTTCCAAAAAGATGGCCAAAGGAAGTCTCAAAGGACAGCTTCATGGCAGCCTAGAACCCTTTGAGGTTCCTAAAGGAATGTTTTGGGACAGGGAGTGAGTGGAAGGAGGTAGAGAGGAAACAGAATTGTTGTTGGGTTTGGACTTATGAGAAGAATTTTAGTTCTACTGGAGGGATAGAGATAAAATAATGTTTAGGGAGAATTGCCTCCCCTCCATTCATTACTGAAGCCTATAGCCCCTCGTATTTCAGAATGTGACTTATTCAGAGAGAGGGCCTTTACAGAGAAGATTGCGTTAAAATCCAGGCCATTAGGGTGAGGCCCTAATCCAATATGACTGCTGTCTTTATAAAAGGAAAAGATTAGGACACACACATGCAAATGCCCAAAATAAAGACCATATGACTATGCAGTAAGAAGGCAGCTATCCACAAGACAAAGAGAAAGGCCTCAGAAGAAACCCAATCTCCAACACCCAGATCCTGGCCTTCTGGCCTCCGGAACTGCGGGAAAAGAACTATCTGTTGTTGAAGCCCCTAGTCGTGGTATTTTGTTATGGCAGCCCTAGCACACTAATACAGATAGGTGGGTATATAGAAAACTATACAAATGGAAAATGAGGCTATTACTAACTTCAGAAAACAAAAAGTTATGCTGTAAATGAAATGCAATCATCATACGGTAGGAGTCCCACCAGTGAGTGATATTTACATAGTCATAATAATGTAAAATTCGAATACGGATTTAATTTTATTGAAGGCTGGAAGGAGGGCAAGCGTGTATGTACACACACATACATACACATCTGTGTTCACAGAGCTAAACCATCCTCTTCCATTGTAGGAAGTCAAGAACTAATGTCCATGAATAAAATAATAAAGAAACTGGTAAGCAAATTATTAAGAATATAGAGATAAATTTCAGAGGACAAGTGAAAGTCATTTAAAAGTTGTTACCTCTGAAGAAGGGGAATGGTAAGGGGGACTACTCCTTTTTAAAAGTCTGTATCTTATTAACTAGTCCCCGTATTACTGTGATGGAAATCAAGTTTTAATTTCTAAAAAGAGGAAAAGAGTTGATTTCTTCACACTGGCAGATACCATTACAAAGCATGTATGTGTATGTGACCCAGCCCTCAAGGAACCCACAGGGTCGTTGGGGAGAGAAAATGCACACATGAAAAGACACAAGTAGCTCTGGGCGAGGAAGCGGTGAGTTCACACTGGGGTTCTTCCCAGGGAAGATTCTGGTGGAAGTGAGCCTTGGGCAGTAGCGTTCAGGGAAGATGGAGAAACGCAGAGGTGAGGAAGTGACATTCTCTGCACCCATTTCTGGTGCCACTATCTTCCTGACCCTCTCGATGATCTCGTTTCTCTGACCCCTCCCATAACTATGGCTCTCACGTCGTGTACAAATGAGCTTCACCTTCATTTGGGGATCTCATCACCCTGTCCAAAAATGTCCTCAATCTCCATGCCATGACTGTTACCCTGTCCTGCTTCATTCTCTTCATAGCTCCTACTTGGCATTATATTATGTATTTATTGTTTGCCTCCCCTGGTGGCAGGTAAATTCCACAAGGACGAGGACTTGGTCTACTTTGTGCCTAGGGCAGTGCTGACTCAGGGAATCTGTCAGTATATATACTTATTAAATAAATGTACGAATAAACAGTTTTATCTCTTCCGCCAGTCTTCCAGCGGGAAGACACAGACTAGGTCTCAAACTCTTGCACACAGGGCTGAGAATGCATCTCTTAATAGAGTCATTTACTGCCTTTATTCCAGAAAAAAATGTCTCCTCCACTGAATTCTCAGTTTCACCATCTCTCCAATGAGCCCTTTTGCTCCTTGAAGAGCCGTGATACACAGGTAATCAGAAGCCCCATTATCTCCCCTCAGCCTCCCACTCAGAAACAAGATCCAAGTCACCCACAGTCACTCCCCCTTCCCCACTGCCCCAGCCCACAGGGGAAACGATGCTTATGGTCCCATTACTGTTAATCCCATACATTTCTGGATCTCCACGACCTCACTGGGGTAGAGCTCCACCTCCAGGCGCCCATCAGCCTGGTTCGTGTCCAGCCAGCGGTTGGCAGGGAAGGTGTATTGCCTGCCTTGGCGGGGCACGCGGATCTGGACGCTGCCGAGGAACCAGCTGGCGTGTATGCCCGTGCTGTCATGCCCAATCACCAGCCGACTGATCTGGAAGGAAACCCAGGGTGCGAGTGAGCAAAGAGCTGGTGCATGGACACCTCGATGCCTCCATCCCTCCCCAACCCGCCCCCACCCAACACTGGTACAAATTGCTGTCCTCAACCCAGATCTTCAGTTCTCCAGAAGAGGAGCCCCCAGAAGAGGGCTCGGCAGGAAGAGGCTGGGTCCCAGTCTTGTCCACCATCAGCCAGCTGCCTGGAGCCTTAAGAGCAGCTCACCTCTCAGGGAAGAGGTGAGAAGCAAGTGGGGGACCCTGGGTATGGCATGAACTCTGAAAGCTCCAGCACGTACTTGGGCAGCGCCCGTATAAGAAACCAAACATTCAAAACATGAATCATTTGCTTCTGATAGCCATGCTATTGACTGGTCTTTGTTTTGTTTTAAAAAATACACTACGGTACGTCTTTTCTGCATTTCTTCTTTGACGTACCCGTCTAGAGGTGACCCGATAGGTGGACGATCTCTCAGGACAGCCTCTCTGTGGTTCTATGCTCAAACCCTCCTCTCACTCTTGGCCCTGATGAACATCCTTCTCTCTCCTGTAATGCTCAACAGTCCACTTGCTTGGCTATTTTACATGTTAACATCTTTACATTTCACACAGACGACTGCATAGACCATTGTGTTATCATCCTTAGGATGAGTTAGTTCTTCAATGTTCAAACCACTTTAGTGCTTTTTCGAAATGCTGTTTGCAGGGCAATTCTAACATTAGGTGGAATGATCAACCAGCTTTTGAGATCCCTGCCAAGCCTCCCACCCAGATTGTCTCTGTGAAGGTTTGGAGAGGTAATGCCAGCCATGAGTTTGGGGCCAGAAGGCTAGTTTGAGAGGATTGTCCCTCCAAGCCCTGTGTTTGCTCTTACGAGTATGAAGTGCCTCTCTGAGCTGATAATGAAAACACGATCATAACTGCATGCCTGTAGCCCAGGTCCCCTGGAATTGTAGGAAGGAAACCAACTTTCTTTACAAAGGCCGACAGCCTTTCCGGTGGGTGCCAAGGTTCACAGGAGGGCTTCACTGTGGTGCTGGACAGTGATGGGACCAGCTGGATGAGTAAAGACAGAGACAAGGGTCTTCTGCCTCACCCAATGGGAAGCTCCTTAAGGACAGAACTCCTCAAGTTCTCTCCGTTCCAGAAGGCCTAGCACCTCCTTGGAGCAACAGTTCCATCAATAGCTGCTAGTGACTGAGGATGACTTGTGGCGGGGGTGCGGAGGGGGGGGGGCTGGGGTATTATTAACATAGTTACCGCAAACAGCAGTCCCATTAGCATCCCCAGTTGTTAGAAGGAATGAGGCAAACAAAGATGAAGTCACTGGCTTGGCAGGAAGTAAAAGGAGGGCCCACAGGCAATCAGCAGCCAGACTGACCCTCCCAACCTCTTAACTCACACTGCTTGCTGGAGGAGGGGGCATTTCAGAAATACAGGGAAAGGCCCCAAACACCAATCCCCTTCCCATAGATGTTTCATCTATCTGCTAGCTGTTGCCAGAAATCCTCAATAAAAGGAAAAGCATCTCACTCTACGGTTATTAATTCAGCTGAAAATGTAAATAAGTTTTAATGAAGGAAGATCTTGATTTAAGCTCATTACCATCAGGTATAAAGGACTGACAGGAGCTCTTTCCCTGTGAGCATGTTCTTGGAGTATCTAAAATAGGGTAAGGCTCAGAGAGAAGGGAAAGGGATTGCAGGAAAGTGTAAGGTTGCAGACAGGGGAGCTTGTCAGCATCCCAGTTGCTGCTAGCCACACCTTGAGAAGGGCAGGTAGTAATAGGAAGCCCAGCTCAGAGATTTCTAGAAAAGCAGCTTCCAATTCTATAAGGGGATTAGATCTATGCTTTTCCAGAGGAAGAGCTCAGACTCTGGCAGCAGGGCCACCGGGGCCCTTGACAGAGGGAGACCGTCAGGTGCCATCTTCAAGAGCAGAGTCTCTCCAGTGTTGCTCAGGGTGAGCACTGAAACGAGTTTCCTGAGAATACCTCAGATGCACACTCGAGTTTGGAACTAGGAAGTATTTTCAGCCCCACTTTTCCTGCTCTGCATGCCGGTGTCCCTTTCTCCAGTGTCTAGAACCTAGCTACCATGGTCTTGGCTACGTAGGTGAAGGAAATGTTGGGACTACAGACCCCCAAAATAGACATTCCACCCCTAAAGGGACTGCGGAAACTTCCCTACTGTTCATGTATCTTCTGCAGCTCTGGGTCATGGAGGAAAACTACACAGCTCACATACCTCCAAGTGGGCATTTTCCCTCTTTGTGCATGTGAGTGCATGTATGCGTGTGATGTGTGTGTGTGCACATACATGTGAGCGGGACTGTGCACCCACATGTGGATATATACGGCGCAGGAAGGAGACTTACGGTTCCAATGTTCACGGTCTCAAGAGTGAACTCATCCACCCGGGCACGTTCAAAATAGTCTTGCAGGTTGTTGTCGGAGACCAGAAGGACTTGCTTGATGGTGTCAGATTTATCCCCGTAGAGCTTGATGTAGACCCTGGAGTCTGTGCTGGCCCCAGAGACATTCCCTGTCTTCAAGCTGATGTGATAGCGGAAGTCTAGGGGGAGGGGTTAGAGCAGGTCGGGTGGGAAGGGATGGGGCAGGAGGGTGGTCTGTAGCTGGGGTGGGACACTGGGCTGGGGGTTGGCCGCTGAGCCCTTGCTCTAAGTAGCCCCATGGTGGGGCAGGGCTGCCTTCCTCTCTGTGGGGGTCCCCTCTTGGGCAACACTGGGATGCTGACCTCTGCTTGGCCTGCCCACAAAGTGTGAGCACACCAATAACAGGAAAGCATTCCAAGAATATGGAGTGCAAGAGACTTGAAGGACCTAAGGCAACTACCTTGTCCAGTTTCTGATCTGATGTATGAGGAAACGGAGGCAAAGGAGCATCAAGCTTTGCAGACTGTGTTGCAAAGGACATGCGCAATGTTGTTGCTAAGGGTTCTGATCTTGGCTTTACAAGCGAGGGATCAGAGGCTTAGAAGGCTACATGTTTGGCTCAAGATGTCAACGGTTCAGGAGGAGCCAGCCGGGCTAAAATTCTGCTGGGGACCTACAGCCCCATTATGAAACAGGGCACCATGCAGACAATGTTCTAGTATATCACCCGGAGAGATCCGTACCCTCTGTGCCTAAGGGAGGATAAAAATGCCTGTTTGGCTAGTGTTACTGCCTTTGTCGCTCATATCCACAGAGGCCTGTGTGCACTCAGGGCCCCACACCCAGTGCCATTAAGTTGCTGTGTACACAGCCTCAATAGTGAGGAAAATTCTAGATCTTCCCTCAGAGCCTCTTCCTTTCCACTCTCCCCACCCTCGTATTCTTGGAATGCTTTCCTGTTCTCGCTGTGTTCACATCTTGTGGGCAGGCCAAGCAGGGGTCAGCATCCCAGTGTTACCATGAAGGGACCCCCACAGAGAGGAAGGCAGCCCTGCCCCACCATGGGGCTACTTAGAGCAAGGGCTCGGGGCGGGAGGTGGGGGGATGAAGTGAAGAGCTCATGCTTATTCCAAGGGCTGGCTTCCAGACGGTAAGGGAGGGTGCCTCTCTCACCGGGGACACACCCACCACCTGGTCATCAGGACAACTCACTCTTCAGTGTTGCATTGCTGTCACTGGGCAGCAACTCTCGGACCAACTGACCATCATCCTTATCCTTGTCCAGCCACCTGGTGGGCAGACAAAGGGCTGTTAGCTCTTTGAGTGGCCAACAACCAACCACCCACTGTCCTGCTGTCCCTGCAGGGTCACGAGGGAGGTCAGAACTGTGTGCTCAGCAGAGGAAATGACTCTACGGGAGCTGAGAACAAAGGGTCACCGCCCAGACTGGGGAAGGAGGACTGCGTTGAGGAGAGGATACTGGCTGAGGTTGGAAAGGTGGTGAGGAGTTGGCTGGGGGGAGAGGGAGGTGCCCTCCCCCAAGGGAACAGCACATGCTGGGATGGAGCATATCCAGCAGGAGCTGAGCGAAGGCCCTGGGGTTGGAAGGCAGCGAGGGGAAGAGTAGCCAGCGTGCAGGAATAATGAGAAGGCTCACAGGATGTAAGACCTTGGCAATCAGTAAAGAGTTTGTCTTGAAAGCCAAGAACACTGGAGTCACTGTCCTCAGCAAAAACAATCACCTCTTTTGGGGAGAGCCTACTGTGTGCATGGCACAGTGCCAAGGGCTCCGGGGAGGGGAAGAAGGCAGAAAAGATACACTGACATCAGTAAGACACTCCTCGGCCCCTAGAGAACCTACAGTCTAGTTAAGATAGGATAGACTAGGGGCGCCCGGGGGGGCTCAGTCGGTTAAGCCGCTGATTCTTGATTTTGGCTCAGGTCAGGATCTCAGGGTCGGGAAAGGGAGCCTCATGACAGGCTGCACGCTCAGCACAGAGTCTATTTGAGATTCTCTCCTCTTCCCTCTCTGCCCCTCCCCCAATTCATGCACGCAAGGGCTCTCTAATAAATAAATAAAATCTTTAATTAAAAGACAAAGAAGATAGGATATGCTAGCCAAGGCACTGAAGGCCAAGAAAAGGATGGCTGTGGGACCAAAGTAAGTGAAACAGGAATTTAAGAAATGAGGACAGTTTGTGGGGAAGCGGCTTTCTCGGAGTCCTCAAGGAGGGATGAGATTTGCCAACAAGGAGAAGCTGGGTCTGGACCCTACAGGGCTGGGTCTGAAGGCGGTGACTCGTCTATTCGTCAGAGTGGGCCATGAACCCAGCTCTCTGCTGGCCATCCACCTGGGAGCAACGCATTGCACTGGTTCACCCGGAAAGTGCCCTCCCCACGGAGCACAGGGATGCAGCCAGAGAAATCAGATGACCGCGCAAAGCGGAGACACCCAGGCCCCAGGACTCACAAGGGTCCATGATACAGGTCATGGTAGCAGAAGAGGCACCCTCAATGTTCCCCAGTGCCATGGGGAAGCCAAGGGGCTCGCCTCTTGATCAGCGTCTCCCCATTTGCCTCTACATCAGAGCTCATCTTGGCAATCCAGCCCTATTCCACTCCTGGCAGGGACTTGCCTCCCTGGCCACGGAACCTGGCAAAGGAAACCAAGGCATGGCCTCCCCTCCAGCCCTCCTGACATGGAGCTCAGGCCTCCCTAAACCACAGTCCCTCTGCCAATGTACCCCACCTGAGGGTAGGATCCCCATCCCTTCTCTCTTGCCCTCCCTCCCCAAGCACATGATCTTATATTCCCACAGGATGTCGCTGCCTGCTGGCTGTTAGCACGCACGGATGTCAGTCGGCAGCTAAGTGATTACACTGGGCATGGGTTTTGGTGCTGCGAGTCTTGAACACCAAAACTGTCTGGGATTCCAAGATAGGAAGACGCAATTGCAGAATTCTTGGTACTGACGATGGGGGTGGGGGGATGGGAGAGAGATCTGAGAGCAGGGACTGCTGCCCCGAGTCCTTCCAATCAACCCATTAGGAGCCTCTGCCTCTGTCCCGTGGAGGTGGAGGTCACCCGGGATTTTCCACAGACAGAGGCTGCAGAGAAGAGTGTGGTGTGGCCCAGCCATCACTCCCAGGGACAGGAAGGGTGGAAGCCAGCGGGCCCGCGGCCACCGGGAACCCCCTCGCGCCCTCCCACCACTCTCTCTACCACTCACCCATCCCCAGGCCCACCCCAGCGGTAAAGGGACACCATGGCTTGTCATTTTCACTTCCAGCTGAAGGGTATTAATAGATATTTCCAAATATAGTCATTTTCTTTCTGCTTCAGACACTTGAGCCCAGGTTCAGCGTGAGATGCTGTGAAATCGGTGAGCCTGTCTGCTGGTGATTTTATGGCTCTTTCCCCGAGCTCACAAGAAATGTGCAAGTGTGCACACCACACTCACACAGCTGCCAGAGCTAACACGCTGGCACCACCTGTCCGTGGCAGAGAAGGTAGATAAAGAGGCCTGGTGTGCCGTCCCTCAGGCAGTGCATGTCCTGCTCAGGTGAAGAAGCCATAGTGTGGGAGCGCAGGTTCTACCTCCAGGGGCTTCAGAGGCCTCGCGAGCCATGGGTTGTTTAAGGCCATCCGCACATGCCGCAGCGGGGGGGGGGGGGGGGGGGGGGGGGCGGGAACTCATTTTCTTAAAACTGCATGGACCCTTTAAGTGTTTGGGGGCCCCGGCTTTGGCAGACCCGGCTCCATTTAAAGGGCAACCCCATTTCACCCTTGCCATTACTGTGGGGAATAATGCACCTGGCCGGGAAGGCGTGGAAGACCAGAGAAGTTAAGAAATGTGCCCAAAGCCACACAGCAGGCAGGTGGCTAGACTCCTGGCCCCATGGTCCCCCCTCACCATGCATATAGTCATGCAGACAGTGTGGACATAGCAACTTTTTCCTCGTCCCCCTTCTGGGTTCCTTGTCCTCCTATTGACCAGTCTCAGGGCTCAGTCCACACAATTATCTCTCTCCCAGGATCCCATCCATTTCCCTGATTTTAAATTCTACCACTGTGCTCTCATTTATTGGAGCTATTTCTCAAGCCGGACTCGGCCTACTCAACTCACAAGCATCTCATACCTAATATGCCCCAGCTGAGCCTCCAGAGTCCAGCCTGGCCCCATTCTCAGCCTTCCTCCCCGCCCCCCATCCCCAGGCTCCCGGTTTCAGCAGGAAGCACGGCCTCTGCCCAGCCACCAAAGCAGAGACTTGGGGTCTCCAACAGTCCTCTCTCTCTCGGGGGTACATCCCATGAGCTCTACCTGCAGGACCCATCTCTGGTATAGCCCCTTCCCCCATCTCCACTGCCGCCACCTAGGGCAACCTGCCATGTTACAGGCTTAAATGTGTCCCCTAAAAGTGGTGTGTTAAAGTCTTAAGCCCCAGGACCTCAGACTGTGACCTTATTTGGAAATAGTGTCCTTATAGAGGTAATCAAGTTAAAATGAAGGCAGGCCTTCATCTAAAATGGCTGGTGTCCTTATAAAAAAAAGGGACATGTGAACACAGAGACAGACATGTACAGAGGGAAGATGATGTGAAGACCCAGGGAGAAAATGGCTACCGACAAGCCTAGAACACCTGTGGCCAGCAGAAGCCGAGAGGCAGGGGGCAGAACCTGTTCAGAGCTCCCTCGCGGGAACTCAGTTAAATTCTGAAATTGCCATATTGTATCTTTGAAAAGTAATGACACTCTGGTACTTAAATAGACAGGCCAGGGGTGCCCTGGGACACCTGACCCCAGTGGCTCATCACCGGCAGGTGGGGTGGGGACAGTCTAAGCACCACCAGCAGGGGCCCTCTCTTCAAGCCACGACTACACTCCCGGTCTGGGGTAGCAGGCAGGGCTAAGTGTCTCCAAAGCCAGGGCCCCGGACGGAAGCTGGAGCGCACAGAGCACAGCAGGACCACGCACCTGAGACACGGGAACTCCACGTTGTCGCTCTCTGGCTGCCCCTCTTCTCTCACCAGCACCCGCTCCAGGAACCAGCCGCTGCCCCCGCCTTTGCCGTCATGCCTGATCCTCACCCGCCTCACCTTCCGCATGGTGACCGCCTCGATGGTGAACTCGTCGGCCTTCAGAGGGGAAGACAGCAAGGCCGGTGGGATGGGGCTCCCTTGGGACCCAAACACCAAGGGGAGACACAGGCCCAGAAATCAGAAAAGCCGGGGCTGATGAGTGGGGCTGCTGGTCTGTCACAGGTGGGTGGAGGGGTACCTGGAAGGAACAAGTCTAACCCCTCCTCCAGCTGCTCCCAGTGGGGAGCAGACTTCCAGTGGGAAGTCATTCCATGTCACGTTCCCAACAAGGGAGGGCTGTATTTTCTGATTAAACAGTGGCCATTCCCTATGATCTCCTTCTAAAAGGCAGATCCCCCAGGAGGAGGGATAGGATAAGCTGTTACCGGTCACTAACCATGTATCATGTCTTAATTCCTTGGCCAATCATCTCGGGCTCCTGCTACAGAAGGGCACCAGCCCGCTTCTGAGGCATGGCTAGGACTGACTGGGGAGGGCAGGAGAACTAGTGAACTTGCTAAGTGCAGTTTTGCCTGCCAATGGGGCAGCAGAAGTGCGGCAGGGGCTGGAGAGTTGCCAAGTCTACATGAGCACACCCGGGAGTCTCCCGGAACAGGAACACGAGGGTGGGATTGACTGATGGACCAAGGATTCAGAAGAGGTAGAAGTAAAGAGTAGGAAAGGGTGGGTGTGGATGGGAGAGAGAGAGAAGAAATGTATAAATCTGTGTGAAGTCACCCCCTCCGGCCCTCCCCAAATGAGCCTGGGTCCACCCACAACACTCAGATTATTTTGATCACCATAGCCTTCTTGTGTCTGTGACCCCAAGGTCAGCCTGGAGTGGCCTCTGAGAGAGACCTCCACTCGATCTCCACCGTTTGTCCTGCCCTCACTGAGGATGGGGCAGCAGAGGTGGGGAGAGAGCCAGGATTGTCCTAGGTCAGTCTGCAAATCCGCTTCACCTGGTAAGCACCATGAACCTCCCTCACTGCAACAATGACCCTGCTCTATGATGCAGGCCAGGTGGTACAGCTGGGTTCCTAATCCTCATATCAGCTGGCACAGGTGGGCATGTCTTCCCCGTTTTAGATGTGGGAAAACTGACGCTGGGGGGATGGAGTGACTGGCCCCACGCCGGGTTTGCCCCCAGATCTGCCTGACGCTTTCCCCATTGTCCCACATGACCTCCCCAGGAAACCCATTTGACAGGTGGGGGAAACAAGGAGGAGCACCCCACACATCAGTGATGAGGTTGGGGGCAGACCCCAGCTCTTCCACTCCCACATTTAGTATCTTTCTTGGTTTCTCCTTCAAAAAGGAATTGGAGAAGGTGCCCCCAGTGGTCATGTCTAGTGGAGAAGGCAAAGGTCCCAGCTTTCTATTAGCCTGGGTCCTCCAGTCCACAAACCAGGTGACCAGCATCCCTCCCTTTCTGGCCACCCCTGAAAAAAGAAAGGTTCTGCTCCTACCCCCAAATGTCCTCCTGTTCTGCCCCCTTCTCAAAGCTTACAGGTGGAAAGGGGACCATGACCCCTCCAGGGCAGCTCTCCAGGTCCCTGCTGGATCGTCCTGAGAGCCCAAAGGGTGTCATGTATGCTAGTTCGCTGATGGCTGGGGCACCCGTATTGGCTTCAGCAGAACAGGGAGGACAGGGGAAGGGTCCTTGGACTGGGACGGGGCGGGCAGGGACAGAGCTGGCTGTACTCACGTTGCCCTTCTCAAACAGGTCGGTGTCATTCCTGCTGTTGTACAGCAGCCGCTCGCCTGTGTCCCCCACATCACCGTAAAGGCACAGGTAGACATTGGCATCCGTTCCCGCGCCTTCGAGTTCTCCAGTGCACACAGTCACACGGTACCGGGCCACTGTCGGGGAAAGGGACACACTGATGGCTCCCTGCTCCCAGCACTGGCCCTGCTGCTCCTGCCTCTAAGTACCCCTCCCCTGCACCCGGTCAGCCGAGGCTGCAAACCCCATGCCACGCAGTCAAAGGGCAGCTCACCTGCAGATCCCTCTTTCCAAACAAAGCAGAGGTTTCCGGGCCTGCTCAAGGATCAGAATCCCATGGGAAAGTCTTGTAGGAATGCAGCTTCCTATGTCCCACTGAGACTTCTCCAAGTTTAGTTTTCTGAGGTAGGATCCCTAAAACTGCTTTGCTTTGTTTATATGCCCCCGGCAGACTCTAGGGGGGGCTTGGCAGTGTTTGGGGACCACAGGTCTGATTTAAACATTTCAACCCTTGATTCTATCCAACCCAGCAGACTCTTCTGCCTTAGGTTGTTCTCCAATTCTATGTGTCCTGTATTCTCATGGAAGAGAGCTTTTCTCTGTGAGCCAGACGAACTTTGCTTCAGAATGGAAAGGCACAAACTGCAGTCACTGTGGGAGGGGCAGCAGCTTCTCTCCCTGTTGAAAATGTGCCCTGGAGAAGACGGGCCGGCATCCCTGCACATCACAGCCTCCCTTCCTTGCTTCAAATATGCTAGAAAGTGAAATTCATTCATTCATTCACTCACTCATTCATTCATTTGCCCTGTATCTATTGGCTGAAGCCCAGTAGGCGCTAGACACCATTATAGAACCGGGGTTCAGCAGTGAGCAAGACAGACAGATTTCTGCTCCCATGAAGCTTCCATCAGACTTGAGAGTGGACGGGTGGAGAGAAAAGATGGACAGTGAAATCATAGCAAATTATGAACAGGAAAACTCCTGAGTTACGTCTGCAACAAAGATTACATGGGAGAGGGGTGCCCCAGAGTGGGGTGGAAGTGGAGGGGTTATGGTGAAGGAGTGAAGAGGATTTGGAGAGGCAGAAAAGCTTGCAGCAAGAAGTTGACATCTGGTAAGATGCCAAGGATAAGAAGCCAGCCACAGGAAGCTCGGAGAGGAGAGCATGCGAGTAAGTGTGAAGCACTGCCGCAGGGAGGAGGGGGTGAGTGTTCCAGGAGCAGAGAGAAGTCAGTAGGGTCTGGGTGAGAGGGGTTCGATGAAGTCCAGAAGTGGACCAAGGCCAGCATGGGGCAGAATTGGTATGACAGGTCAAGGTAAGAAGTATGACTTCCTTTGGTTGTTTTTTTTTAATACAATGGGAATTCATTCGAGGGCTTTAAGCAAAAAAGTAACCTGATCTGAATTATATTTTAAAGAGCGCTCTGGCTGCCATGCGGAGAACCGATTGTATGGGAAGAAGGAGTGATTCAGAGAGGCCCGTTAGCAGAATAATTAGAGTTGTCTAGAAAAGACAGGAGGGTGCCTAGGACTGGGGGTGCTGTGGAGATGGAGAGAAGCCAGTAGATTAGAGATATATTTTTAATGTAGAATCAACAGTACTTGGTGATGGATTTCATAAGTAATTGAGGCAAAAAGGAATCATGGATGACTCCTAGATTTTGGCTTGGATAACCAGGTAGACAGTATTTCTATAAGAAGTAGGCATGCCTGAGAGAAGGATAGGTTTGGAGACAGAAATCAATGGTTCTGTTTGTTCATTATAAATGTGTGCTATTAGATGTTCCTAAAGAGAGGCCGAGAAGGCACTTGAATATGTGTCTGGAGAGTCAGGACTATTGACATGACTTTGGTCATCATTGGCACATGGATTCCGTTGAAAGCTATGAGTCCAGATGAGATCTCCCATAGAGAAGATTATGGAGGGACACCAACATTAGAGACCAAGCCCAGGAGAAGCTATCAACTCAGATGAGAAGCAGCCAGTGAAGCAGGGGGAAAGAGTACTGCTGGACATGTCTCTAAATCAAGAGAAGGGAGGAATGATCGTCTGTAGCAAAGGCCACAGAGGACAAAGAGTGACTTTTGGTCTAGCTACATGGAAAGCACTGGTGTCAAGGACAAGAGCAGCCGTAGTGAAATTGTGGGGGAAGGGAAGAAGCCCTATAACAAGAGTCTAAGTACAGAATAGGAGGTGGGAAATTAGATATAGTACCTGAATGCCTAGATGTAAACCTTTCCTTTAGTCTGTTGTGAAGAGGAATACAAAAGAGAAACAATAGCTGGAGTGGGGTATGAGTTTAGAAAAGCTTTATTTTAAAATGTTTAAGATGTGAGGTACCAGATTATTATCTACAGGATCATGTAGAAGATGATGATCTTGTAGAGAAAAAGAAAATGATAATATGGGAGAGAAGAACTAGTGAAGTTCTTTAGAGAGGAAGAAGAAGAAGGACCAGAGTATAGATAGAGGACTAGCTTTGCTAGGGTTCAAGAAACTACTATAGGGACTGGAGGGAGGGCAGTAATAAATTGTAGGACAGCTTTGAGTACAAACTGAGATATACTGAGTCATGAATTTTAAATGAGACCAGTCTGCAAGGCTGTATGTTTTCCTACAGTGAGTCTACAAGGCTACAGTAACTGAAAAGGCCATTGGTTGGCTTTACCTAGGATAGGGTTTATCCAGGTAAGCATGATAGAGAGATATAAGGCCATAAAAGCTAAGGGAAGGTTTAGAGGTAGGTTATAATGGTGGCCCATACAATCCGAGCCATGTATACAGAAAATTGAGTATAAGAGAATGTGATAATAAAATCAGTGAATTATAGGTCTTGACAAAGTTAAAAAAATGTTAGGGTGGGAAAGGCAAACCTATGGAGACGTAAAAAGATCAATGGTTGCCAGGGTTTGGGGAGGAGGGAAAGGAGAGATAAATAGGCAGAGCACAGAGGATTTTTTTTAGGGCAGTGAAATTACTCTGTATAATACCATACTGATGGATACAAGTCATTATAAATTTGTCCAAACCCACAGAATGTACAGCACCAAGAGTGTTCCACAAGTAAACCATGAACTCAGGATGCTAAGAATGTATCAATGTAGGCTCATTAATTATAACAAATGTATCACTCTGGGGGGGATGATGATAAAGGAGAGGGTATGCATGTGTGAGGGAAGGGAGTATATGATAAATCTCTATACCCTCCTCCCAATTTTGCTGTGAACTTGAAATTGCTCTAAAAAAATAAAGTCTATTTTTAAAAATGAAGGAGCTGGTAAGATATTCCCAGATAAGCAGTAAATATAAAACTTCACTGGTGACTTTAAAATGTGTATAGATGTAATTTGTATGACAGTATAGCACAAAGGAGGGGGAAGAGAACAAACCTATACTTGAGGAAAGTTTTTGTGTATTATTGAAATTAAGTTGGAATTAATCTGAACTAGATTATTGTAAGTTAAGATGGTAATTGTAATTCTCTGGGTAACCATTAAAAATTAACAAAAAATATATATTAAAAGAAACAAGGGAACTAAAATGGTATTCTAGAAAATATTTAACACACAAAAAAGTGGTAATATAAAATGAGAGGAACAAAAAACGACACGAGACATAAAGAACAAATAGCAAAATGGCATTCATAAATCCTGCCATATCAGTAATTACATTAAATGTAAATGGACTAAATATTTCAATCAAAAGGCAGAGTGTGGTTGTCATCCTGCAGAGACAGGATGGGTCTTTTCACCCTCTGTTTGCTCAGATATCAAGGCTGATGATGCCACACATGTACCAAGAGTGAATATAAGATGTATCATGCACCTAATAAGGAGTTCTTGGGAGAGTATGGTAGATTTCCAAGAAGGTCCAAAAATGGCTTGAGAAGCAGGGAGGAGTGACTAGCTTGTGATTTTATGGTGATTAGGAGATAAGACTTCCTTTGCGGGGGGATTGAGGGGGTCAGTTCTTACATGGCTTGACCTTTCCACCAGTACTAAGGGAAGGAATATCCAGTCTTCTTATCAAATTGCCCAGATGTCAGGCAGAAGGGAGTGGGGTAGTGTAGCCTGAAAGATGTCAGCAGTCACACACCAAAAAAAGTCATACTATTGCACAGAGATTGGCAAAATGGATAATGGATCTATCTGCTATATACAGAAATACACTGTAGATTAAAAGACAGAAATAGGTTGAAAGTAAAAGAATGACCACCAGAACTGGCTATACCTGAGTAGACTTATAACAAGTGTAAAGATCAAATTGGTAATTTTAAAGAACTACTCAGAAAGAAAAGTTCAGGCCTAAATGTCTTCATTATTGAATTCTACCAAGCATTCAAAGAAGTATTAATACCAGTTCTTCTCAAATTCTTCCAAAGAATTTGGGGGGGGGGGGCTATGTCCAACTCATTTTATGAGGTCAGCATCACTCTGATACCAAACCAGACACAGGTATCATAAGAAAAGAAAATTACAGATCTATCTCTTTTCTGAATATGGATGCAAAAATCCACAACAAAATACTGGTAAACCAAATCCAGCAACATAAAGAATTATAGACCTTGACAAAGTAGAATTTATCCTAAGGATACAAGTTTTAAAAATCAATTAATGTAATGTATCACATCAATAGAATAAAAAGACAAATATAACATGATCATTTCAATAGGCTCAGAAGAAACATGACAAAATCTAACACTCTTTCATGATAAGAAAACCATCAACAAACTAGGAATAAAAGGGAACTTCATCAACCCAGAAAGTTATCTATGAAACACCTCCAGACAACATATAATTAATGGTGACAGACTGGATGCTTTCTTTAAGGTCAGAAACAAGACAAGGGTATCTGCTCTCACCATTTGTTTTCAACGCAGTGCTGGAGGTTTCAGCCAAGGCAGTTAGGCATCCAGATTGGAAACGAAGAAGTAAAGCTATCTCTGGGCACAGATGACATGATCCTCTACACAGAAAATCATGAAGATTCCACTCAAAACTATTTGAACTAATAAATGAGTTCAGCAAAGTTGTAGAATATATCAATATGCCTGAATCAATTGTATGTCTATTCTTTTGCAATAAACAATCTGAAAAGGAAATTAATAAAACATTTCCATTCAAAAGAGCATAAAAAGAATAAAATATGAAGACATTTAACAAAACAAGTGAGAAACCTATGCTCTGAAAACTACAAAATACTGTTGAAAAAAATTAAAGATTACTTATATAACTAGAAAAGCATCCCACGTTGACTGCTTGGAAGACTGACCGTTGCTCAAAGGCAAACACTAAGTGTTTTCAGCCTTCATCCTCTGTGTAATTGAAGCTGATGCTTTTGTGTTTAGCTTCCAGTGACAGAACTGGTGGCAGTAAGAGAGAAGAGCCTTAACTGGCTTGAGTACTGAAATAGAGAGGCACAGAAGGAAAGGAGGAACATGAGCCCCACTTATTCTTAATCCTGACGCAGGACCGTTCTGCTCTTTCAGCTGTAACTATCAGGCAATACCCAGAAGCAAACTGATGAAGGGAGACAGCAATCCCTCTGCCTGGAAATTCCAGTCCTGTGTGTTCAGAAACACTAAGGTCCATTGGGCTGGAAGTTCTCAGGGCTCCTGATCTTCTCCAGGGGCCCCTCCCAGCCCACCAGCCATTGAGGTCCCAAGCTCATTCCCAGCAGGAAGTCCACAGACAATTAAAAAATAACTGTGTTGTTAGCCACCAGCAGTGAAAGACTTCAAACAGGTGGGTAACTATCAGAGCCTCTTGTACTTTAATTTAAAAATGAACAGCTCAGCCTGATTAACAAGAAGCTCCTCTTTTCAGCAGTTTAGTCCAGTGATCCCTTGCCCACTCATCAGCAGTGTGTAATCACTTCAGCTGCAAATGCAGGGGAGCGTGCAGGGCACATGGTTCCTACCATCTCACAGAACTCCTGATCATAAGCGGTACATGTCTAGTCTGTGTCCCCGGGCTGTGTTAGTCAGTGAGGTCACTCCCCAAAGCCTCTTGCTATCAGACATGGCATTAATTGCTTCTTTGACTGGCTCTTGTTTTAGAAGTAAACCCGGAGTAACAGAATTCAAAATTAGAGAACTGTTCTGTTTTATTTATCTTTATCTATTTATTTGAGAGAGAGAGAGAGAGAACATGCATGTATGTGCCAGGGTTGGGGTGTGTGTGTGGAAGAGCTAGAAGAGGAGAGGGGGATGGAAAGGGACAAGCAGACTCTGTGTTGAGCACAGAGCCCAACATGGGGCTCGATCCCAGGACCCCAAGATCATGACTTGAGCAGAAACCAAAAGTTGGATGCTTAACCAACTGAGCCACCCAGGTGCCCCAAGAATGGTTTTAAATTGGTGCTTATTTTATGTGAGTTCAAGGCTTTCCACTCAAGGGACTGCCAGGAAACCCTGCATGTTATTCACTATACCCTGGTGCCAGCTGGGGAAGTGAGACTTGCCATCAACTCTTTACCGTTACAAAGAAGCATCCAGATCACCAAAGGAGATCCAAGTTCCTATAGAGGTGAGTGAGGATAAGGGGGTGTTCCAAGCACAACAGAAATTTATGTGGGCCAGATAAAGCATTGGGGAGATGGAATCCAAGTCGACATGGGCTTGAGAGTACTGCCAAGGACCCCCCCAAGGAGACATCAAACTGCTTTTAAAGCCAGAACAGACAGCCCTTCGACCTAATCCTGTTCGCCAGACTTTTTTTTTTTTCATTAAAAGGTTCTTTGATAGCATTACAGAAGTCAAAAGCCAAAGCTATGACAGCCCTACATCTTGCACACTGTTTAAAATGTGACATGCACGTTTACCCATGGAGCCTTGCAGACACGCTCTTCCTCCCCACCCTTCCTACCACCGTCTCTCCTTGTCAGTCAGATCCTTGCTCAGAGAAGATCTAGCTTAAATGGCACCTCACCTGAAGGTTCTCCCAAAGTGTGGGCAGAAAGCTCATCTTGCCACAGTGTGTCTACACCATTCTCTCACCAAGTCCTGTCGGAGCCACCTTCAAAATAGCTCTCGAATTTACTCTCTTTCTAGTCCAGTTAATTCTTGCTCACTTTTGAGTACCTCTTCTTCTCCCCCCTTGATGTCTTCTTATAGGTTTGCCTCTAAGATCAATCCTCCACACACCCGTGAGACAGGCCAGGAGAAATGTTGGGTAGAAGGAGCTAGAAGGGGTTGCAGGATGGAGCGGACTGTCACCAAGGTCATGAGAGGGCTGGGAGGCAGAAGCATGAGCCAGGGGTGGGGTACATTGCTCATTCATGGGATGATCTGAGGGGGGTACTGGGACCAGGATGTGGATGAGGGGATTTTCCACTCGATCACTGGAAGGAATAGGACAGAGGCTCTGAAGTTTTGATGTGCAAAGAAATTACTTGGTATGCTTGATAAAAATGCAGATTATCAGGGATAGCTCTCAACGAATCTAATCAACGTCTCTGGGGTACAGCCAAATTATGTCCCCCATACCCCCATCCATATGTTCAAGTCCTAACTCAGGACACCTGGGTGGCTCAGTTGGTTAAGCATCAGCTTTTGGCTCAGGTCATGATCCTAGGGTCCTGGGATCAAGCCCTGCATCGGGTTCTCTGCTCAGCAGGGAGCCTGCTTCCCCCTCTCTCTCTGCCTGCTGCTCTACCTACTTGTGCTTTCTCTCTCTCAATCTGTCACATAAATAAATAAATAAATAAATAAATAAATAAATAAAATCTTCAAAAAAAAAAAGTCCTAACCTCCAGTATCTCAGAATATGACAATATGGAGGCAGGGTTTTTAAAGAGGTGATTAAGCTAAAATGAGATCCCATGGGTACGTCCTCATCCAATATGACATAAGAAGGGATTAGGACACAGACAACAGGACACCCAGAGGAAAGACCGTGTGAGGACACAGCGAGACAGCTGCCATCTACAAGCCACCCAAGCCTTCTGACACATTGATCTTGGACTCACAGCCTCTAGAACTGTGAAAAAATTAATTTCTGTTGTTTAAGCCTCCAGTCTAGTATTTTGTTATGGGAGCCCGAGCAGATTAATAGACTGCCCTAGAACAATGGCAGGAGTTGGGGGTCTGGAGAATGACTGAGAGACACATTGTACCACCTTCAGTGGAAGAAAAAGTAACCAGAGGACACCAGAGATGGGATTGATCTGGGGCAGAGGTGACATCATAAGACGGCATGAGCCCCATGTCTGAGAGTGCAGAGGGAGTCCGGCAAATCCCCCCTCACCAGCCCCACAGTTTGTGAGGTGGGAAAACAGGTTTGGAGGGATGGGGTAGCCAGGCTCCAGTTAAGGTAAAGAGGACATGGAGGTAAGAACATCTTGGGCATTCTAAGTAAAAATGGTAGATTTCTTTCCGGGAAAACCTCACTAAAATGACAATACACAGGTATTTTCAGGACTTAACCAAACAAAAAAAAAGGGACAAGCACAGATAACAGCAACAAGATCTGAGGAGCTTGACAGCCCCTAGGAAAGTGACTAATACCTTAGCACAGTGGTTCCTCACCAGCGGCACCACCTAGAAATGCGTGAGACAAATTCCTGAGTCTCACCCCGGACTTCCTGAGTCAGAAACCCTGGGGTTGGGGCTGTGCACTCCTATACCACAAGCTCTCTGGGTGATAACACTGAGGGAAGTGTGAGGATCCCTGACTCACCAGACCAGAGAACTGATCAGAGCTATCACCTGTGAAATCTGAAAGCAAAGGCTGAGGAAGGAAAGCACCAGGTAACTTCAGAAACAGGACATGAGGAGCTGAAGTCAAGAGAACTGGTTAGAGGGGCGCCTGGGTGGCTCAGTGGATTAAGCCGCTGCCTTCGGCTCAGGTCATGATCTCAGGGTCCTGGGATCGAGCCCCGCATCGGGCTCTCTGCTCCGCAGGGAGCCTGCTTCCTCCTCTCTCTGCCTACCTCTCTGCCTACTTGTGATCTCTCTCTCTCTGTCAAATAAATAAAATAAAAAATTAAAAAAAAAAAAAGAGAACTGGTTAGAAAGATCAAGGAAGCAGTTGGGTCCCAAGACCGCCTCCCCATTAGTTCACATCTACAGGCTCTGCTCTGGCACACGAAGGGAAATAGATCCGACGAGAACAGGAGTGTTTCTGCCTCAATGGGCTACATTGCTAAATCAAGTCTCAGTTTGGGGCAGAATCCTCTTATCTACCATGTTCCCAGGGAGGTGGCTACCTTGCTGCCACAGAAAATAGTACACAATGTGAAAAGACAGAGTATAGCCCCTGTGCACACAGGAGGCGGGAGACCTTGTTCTAGGTTTGACTCTGTCTCCAACTTATAATCAGGACAAGAACTCCTCGTTTTCCTGAGTTGCATTAGGCTATTTATTTATTTATTTATTTAAAGATTTTATTATTTATTTGACAGAGAGAGACACAGAGAGAGGGAACACAAGTAGGGGGAGTGGGAGAGGGAGAGGAAGAAGCAGGCTTCCTACCGAGCAGGGACCCAATGTAGGGCTCAATTCCAGGACCCTGGGATCATGACCTGAGCTGAGGCAGATGCTCAACAACTGAGCCACCCAGGCGCCCCTGCATTATGCTATTTTAAAGGCCTTCGAACGCAAATATTCTATGGTCACATTTTTAATTACAAACGAAGAAGCATCAAGTAGATGACACAAAGTGCTAATCGCCATCATTGCCTAATTAGATGACTAGATGGTGTGATCTCTTAACAGATATTTGCCATGTGGGGTTTCTATGTTTTTGAGTATTTACTTCCATTTAAATCATTTCAACAAATACACACAGAGCTTCTACTGGATGTACAAATGTCTGAGGAGTAACGCTTTCCAAATATTGAGAAGAGCTACTAGAACGAAGAGTGACATTGTTTTCTATATATTCTTAACTCTTGGTAATTTTGTAGTATTACCATATGATTTAAAAATGAAGGACTGCCACAGTGATAGCAAATAGGTTGATTATCTTAAGTGGCAGTTCCGATCAATGGCTAATGTCTGCTTAGATCAATTGCTAATGTCTGCTTAGAGTGCCCTGTAGGGAGCTTTGAAACTCATTTCAGACTCAGTGAAAGAGAAGGCTGTGATTGCTTAGTAATGTCTGTCAGAGCAAAGGACAGGACATGTGCTGTGCCTCAGTCTCTTCTGCCGCTATAATCTAGAGGCAAAATGATCTCCCTTTAGCCCTGAGAATGTGCAAATTGGACCCCAGATTAAAAGCTTAGTTCCTCTCCTATGAGTCTTAAATAGACACAGAGGACTCATCCGGGGCCACCAATCATGGCTTCTGGATACAGTCTTCCTTTTGGGGAGACTCCTGTGCATAATTTGAAGAGAATGTTTCTTTAATGTCAGGAAGGCTGTGGAGAAGCACTGCTTGGAGAGGATTCTTCTCATCCCCTCACCCACCTGAAGAGCCATAAATGTTGCCTCCCTTCCCCACACCCACCACTACAGAGCTCTGGCATCATGCCTTAGAGATTCCTGCAAGCCTGTCAGAAGGCTGGGAATTTTCTAATTCCATCCTGGCATGTGGAGGGGGTGTGATGAGCGACAGCAGATGAGACCATCCATTCATGGGCTGGACCCCCATGCACACCCCAACTAGGAGTTCCACCGCCTTGCCCAGGATGGAGAACTGGTGAGTACTCACTGCCCATTATCCTCCGCACGGTCGGGCCCTCGGCGGTCATTTCTCTCACGATCTCATTGTCATCCTCGTTGGCATCCAGCCAGCGATTACAGTTGAAATTATACTTGTCCTTGGTCAGAGTGTTCACCAGGGTCATCTGGAATGAAGTCCTGGAGTAAGCAAGAGGGTGGACCAGAGATCTATCCCACCCTGAAGTCACCATTCTGCTCTCTCATTCAAGGGAGGCCAAGGCCATCCCATTGAGATGACTCTTATGGAAGGTAGTCCAGATTTCACATCTATCCCTCTTGCTCCCTGGAGACCCATACTTGCCTAGCAGCCAGGCGACTGGGGGAGAAGGCAAGTCTCCTGAACACCTGAGCATTTTCTCAGTCAAATTTGGAGGTCCTTTCCCTATCAGGAAGTCCCTGTGTCCTAGGTCCAAATTTGGGTCTCACTGTGAGACCCATGCTTACCCACCCCCACTCCCAATGGACACAAAGGCAAACTTAGGTGACGCGGTCATTAGAAAGGGACCATACCGGTTCCTCTCCCACACACCTCCCAAACCTCAGGATGGCACACCTCACCCTTTCTAAATGCCATCCAGAACCAGGGCTCCTTCTGTCATGCCACGCCCGAATCTTGTAAAACCTGCCAAGATCCGGGAGCTCAATCTACAGGGAGAAATGACAAGGTTTGGGTGGACATAGTCAGGTGAATTGTGTTTATCTCACAGCTGACCCCTTCCTAGGAGAACACCTGCTCTGGGCCAAGTCTTCAGCAGTGAGGATGGCTTTGCTCCAAGCCGCTCTCGTGGACTGTATCCTCTCATGCCTAGCAACCAAGGGCACGTGAGGGCAAGATAGCCATGTAGCGCCCAGGTTCAGTCTGGCCTGGCAAAACCGAACAAAAATAACTGACCCACAGTAGGATCCAGAATAAAGAAAATCTTCCAAGCAATAAACTCCCAGTAACAAAACCCATTCGGCAACCCTGCAAATTAGCACAGGTCCATAGCCCCAGGACTCCACTGGGCACTAAAACAGACAAAAAGATCAATACAGCAGTCATGCCCTTTCCCTAGGGGCCTGCAGTCTAGCCGGGAAGACAAATACATGAAGAGCAATGAAGCGAGTGTGTAGCAGAAGCAGCAGTGGGGTGCTCTGGGAAGACAGCTGAAAATTACAAATCATTCTCACCTAAAGGTCAGAGCACACTTCTGTTGGCAAAACAAGCCTTGCTCTAGTTATATACGCATCAGAAATTTAAAGCTAAATTTCTTTTAAAATATTCTACTATTTATACTTTCCTTTCAATTTGCTCCTCACTCTCTAATTCAGTTCAGATCAGGCGGTTTGACACTAATGTGCTCAGGGTCTCTGTTCTACAGTGATCCCCCAAGTTTCTAGGCTCCTGAAGAAAATTCTATATCTGCTTCTTTCCCCCAGGCTTGATTCTGGAGTGTCTGATTCAGGTGAAGGGCCAGACCCAAACTGGACGCCCTTCAATCAATAGATCACTCTGGTACCCCTTACAGGGGCCTGAATTTTGTGTAGCACCCGCTTGTCTTCAAACTTGATTCAAAAATCTGGCTTAGAAAACCATCCTCATGACAAATACCTCTTACATCCCTTCCTCCTTCCTCCTCCCTCCAGCCCCCATTACACTTCCTTCCTACCCTAAATTTCTCGATTATGCCTGGTTTGAACCACTTGTTGTTGGGATTCAGGAGAATCTCGTCCGTCCGCCCCTTTTGCCCATAAATCTGGATGAAGATGGGAGAATTGGTACCAGCTTTCTTCAAATCGGTTGTCCAGACCCACAGGGACCAAGGAAATTCTGCAAAGACACGTCAAGTTGTCCCATAAAGACTTCAAGAGTAAAGAGTTTTTATGTTACCAGTGGGGAAAGAGAAGCAAATCAAAGGTGTTTAGGACTGAAGCCGTGGTCCACGCTCAGAAACCCACAATATTAGGGAGCCCAGGATTCCTTGCTGCTTGAAAGAGGGTACCTCAGTGATCCTTTTAATGGCAAAAGCCTATAGTATGTTTTAAATAGGAAAAGGAGTTGACTCCCTGCACCCTGTATATATATTCAGAGTGCGCTGTGTTGAACCATTCCGTTTACCATCTAGCCCATCACAGCAGCTTATTCAGTTTGGGGTCATGGGGGTACTGGCCATGGTGCTGACTGTGTAACTCTGTGTGGCCTGTACCTTGTAGAGATGAGCTTCCTGCGGGGCCCATTCCCTTGTTCTTTAGAGGAGAACTGAGAAGCAGAAATGCACCCTTTTGCAGCAGAGCTCTTGCCCAGGGGTCTGACATCCTGGCCTCTGCTGGCCCTGTCTGGGAGGCCACCAGCCTCTGGGTCCTCATCACCTACTTTTCAGCCTCTTCTTCCTGAGAGACACCATCTCGTAGAGCTGCCTCTCAATCAGCCCGTCCACCTTCTTCTCATCCAACCAGTTGCGGCAAAGGAAGGTCTGCTGGATGCCGGTGAAGGGGCACAGAATCACCACCTGGAAGGGGGTGTGGTGCAGATCATGAGTCTCCTGCAGCAGGTGCCCTGGTTGGGACCTCCTGACAATGTCTGACAGCCTCTTCATGTTAAGGTGGTCTACATTAGGATTCTCAGGGAATGGCACTTTTCTCCCTGTTGCTGGTCTCATTAAATCTTAGATTCAAGAAATACCTCCCCCAAGGAGTCTTCCCGAGTAGCTACCATCCATCCTCCAATTTATCAGCCCAAATCTCAAATTCTTCCCCCTACACACAACACCCTCTTTGAACACTGTATTTCTTTATGCGTATCATAAAAATCTCAGTCCAAACCAAATGAACTAATATACTAAATTAATTCCCTATATTTGTCTTGTAGAAAAAAAGGTCGATCACATAAAAAACAATGAATATCTGGAATATAACACAAAAATAAATGACCTTCTTCTGGGCTTGAACCCATTCAAACTTCTTTCCCATACCTTCTCTACTCTACTCATATTCTGAACTCATGGGTTTAGAACTCAGAAGTGTACCCAGCCTAGGTCACTCACTCACATTAGGTATGTCCAAAGGAATGTTCTTGTGACACTACAAAATTTTCTATCAGCCAAGAATTGACTATTCACTCTGCTAGATTCTCAGCTTTACCTTCCTTTTAATCTCAGGACTCGGGGATCATAACCTGAGCCGAAGGCAGACGCTTAACTGACTGAGCCACCCAGGAGACCCCAAAATACTTGTTGACTGAGAGATTTATAAGCTGAAGCGAAACAACACCAAGAATCAGAACAGTTTATAACTACCAGCTAGCACCTGCTTTTGGCCCTTGGATGGCTGCATAGATCAGCCCTCATTCCTGACCATAAGCAAAACAAGGTGGATGGTCACATTACCAACCCAACTGCCCAATGAAATGGACTGCCCAAATGCTCTGTCACTGGTCCACAGTAAGTAGGAAGCAGGAAGCAGGTCAGCGTTTGTACTTGCAAATTAAAGAAGAGGGGTCCCCCTCCCCGGGGGTCATCCCTTACCTTCTCACAGTACCAGCCTCTGTTGACGCCCACATTGCCGTGCCCGATGGAGACCCGACTCAGGGGACTGAGGAGGACAGCCAGCTCGATGTTGAAGATGTCTGTGCGGCCACGGTCAAACACACCGCCTTCCAGGAAGATTTTCCCACTGTTCTTATTCCCTCTGGCCCCATACATGACCATGTAGATTTTGGATTTGGTCCCAGCCCCCCGGACATCCCCAGTGAAGACGGTGACCACATACGAGATAGCTAGTGTAGAAGCCACAGGGGAGGAGAAAGTGCCAGATGGTTACAAAATCCACCCCCCACCCCCGCCCCGGCTCCAGCCTCCCTAGACCCTCCCTCCTCCATACATCCTCATTCCTCCCTGTCCTCCTGCCTCAGATGACATCCAGTGCCCCTCTCCGCTTCATGTTCTCTTTTTCAGCTTTTGTGTGTCGATGCATCTGAGTTTCAGAATAAGCTGCAGGGATTACTCTGAGAAGCTGCCAGCCCTGATTACAGGAACTAACAAAGAGAAGGCAGAATTTGAGTTGGCTGGGAATAGTACTTGTTATTACCATTAATTACCACGTGCCTATTATTAATAGCTGCCGGATGAATTCTGTTATGTCTGATTTAATTATAACAGCCAGCTCCTTTAATGGAGATTTATATCCGGGGCTATCTGATTCATTTTGTTTGGTCTCTTGCTCGTAACTTAAAAAAGACAACTTTTAATAGAGGGCACTAATGTCCTCCTTGGCTACCTGACATGGTGGGATGAGGGAAGAATGAGGTTAAGGAGAGAACACTGTAGTTGGGTCCTCTGGGGTTTTGGTCATTCAGGAGGCAAGATGAGGACATGAAGTTCTGGGCAAGCACGAGCAAAGGACAATTAAGCTCTGGGATGGAGCCGAGTAAGAGGAAACACTGAAGACAAGTATCTGGACAGGAAACTGCTACGGTCTGGCCTCCCTTCATTTTGTTCTGCAGTCAAAGGCAATGGCCCTTTAGTCCTTGTTAGTTCTCCTGAGCCCACACACACCCCTCCACCCTACCCCCAGGCCCACCCTTAGCCCCAGAGACCAGGGAAATGAAAACCCCAGCTTTCCTTTGGAGCTAGCTTCACGGATGCCTCCCTCTTTTAGACATTTATACCCTCCTCTGTTCATCAAATGCTGACTGAGTGCTTACTATCTGCAAGGCCTCAGTGAGACTATGAAGATGGAGAAGGTGGCTCCTGCCCTCAAAGAGAGGGTCTCCAGCTCCACTTCTCCAAAACACACAGACCCAGGATGTCCACCCATGGCCCAGGCTACCAGCCATCCCCAGCCCTCGGAGGTCATTTCTTCTGCTCCTCTACCACTGGGGGCAAGGAAGAGTAACGTGGTTAAGGGGGTCGTAGCAGACCCTTCTGGTATCTGTTTTTAAGTAAATACTTTGCAAGCCTCAGTTACAAATGATGTGTGAAGGGTTGAAGGGTGTTGGAGCAGAGGCACCCTGGATCTCCTGAATGCAGTCATGGTCAAGGGCAAAGGAAGGGCATGTCCTACCCACAAGAAGGAGGGAGGACTCAAAGGGAGTGGTGGGTAGCACAGAGAAAAAGAGAAATGGCATCATAGTCTGAGGAGAAAGATGTTCTAAAGATAAAGAGAGAGAAAGAGTACAGCCAGCAGGGAGGGGAGGGGAAGGCATGTCTGAGGTAGGGGAAGAGAGGGGGGGCATCAGAGCAGAAGACAGGTAGATGAGGCGGAAGGAGGGTAATGGGGCATAGGTTCAGGAAAGAGGGACAAGTATATGGACGAGGTGGAGGGGGATGGGTGGGGAGGTAGAAGTGGGGAGGTAAGATGCCAAAAGATGCTGCCGAGAGCTGGAGCTACACTGTGGGCAGTTTGCACATGGTGCCCCGGAACTTGGACGTATCCTCTGTGCAGTGGTGGGCGACAGGAGGCTTTGCCGCAGAGCACGTTCTCAGATGTGCACATTCACAACCCTGACTTTCTTGAACATCCATAACCTCCCATGTGGGAGTTGCAGGTTTTCTGTGGAATTCATACAGATTTAGGTGGCAGATCAAATCCTGGATCTGTCACTTACCAGCCGTGACCTTGGACAGGTCTCTTAACAGCTATGTGACTCACTTTGCTTGTCTGTGAAATGGGACCCTTAACAGTTCCTATACCACAGTCACTGTGAGGATTAAAGGAGCTGAAGTGGGTCAGGTGCCTAGCAGAGGGCCCGGCATATAGTAAGCACTCAATAGTAGGAGGAGTTAAGGGCCAATCCATATCCTCATAAACGTCCGATGGAAGAGGAGTTCACATCCCAGCTGTATGCAGTGGATAACCTCTTTTGCCCTGGGACGTTAGTATTTGCTCAGGGGCATCTCCCCACTTCCTCTAGCATCAGCAGAGCCCCAGGCTCCAGCCCAAAGGGACAGAAGACTTTCAAAAGCAGGAGAAGTGGCTGGTTCCCACTCGATCGCCAGCCTCCAGGCCCATGCACGAGAACATGGAGCCTCAGGCAGAAACCGAAGTGTCAGCCAGTGGGGCCTCCCCTTTCTTCAGTTCTACCTGTGGTCTCAGCTCCGCCCACTAAGATATCCCTCTGGATTTTGCCGTCATCTTCGTCCAAGGCCAGCCAGCGGTTAAGAGGGAAGTCATATTTCCTTTTGTTCCCAATATCTTCAATGATTATCTGGGAAGGAGAAGAGAAAGAGGAGATGACCAGGGTCACGGAGGGCTCACCTGGTGACCGAATCCCTCCACCTCCTGAGTGAACTCTGAGAATACACTCTTGGGATGCCTGGTAGCTCAGTCGTTAAGCGTCTGCCGGGGTCACGATCCCGGGGTCCTGAGGTCAAGTGCCGCATCAGGCTCCTTGCTCAGCGGGGAGTCTGCTTCTCCCTCTGCCTGCTGCTTCCCCTACTTGTGCTCTCTCTCTCCCTCTCTGACAAACAAATAAAAACTTAACAAAAGAGAGAGAGAGAGAGAATACACTCTCACCTTCTTAGTGACCCCGCAAAGCTTCTCACAAGGACACACCTGGCACAAAGCACTGAGAGGCACGTGGCGATGACTGGAAATGACTTCCCACTGGAACAACTGAACCACTTCTTCTGCTGCAGATCATTTAAAAAACTGAATGCAGGAAATCTGGCAGGATGTAGCCTGTGAGACCGGAGCGGGACGCCTAGATTTGCAGACCTCAACAAGAGCATCCCCTTACTCACCTGCTGAAGGTTGGGACCCTAACCTTCTTGGTGAGAATCAGAGTCCATGCAAGGAGAACTATGAGCCCTAAATCAGGTACACAGAATCCTGAGATCTGGTGATGGGGTCGGAAAACATCAGCCATGGACAGGAAGGCTAATGGAATCAGCCATCTACAAAGCTTCCTCCAGGGCACTCACAATGTGAAGTAGGCTGGTGAGGCTGCAGGTAAGGGGGTGGGGCGTCTTTCAGAGTTTACCAGGAGCCGAGGGACCTTCCCAAATGTCCCAGGAACCCAACTGAAAACCCACTCTAAGATAAGCGAACTGGTCCATCACTAGAACCTGCCCTCCATTCATAGCACCGTGCAGGGAAAGTGGACATGTCTGCCCTGGTGGTCCCAAGACTGCCCAAGAAAGAGGGGCTCTGATTTCAATGAAAGACTTATTTCCTAATATCAAATGTCTTCAGTGTGCTGCCTGAAGTCATCTCACCTTGTTTTAATTCCGTGTTCATTAGGGAAACTTCTGGGCCAAGGACTGTCTTCCTGAGGACACAACCCATTAAGGGAAGCCAGTGGCCTGAATGAGTGTTTGAAGCCACTGTCCTACCAGGCTTCTCTCCTCTGATAAATCAGCATTCAGGCTTCGGTTTATTAATCAGGCTCTTGAGAGTTTGGTTGGTGTGAGTCACCCTTCAGAGCCTGCCAATTTGATTGTACTTCTCAAGCTGAATGCCTGGAGACCACGGTGGCACAGCCTAGAGAGACTTCTGTCACTGAAGTCCAGCCCCTCCCAACACTCCTGTCTGCACATTTCTCTGTGGCTTTCATCTCCATGTTAGGGGAAGATTGGGGAGTCGATGACAAAGGTCTGAGGGTTCAGCCTGCCTCCTACCCCCCTTACTCTGACACTCACAGAGCTGGAAAAGCAAAGTGAAGGAAGATAGGACCTAGTTTATCAGACAGGCTGTCAAGTCTACTAATAAACCTAGATGTACAGCTTCACCATCTCTGTATTTAGATGTTCACAGACAAGTGTGCCAGCCGCGGTTTTGAGAGCCAGAGCAGCACCCTCCCAGCCCATGGAGCTGTCATCAATAAAGGGCCTTCTACTGGCCTGGTGTCTGACGGAAATTCCTGACCTGAGAAGTTAAGCTAGTCTGAAAAATAGAACAGGCACTATTTAATACCTCTCCGGACAAAACTAGCTGAATCACAAAGGAAAGAGGTGATATTTGAAACATAAATTTTTGAATAACAACCAAGATGCTAAAAACTAGATTTTCCAAAAATACTGAATACAAAGAAAGACCAAGAGAGAAGATACAGATTTAAGTACTGGTACAGGAAGTATAAAAGTCCATGGACAGGTCTAAAAATTTTCCAGGTGCGTGTTACAATGTGTAAACAATCATCTATGAAAATTCGTGGCCGCCAGGCCTGCAGGATGAAGCTGGAGGAGGCTGGCTCCCCAAGAGCCGAATATCTGGGAGCACCTTACAGCAGGAAGGAGTGGAGAGGTAGAGGCAGGGAAGGAAATGACCAATGTATGGAGAGACTAGCCAGGGAGAGGGGGCACAGGTTCTCCCAAAGGCATTTCTGGCCTCTGCTGATGGGGGTCCTGGCTGACTCCTGACCGCTGTTGCTCAGAGGGGCATACCCAAGGGTCCTTTCTAAGGGAGGAGGGGTCAGCTTTCCCATTTCTGTTCATGACCTGCCCAGACACCTGTGAGTTTTCAAGGCGTTACTTGGAAGAATTCAGGATATCTCAGGAATGGTTTTTTTTTTAACAGAAGAAAATGTCTGTTGGTGTTCCTACCAGAGCGTGGCTTCACCGATTCTGTTATTAAGGCAGAGAACATTGTAGAAGACTGGGGAGATAGAAATCCCCTTCCCCATGACTGAGAGAAGCACACACCTAGAGTGTGTGTGTGTGTGTGTCTGTGAGAGAGAGAGAGAGAGAGAGAGAAAGAGAGACAAACAGACAGACAGAAGCAATGACCAAATAAAAAACAAGAACATTATCTCCTGGGGCCATACCCTTCCTCAGAAGACAAGCCCATGGGCAGGGCTCTCCTTCTCAGAGGCGAGAGGGAGAGCTGGGCTCACGAGCCCCCGGGGAGGTGAGGCCTATCTGCGCTGGAGCCCACTGTCTTCAGCAGCAACAAGGACACAGCGAACTCATAAGGTGAGACCAGCCAATGGGGAAAGCCAGGAAGGTTCCACTGTCCCGAAGGAGAAGGGGAAAGATGGAGCCGCCAAGCAGGGTCATCTCTTCCCTGCTCTTTACTGAGGTATACGGACACTGCCAATGATCCCAGGGCCTCGCGGCTTCCATTTTCACACAGCCACTACCCCCCAGGGTAAACACGTGTGGGTGAGCCCAGGGAGTGGGGCCTAGGGGTCGGCAGCTTTCAGATGGATGTGGCGTGTCAGCTGTGATTCATAACCGCTCTCCCCGCTCTGTACTGGACTAACTTCTACCAATTTCGTATGACCTGACTGGAACAGAGGCCTGTTCTGTGCAAAAGCGAACCCTCCCGCACACACGGAGCGGCGTGAGGAGGGTGACGGGTCTCCTCCCTCTCACCCACGTGCCAAGGTGCCCAGGATTCGCACAATCGCAGGGGGCCGCAGAAGGTTCCCGCTGTGTGCCAGCCACAAAGGCCGGCAACGCACGTAAAACAAGCCTCTGCTTTCAAGGAATTTTCAAACTTCCCTTTAAAAATGCACATAGGTTATATGGTAGAAGTGGCCCATGACTTGGGAGCAGCCGTCACCACCTCCCCAGAGCCACTGCTGAACTACGGCTCCCTTTTAGAGTTCTCAGATCATAAGGCAGAGGACAGGTGAGTTTCGACACGGCAGAAAAAAAGGAAGAAGACTTTCAGAGCTTATGAACTGACTTTAAAACAAATCTCAGCGTCTAGGAGTTAGCAGGGAAGATCCGGGCTCATGGCAGAGCGAGAGAATATTCTATGGGGGAAACTGAGGCCCACCAAAGAAAGGTGAGATTTTCCTTCTGTCGTGAGGCTATCCCTCCCCTCAGGCTCGAGGTCTGAAGTCATTATACTGAAAAACTCTGTCAGATAATATAAATAACTGTAAATGTCAGCCTTTGAATGGTGATGCCCTAACATTCTCTTCTCCTTCTCCTCTGAGCCCAACCATAGCTCCCACTCCCTCATCGCCACCTCAGACCATGGCTCCACCTTGGCCAACAAAGACCTCTGATGGCTTATTATGATCAGATCTGCAGAGACCTGGCCCACACCCACCTCCCTAATACTACTTCCCACTTCTCAGTCTGCTGAGCCCCATGCTCTGGCCCAGCGCTACTCCGCATCTGTGCTCCGTGCTCCAGCCCCTCCTCCTCTGCCCACAGGAGTCCTCCTCTCTGCCCTCTGGGCAAAACCCTACCCAGGGGACCCCCTGGTGCCCCGTGAGACACAGCTTACCCCCACAACCTTTGTTTGTACCTTACTCAAGACTTTTTATCTCCTGCTTTGCATTAAAGTCATGGTCATTCTGATTTCTGGTCTTCCAACCAGGAAATCTGGTCCAACCAACACTACTCTATTTGTGGGGATCCCAAGACAGAATGTTTGTTCACTGAAAGCTGGGCTCTCCCTGAAAGTTTGGGATATGATACCCTTATAGCAGAATAGGTATGATTATTTTAGGGACTTGACTTACTCTTTCTTTTTTTTTTAAGAGATTTTATTTATTTATTTGACATAACGAGACACAGCAAGAGAGAGAACACAAGCAGGGGGAGTGGAAGAAGGAGAAGCAGGCTTCCCACTGAGCAGGGAGCCCGATGTGGGCTCGATCCCAGAACCCTGGAATCATGACTTAAGCTGAAGGCAGCCATTAACGACTGAGCCACCCAGGGACCCCTTGTCTTACTCTTTTAAGGAGCAGAACGATGTTTATCATAACAGCTGCAGTTGGCGGCCACATAAATGTCTGTTGACTGTTGAATTTTAACTGGTAAGGGAAGGACAGACCGAGCTTCTTGCCATCCCTGAATTCGACTCCAGGGGCCTCTGTCTCCTCGTCCTACCAGGGCCCGCGGTGCAGGGCCCCGAGGGTCCCAGCGGCGATCTCATCGGGACTAACACGTGACATTGTGGAGGGAGTCCCAGCTGGGAGTCCAGAGGACCTGGGGTATGGACAAGCCTGCCACTGAAGAGACACAGGGCCTTGAGCCAGTCTGTTTACTGCAGCAAATGGACCAAGGACAGGACCCGTGGGTGTGTGATGTTCCATCCTGTGACTGTGGCTCTTCCCAAGTGGTCTTTGAACTGCACTAACCATTTGAGTTGATCAAAATTGTGGACTAACCAGACATGGAGGCCCAAGCCATGGGTAGGGGAAAGAGCTGGGGAGGGCAGGGGAGGGTGCCAGTGCCCCCAGGTCCAGGAGAGGCAGAGGCAGGGCGGAAAGGTGTGTGGGTCATTCTGAGGCCCAGCCACTTGAGAAGCACACATGGGCAGATGACTAGAAGGGAGACCACCTATGAACGGGTCAATTATACTGGATTTTAGGTTTATCCCACCAAGCCCATAAAGGTAAACACCAAAGGAGAGGTTGTCATGCGAAGTCTGAGGCAAACAGCTTGGCAGTTTCGAGGACCAGGAGCATTTGCTGTGCAAGTGTCAAATCTGGAGACACAGTCAGTTCAACAGCCCCTTTAACTGGCGTCCCTGGGGAGCTGTGGGTCGCAGATCCGTCAGAGTGAGTGGAGGAGGGACAGCGCGACTCTCGAGATGGGGGAGACAGGACGGTAGAGCCGGCTGTCCACTGCCTGGTCACAAAGTGCCTTCCTCCAGCCTCTGTCTGCCCACTTGCACCCACTGTGCCCAGGACCTAAAGCCCTCCTTCCCCCCTTCCTCAGGAAAATAGCGAGGAAATCCAGCACACTTGCCCACAGAGTGCCGGAGGTGTCTTCTTTCTTATCCCCAGGAAACATTCTGGTTTGGCTTAAGATAGAGGAATAGGCTGCTAGGAGCTTTTCAGAAGGCAGCTCATCTTGGAAAGGGACATCTGCCTTGGTACTGGGGTGGGGTTGGTGGTGGAGAGCAGGCACGTGGGGCCCTGACCTCACAACCGTAAAGAGAAGAATCGGTCTCACGCTGAAAGTAGCCTGCTTGACCTTCCGGTTCAAAATAGTGTCTGATTAGCAAATAAGGAAAGAAAGAAAAAGAGAGGGGGCAGGGCAGGAAGGAAAGTGGAAACATCATTCCAAAGAAAGAGAAGTAGAACTCTGCCAGGGGTCCCACACAGCACACAGCACCAGGATTCAGGGAGGTGGGCATGCTGTGTGGAGTACAAGAAGTTTTGGTCTTTATGAAATAGGACTGCAGGGCAAAAGGTGGTATTAAAGGGAACTAGACTAAATAAGGAAAGGTATCAAAACCAAAAGGCAGCAAATCCGTCAAGTTGTCACCATCCTGCAAGTCCTTTAACCAACTCCTGGGAATTTATGTAAGAATTCTAGATGTGTATAAAGATAAGCTACAAGGATGGGTGTCACTGCACTCTTTATAGTATGAGGAATGCTGAGGAAAGGGATGTTCAACAAAAGAGGGTCAGTTTCATAAGTCATGGTATATCTGTGCACTGAAATACTAGAGCACTCATTTAAAAACTACATTGTAAAGACTTTCATGTCATTCTATTGAAATAACATGGGGATATCTGCAAGCTCTATTTCCAAGTGGAAACAAAGCAGCTGTAAAACACTGTTAATGATGATGATGATGCAGAGGATGTTTTATAAACAAAGATATATGTATACAGATTCACAGAAAAACAGCTGGAGGGTATGCACCAAGATATGCAGACTGGTTATCTCTGGGTGGTAAAATCACGGTGGTTTAAGTTTACCTCATTTTTTGTTTATTTGTATTTCCTAACTTTTTACAATGAATATGCATCCCTTTTTTAAGAAGAAAAAAATAACAGGAACATTCAGAATTAAAATGCACAGTGACAGGAGAAAGGAATGGACCTGACAGTCTGGAACAGCCAGTCAATGAGGGGGTTGGGGAAGGCGGCGGGTTCTCACAGGATGCAAAGCACAGAGGAGGGAAGGAGTCAAAGGGAAGCAGAGAGCTTTACAAAGCAGAGAAGAACTGAGATCCTATAAATGGCTAATGGTGCTCCCAAAGAAGAGGCCAGAACAGATGCTATCCAGGCAAGAATCTGGCATATATAATAGATTTCTTTTCTGAGCTATAAATAAATAAATAAATAAATAAATAATATCCTTTGCATCAAAGTAAAGCCTAATCATGTCCCTGAGAAATTAAAAACAAAAGCAAAAGGAAGGAAGGAAAGAAGGGGAGGAGGGAGGAAGGGAAAGAGGACGGGGTTATAAATGAACTAACATAGTCCCCCTCTTCTAGATTTCTTATTATAAATATAAAGAAAGAAAACTCTGCAAGCATTCTGGCTGAAAAAAAAAATAAATAAAACAGACAATCCTGAAAGAAACAAAAATCCCCTTGGCTTCAATATCAAATTCCAGAAGGCAATGGAATGAGATTTACAACATCTTAAAGGGAAAAAAGAAAAGGAAAAAAACATGTTCTCACTCTGCCAAGCTGCCCTTTCCTTTGAGCATGAAGACAACAAAGGGGCCTGTTCTGGCGTGCAAATCTGCCACCTCGTTTGTAAAGTTTCTGAGGAGAGCACGTCCGGTGAGCGGGCCCATGTGACCAAGAAGGAGCCTGACCTGGCGGTGGGAGGGGGTGGGTGCAAACCCTCGTCAAGGTCACACTCAGGCCTGGGGTGCACCTTGCAGCTCTGTGCACTAGCCCTGCGTCTTCACCCAGACGGTCTTTCTTCCCAGGATGGAGGGACAGGGCTTTGAGGTACCTGCTCTGTGCGCCACCCCCCCTCCCTGCCCCTGCCTCCTCTCCCTTCTCCTCCCTGAAGACACAACTCTGCCTGTTCACAGGCTACTTAGAGTTCTGGACTCCTGCCCTATTTCTTCTCCAATCCAAACAGCATTTAGCCCCCTGGAACCCTGTTCAGCACCAGGCTGGCTGCTCTTAGGGCCAGGCAAGCCCCCTCCTTCCCAAAGGAATCTTGGCACCCCTCACTTCACCAGCTCATGCCCCAAGCCAGGCCGAGAGCCTGGTACCGGGGTAGTACCCTTGGGAACTATCCAGCCTAGTTAAGAGGAGTGTGGCAGACATGCGAGGATGCTCACTCAGCCCTTTCCCAAGCCCCTTCTTCTTAGCCTACTTCTACTACAAAGAATGGAAAGCCAGCCACTTGTCCTACTTTCTGCTGTAGATAGAACGGCCACACGACTCATTTCTGGCCCGTGAAATGTAGGCAGAAAGCCCAAGGAGGGCACTGTGTCTCTCAAAATAAAGCAAGCCTTGCCAGGAAAAAAGAAAATGGTTTTCTCCTTTGGTTTTTCCCTTTTTTTCCTGCCTGGAACACAGATAAGAAGGCTAGAGGTTCAGCAGCCATCATGTGATTATGAGGCAATAAGGAGGGGAATGGTTCGGGGATGAAAGCCACAGTGCCCAGGATGAGACACAGCAAGAGAGCAGGGTCCTAAAAGCAGCTGCACCAGCCCTGAGCTGACCACATCTGGATTTTGTGTGAGATGAGGAAAAGAAGCCCCAGTTACATAACGCTGCTCTTCAATTGATAATTGTAGCCAAACACTGCTGATATAAGAAGGTAATGAAGTTAAACAATAACAAAATCCCAGCCTCATTCTCTGTAGTCAAATTGTTATAAATCTGAGTGTTTTCTGTTTTAAGCAAAAAGATCTTTCCCAAAATATTTTTCAAATATATATTCTACAATAACCTTTCCTTATCATTCTGCACTGTGCTGAAATATACTGATAGCCTCAGAAAGGGAATATATGCAAAGGGCTGGTAGCCCGTATCTTCTCTGAGTCCCCACTGTAGTCCTCAATAGCCCTATGTAGTACAATGACTCTTTCTCTCTCTAATCTGCTGTAGGTTTAAAATTGCAGCCAAGAGTTTACTAGAAAGGATTATAATAAGCACTAGGCTGAGAGGGAGTCAGAGGGGTCTTGCCTTCAAAATCAGGGCAAGGCAAGAGAGAGCAAGGGGCATGAGCTCTCCCCACAAACTTTGAGCCGGATATGTGTTAGCCTCTCATATGTCTTTGGTTTTCTTCTGGATTCATACCTTTCTCTTGGGTTGGTAAGATTAATAGGCACCAAAATGCGGATGTGGCATGGCAACAGCCCAAGATAAGTCACAAGAAAACTTAGGGTCTGATGAATGCCCTAAGCAGGCAGGGTTATAAACATTCATGGGAGGGAGAGGTTCTGGTGGGCCAGAGTCAGGGAGAGCTTGAGTCTTGAAGGGCGATCAGGCCCTGGCTACTTTGCGATGGGAGCCCCAGGCTTTCAGAGAAGGTGATAACATGAATTGGGTCTGGGAGGCTGGGAGTCGGGCAGCATGGCTGGCCAGCAGGCTTAGGCAGAAGAGTGGAGACAGACCAAGAGAGGGAGGTTAGGGCTGAAATAGGCCCTCTGAAGAGCCAGAATTCCCCCTCCCAGGCACCAGGGACCACAGACAGGCCACTGAACCTACCTTGGACAGGAACCAACCTGCAGACCCGCCCTTGTTGTTGTGGCCAATATTGATCTTCATCAGCTGCCCAAGATCTGGAGCATCTAGCATGAACTTGTCTTCAGCCCCCCTTTCAAAGTTGTCCTTTTCATTTTCCAGCTGACGCTCCCCTGTAAACACACACATAAGAAACTTACAAAGGAGACCAGAGGAAGAGGAAAAACCCACTTCTAAGCTTAATCATCTGCCCACTGGAGGGTGGTCTCAAAAGTCAACATGGTAGGAGGTGGTAGGAGGGTGGGACAGGGGCACGTAGGTACTCTTTGTACTTCCACTCCATTTTGCTGTGAACCTAAAATTACTCGAATGATAATGTTAAATTTTTCTTTTGAAGATTTTATTTATTTATTTATTTGACAGAGAGAGAGATCACAAGTAGGCAGAGAGGCAGGTGGAGAGAGAAGAGGGGGGAAGCAGGCTCTCTGCTGAGCAGAGAGCCCAATGTGGGGCTCTATCTCAGGACCCTGAGATCATGATCTGAGCTGAAGGCAGAGGCTTTATCCCACTGAGCCACCCAGGCTCCCCTGTTAAATTTTTTTTAAGAAGTCAACAGAGAGCTTTATCCTGAGACCTCTGGACTCTCTAAATCCCTCCAACCTCCAGTCAAGGCAGAAACTTGCCCTGCATGTGGCTTGTGTCCAGGTCCATAACTGGGTTTCTGCTTTCTGTTTTAGTCTGGAGTTCCCATCCTGGTGAACCCAGGTACACCTCTATCCTGAGAGCTGAGGTCCCGTCGGGCTTGTACCAGCCTCCTGTCTTTGAACTGGGAGCACAGCTGTGGGAGTTGGTCCTGGCTGTGCTGGACCCCTGACTGCCAAGAGACCCCCTTACGTCTGTCTCCTTTTCTGGAAACCAGTGATGACAGCTACCATCAGACACGATAGTTCCACAAAGATTTTTTTTTCTTTTCTATTTGTCACCACAATCCAAGAGGGGTGTTATTAATTCCATCTTGTGGATGAAGAAACAGGCTTAGAGAAGCCAGATAACACACCAGAAGTCACACGGGTGATCGTGGATCATTAAGATCCATTCTAACGTGTTCTTCCAGTATTACAGGAGGATTGCAGTTTTCCAGTATTACATCCCCAAGTTCGCAAGCCATATTAACACCTACAGCCCACGTAAGCCCCACGTAAGCATCATGCTGATGCCATCCATTTCCTTCCTTCCTTCCTTCCTTCCTAAGATTTTATTAATTTATTTGACAGAGAAATAGAGAGCACAAGTAGGGGAGCAGCAGGCAGAGGGAGAGGGAGAAGCAGGCTCTCCACCGAGCAGGGAACCTGATGTGGGCCTCAATCCCAGAATCCTGGGATCACGACCTGAACCAAAGGCAGATGCTTAACTGACTGAGCCACCCAGGTGCCCCTGCCTTCTTTTCTAAAATTTAATTTCTTTACATCTTTCTACATTTTGAACTGCAACAATTCAAACATATAGAAAAGTAGTATAAGACATGCATACACCCACCACCAGATTTCAAAGGCAGAACAGGTGCTAACACTCCGCCTAATTGGCTTAGACCTTAATTTTTTAAAATTTTTTAATTTTTAAAAAGATTTTATTTATTCATTTGATGGACAGAGATCACAAGTAGGCAGAAAGGCAGGCAGAGAAAGAGGGGGAAGTAGGCTTCCTGCCGAGCAGAGAGCCCAATGCGGGGCTCGATCCCAGGACCCTGAAATCATGACCTGAGACGAAGGCAGAGGCTTAACCCACTGAGCCACCCAGGCACACCAGACCTTTCTCTCTCTCTCTCTTTTTAAAAAATTTATTTATTTATTTAACAGAGAGAGATATCACAAGTAGGCAGAGAGGCAGGCAGAGAGCGAGAAGGAAGCAGGCTCCCCACTGAGCAGAGCACCTGATGTGGGCCTTGGTCCCAGGACCCTGAGATCATGACCTGAGCCGAAGGCAGAGGCTTAACCCATTGAGCCACCCAGGTGCTGCAGACCTTTCTCTTCTTTAAAGAAGAGATGACAGGCAGGTCTAAAGCCTCACCAGGCACCCCACTCTCTTACTCCCTCCTGTGAATAAACACCATCACCTATATCGTCTCCATGGATTTTGGTTTGCACGTGATGTCTTCATACAAAAAAATGTACTTCTTTGCATGTTTTAGAATTTACAAGAAAAACACCCCAGCACACATCTGTCTCTGTCTCAGAGTCGTCATCCACACACTGGAGATGTGAATGGCCCCACTGTCTAGGGTCCGCTGGGAGGATGAGCTGAATGGGTCTCCACGATGTGGCTGCCCATGCAGGTGCTGCGTTCGTGATGGAGTTGCTACCATTTCCCCCCTCACCATTACATCATCGTCCCTGTCATGCTGCATGCAACTGACTTTCCTCTCAGCTAGTACTAGGCTTTTCAGGTCACCCTGTTGATGCTAGCAACTTGAGTTCATTTGTGTAACTGCTGTGTGATAGTCATCGACCAGAGACAGCCCTGTCATGTTTCTACCTGTGGAAGGCTGGGAGTTGGGCAGCCTAGTTGAGGTTGTGCCTAGTTTTTTTGCCACTCTGAACAGCACTAACATGGGCTTTTCCATACCTGCATTCTGCTGCCCATCTGTGACATGTGCTCTGAGTAGGTACAGAGAGTCGCTGGGTCCTGGGTGTGCTCCCCTCTGGTGTGTTAGGTATTATTGTAAAATTGCCCTCCAAGATGGGAGCTCCACAGCGATTACCACCAGCAGTGATGAGGCTCCCATCCCCCACATCATCCTTAATGTATATATTTGAAAATTTTATTTCAGTATGGATACAATGATATTTTGTTGTGATCTTAATCTATACTCTCTTGATTATTTGGAGAGATTAAGCATATACATTGCTGAGAGAGATCTAAACAACCCATATATGTTGGTCACTTAGACCTTGATCTTCTGTAGTTTTTATTGTTCATATAATTTACTATGTTTTTTGTCATCTCTCCTCTGCCTATGGTGTCTTTCATCATACAGGCATTTTTCTAGTTTTAGTGGACTTTATCAATATTTTCCTTTGTTATTTTTGCTTTTAGTGAATTGTTCAAGAAACTCTATCTTAAGTTCAAATTCAAAAGACACTCTTAAAGTTTCTTCTAAAAATCTCAAGAGTGTTGCTTTTCCACATTTAAGTCTTCAGCCCATCTGGAAGTTATTTTTGAGTATGGTAAAAGGTAAAAAGATCTAATTTTATCTTTCCTCATATGGTAAAGCAATTGTTTGCACACCGATATTTGAATAGTTCATCCTTCCTTTCTGATTTATAACACTGCCTGTATGTGTGTTTCTAGACTCTGTTCTGTTTCACTGATTTTTCTTTGTTTCTCCTTCTATCAATACCACACTGTTTTAGTTTTTAGAGATCTGTGGTATCTCTAAATTTCTATTTATCCAGCAGGGTAAATATCCCCACTTATTAATATTATTTTCATTATTCAAAATAGTCTTCACAATAGTTAGCCCTTTATGGATGGGAATTTTATTAGCAGCTTAAGCTGCAGGATATTGCCTTTCGGAAATGTGACTGAAATTGAATTGCATTTATAGGATAATCTGGGAAAAATGAGTTCTTAATGAATTTGGGATTCCATAATGTATTTCTCCGTTTAAATATTCTTGGATATCCTCAAATTTCCAGAAAGCTCTTATGTTGGAGTTTTTCTTAGGCACCTTGTAATTGCTATTATAAATCATGTACTTTTAAATTAAATGTTCGCTTGTTGTTTTTATTAAAATTTGTAAATTAATTTTGAATCCAGAACCTTTACTAAACCTTCTTTCCCATTGGTTCTAATGATTCATAAATCTTCCTGGATTTTTTAGATGATTATTATTTCTTATGAGAATTAAAGTTTGTTTCTAAATGGTGTGAGAGGTTGGAGTTTCTTCTAATTTTATTGACTACGATCAAGGAATGCGAATGTTGTATCTATCTTACTAACTAATTCCAGTTTGTTGATTTGCTTTGTGGTTTTATTACGCGGTCATTATATGCTTGAGAAGAACATGTATCCTCTACCAGCTGGACGCAGGAATCTGCATCGTTCTAGTAGATCAGGCTTATAAACTGTGTAGTAAAAATCTTCTACACCCATGCTAAATTTTTACTCATATGATTTATCAACTATTGAAAGTGGTTTATTAAAATCTTCCACTGTAATTATGTACTTGTCAAGTTTCTTCAAGAGTTTTGTTTCTTTTTGTTTCCGGTGTTTCGGAACATTTATAACATTTATGTAAAATTTATACCCCTTCAGAATGATGATATCTTCTAGGTTAATTGTTCCTTTCATCATTATTTGATATATTTTTATTTCTAACAAAACATTTTTGCCTTAAAGTTTAATTTTATAGATAATAATACAGCTATGCCACCTTCTTCTGTGTTGTTGATATGCTCCTGATATTTTCATTGTTTTCTATTTATTTTCAGCCTTTCTGCATCCCATGTTTAAGCTGGATTTTATTTCTTTTCATTTAATATGAGAATACCTATCCTTTAACTGATGAGGTTAGTTTATTTCTATTTATTGTGACTATCTGTACATTTATTTTATTTTTTATTATTAGCCATGCTTTTCCTTTGCGTCTCTTTCCTTGTTTCCTGCCTTCTAGTGGATCAATTGAGGTTTTATTCCTTTTTATTCCCTCTACTGGTTTAGAAGTTATAAGTTTCTTATTGGGGGGAGGGTTACTTTTACAATTTTAATATGCACACTTAACTTACTGAAGTCTGAAGTTCATCAGTACCTCTAGTCCCCTATCACTTGGGGATGAGCTGTGACCAAGAACCTAATTATGTTTTAACTTTCATTATCTACCTTCCTTCTCAAAGATTATTGTGTTCTAGCAGTCTGGGTCCACATTTTCTCATGCCCTGGTGATAATCATTATTAGTACTATTTACTAATACTTGCTTAACTTTGTTATATCAATATCAATAATTTTACTCCATTTCTTTCTTGCTTCCCCTTTCTTGTGGGTATGATTGCCTTTTTCTTAAAATTATATTCTTCAGTGGCTGTTTAAGTATAAATCTATGAGTGGTAAACACTATTTCTCTTTGCTTGTATGGCAATTCACTAATTCTGTCCTCACTCTGGAATTATTGAAAGCCTAGCTGGACATAGGATTCTAGACAGATACATATTCTTGTTCAGAACATTAAAGCGATCATTCCATGAATTTATCACCTTATATAGTTAGCTGAGAGGAATTTGCTATCAATCTAATTGGTTTTGTAGAAGATAATCTGTCAAATCTCGTTACTTTTTTTTTTTTTTTTTGGTAAAGATTTATTGGACAGAGATAGAGAGATCACAAGTAGGCAGAGCAGGCAGAGAGGTAGGACGGGAAGCTGGCTCCCCGCTGAGCAGAGAGCCCAATGCAGGACTTGACCCCAGGACCCTGAGATAATGATCTGAGCTGAAGGCAGAGGCTTAGCCCACTGAGCCACCCAGGTGGTTACCTTTAAGATCTTTCTCCTTGCCTTTGGTTTCACCACAATGTATCTAAATGTGGATTTGTTTTCCTTTACCCTGCTCAGTGACTCCTTCTGTTACTTTAATTTGAAAATTCATACCTTTGCTCAATTTTGAAGAAGTTTCAGCCATTATCTTTTCAAATATTTCCTTTCACCTATTCTGTTCTATATTGGAATTCCTGCTCAACATCTGTCAGAACTTATTCTGTCCTCCATGAATCATGACCTCTCATTTGTATTTTCCAACTCTTCATGTCTCTTCTCTGAGTATTTTGCTCATATTTATTTTATAATTCATAAGTCTCTATTCAGTGGTTTCTAATTGTGATGTTCAACACATGCATTAAGTGTTTATATCTAGTAACTATATTTTCATTTCCTATATTTTTTCTATGTTTTTCATGGTGTCTTGTTTTCTTCAATTGTTTTGTTCATGTATGTAGTCCATTTAAACATGTTTAAACTGTAACTTTTCTCAGATTACTCTAGTACCTGAAATTCTTGAGCATTTAACATTATTGACTGTTGTATCCACTGATGTTTGGTCATGGGGGATTATGTCCTTGAGTATTTTGTAGTTTTGGAAAGTGAACTCATCTCTAGTACTTTATCTTTGGGAATCTCATGAAGTCTTGCAATTGCTTCTGAAAGCACCAAGGGTATTACTGATGTGGAACCAATTTTCTGAGCCTGGGGGAGGAAGGGTCCCCAAATCATACTTGCAATGTAAAATCAGACATTAAGTCCACACAAGTATAAGCAGAATGTATCAATTTCTCAACAACTCTGTCTTTTTAATCTAGAGCCCTTGCAGAGATAAGGTTATCGTACTGATGAGCAAACATTTCCTGGCCTGTTTTTTCACTGAAGATGTTCCTGTGAACCTTCAGGACTCCTGGCTTTACCTATGGTTCTAATTTGGCCTATCTTGCTTCATGCAGGACACAATCTTATTTTCTGGCCCCAAATGGGTATGAAAATCTATCCTGTAGATTGTTGAACATGAAAGCCCCCTCCCTCCAAGAGGCACTGATTCATACCTAATACTCTGGTTTTGAGTTCCCTCTTCATTTCTGGCACCTGAAGATTTCTCTTTTTCTTTTTAAGCTCAGCAATGCATTTTGAATTCTTTAATATATCACATCCAAAATTCAGTAGCTTTTCTGACTCCTACGTTATTGCAGTAACTTGGAGGAAGCAGGAGAGAACCACCTGTTTCAGTTCTATTGGCCTGAATGTCCTCCCAACACCTGTGTCCATGCTTGTGTTCTCAGTTCTTGGTTCACTTACAAAGACAAGTCTAATTATCTATCCCGTTCTACGCTGCACCAAACCACTGCACTGAATCAGGCCGTGCCCAGCCATGTTCAAAATATAACACAAGATGGCCATGGAGTTCAAGGAGATAAAGTGAGAATGAGTTCCTTGCTGATGTAAAGTTTGGGTTTGTTCATCGTCTAGGATGAAGGACAAGTTTAAATAGACCCCAAACCCAACACCGTATTCTGAAAACACATCACAATCACACACATAGATTTTATAAGATGGGCACCCTGCTGTGCAGAAGGCCATGGATAACCACAAAGAAAACTGCAGCTCAAGAAAGGAGACTGGAGCTGCCTTCCTCTGCCAGGCATGGGGGAAGAGCCCACCTAAGAAGCAGAACTGGGCATAGCTTGGGAAGAAAGGATTTCAAATCCATTACCTGTGTCTCCATACTCTCCAAAGATATTGATGAAGACGTCAGCATCAGTCCCCGCACCAATGACATCACCAGTGTACACCCTGACTTCATACTTGTTACCTGGGAATGAGGACAGAGAAAGCCTCAGCTCCTTAGGATCCTGAAGAGAGAAGCACAAAGGCTCCAAGATAGCTACGGTACCACCTACCCATCCCCCCAACAGAGCCTGAAGTGTCACCATTGCTGTCAAGAACACAGCAAGAAATGAGCTGCTTGACATTGGTTCCAAACGGTCATTGCCAGGATATATGTGTGTCAAGTTAGTGCACCATGCACCTTAATCTTAGACAACGTTACATGTCAGTTATATCTCAATAAAGCTGAAGAGAAAAGTCAAGTGGTCATTGCTAAATGGCATACACAGCATACATCAGGTAGACGGAACTTCTGTTTTCATCCACTAACATGCTGCCTTGGGACGCATGAATCAGTCCCAATCCAGATGCCTCACTGAACCAGACCACCAGCTGATCTCCCCTGGATATTGAACTGCTTCTAACTGGGCCCACTGCCCATCTACTCTGCCCTCTCCAATCTGTTCTCCACACTTCATCACAGCATAAAAATGCATTGGGGAAAATACATTCTGCGAATGAAAATCAAATTTATATGTAAATTGTCAGGGCCATAACCAACTCAAAGACTGGAGGCACCAAGAGTAGCAGCAAATGCATGCCTAGTGGTTACCTCACTTAAAGATCTATATGGTTTCCCCTATCTTTTCCCCATTCGCAGAACCCCATGCACTGTAACCTCCAAATGCCTCAGCCCTGGCCATGGCCTTATGAGGGGGGTGGGCTTAATGTAAATTAGACAAAAGGCTGAGCTCTGCCTAGGTCTCCCCAGCTGGAGCCTGCCTTAGAGTGGGGAGCAAAGTATAGGGGTTGCTGTGCTGTGCGGGAAGGACAACTCCTCTCGACTTTCTTTGGGGGCTAACAATTCCAAGGGCTGAGGCAATTTTCCCATCCCTTTCCCCTTCCTTCAGTGACTTTTTATTTTTTATGTAGAAGAATTTTGTTCAGATTTCTTATGCCCAATATATGAAATTGATGAGAATTAGAGGTGTTCCATTAACTCTAAAAGATATCTGTACCCCCATGTTTAATGCAGCATTATTTACAATAGCCAAGACAAGGGAAAAAACCTAAGTGTCAATCAACGGAAGGACAGATAAAGAAAGACAGACAGACAGACAAACACACACATACAGGAATATTATTCAGCCATGAAAAAGAAGGGAATCTTGACATTTGTAATAACATGAATGGACCCTGAGGGTATTATGCTAACTAAAATAAGCCACTCATAGAAAGACAAATACAGCACGATCCCAATGATAATGTGGAATCCGAAAAACAAACAACCAAAAAAACAAAAATACCCCTAAAAATCCTCTAAACAAAGGCAAACAACCCCAAGGCCATAGATATGGACAACAGATTGGTGGTTGCCAAAAGTGGTGCATGGGGGTATAAGACATGGGCTAAGGTGGTCAAAAGGTACAAACTTCGGTTGTAAGATAAATAAATCATGATCTGTAATGTACAACATGGCAACTATAGTTAATAGTATTGTATTCCCTACCTGAAAGGTGCTGAGAGAGTAGATCTTAAAAGTTCTCATCACAAGGAAAAAAATGTATAATTATATGTGGTGACGGATGTTATCCAGACTTATTGCAATGCTCATTTCTCAATATATACACAGAGCAAATCCTTATTTTGTATACCTGAAACTAATATAATATTTTATGTCAATTATACCTCAACAAAAATAAATTTGAACTGTTTTAATTGAGGCCCAGAGTTCTAGGCCCTCTGCCCACCCACCTCCTCCCTAGGGCCTTCCTTGATGTCCTAGCCCCCAGGGGCTTTCTCCTCTGCATTCCTGGGCTCTGCCATATTGTCTGTGTCAATGATTTCCAAGTTCACCATCGATCGCCTTGTGTGGTTTGCTGTTTCCTGCAGGTGAGGCTTCCAAGTTCCTGAAGAACTTAAAAAAAGTCTGGGCAGGACCTCCTTCTCAGGCATAGACCCCCCCACTCCCAAACAGCCCCTAGCCTAGTGCTGGGCAATACTAGAATCTCACTAAGTATGTTGGAAAGCAACTTGATTGGCATTTCCTAAAGTTCAAAGTCCCAGGGAAGTAACTCAGGACAAAGGAGTGAGGTGGGGGAGATAAGGAGAAAACTTCATTTCCCCCAGTCCCTATCTTGAATCCTGCCCAGCAGCTGCCATCTAGAGATGACACGATGTAGAGTGTTGAAAGGCACACAAAGAGACACCCCCACTTAGACACAGCCTGGAAGGCTAATCTTGAAATTTCTGAGAACCTGAGCCAGGAGGGAGCAATTCTGTCCTCAAACCTCACTCGGTGAGATCCAAAACAGAGAGAGAAGACCCTCCATTTGTTGTCTCCCACCAGTGATGCCAGGATGAGATGGGGGCCTGGGGAGGACCTAAAGGCCACTGCTGAGCATCATGCAGTCAGAGAGGGCGACGGGACTCCAGAAAGAACTGGGCGCAGTGCAGCAGGAGGAAAGGATGAGGGGGGCTGGGGAGCCCTTGGGGGAGGAGCAGCAGACATTCTACATCAGTCCAGAAGGCAGAATTGGACTTAGCCCTTGAATTATAAAGAAGGATATTTTAGCTCACCAAAAGAAACGTTTTCTAGTAGCTAGAGCTGTCCAACAAAGGCATGGGATGCCCTTGGGGGAGTGAGTTTCCCATCCCTAGAGACATCTGAGCAGTCACTTTGTGACAAACACACTGGTGGAGAGCCATCTGTCAGGGAGGCTATAAAGAAAAAGCCAGAGGTGAGAGAATGTGAGAACACTAAGGGTCCTTTCAGTCTGCATATCCTTGACATCTGACCAGGCAAGGCAACCTGCAGACGAGAGAGGGAAGCCAAGAGATAGAAGGGGGCCTCTCAGACAGGGGAGGAGTTGCAGGCTGGTGTACGCAGGCCTGGGGAGCAGGATCCTACACAGGGCTCTGGGAACACACGGCATCCCCGTCCCAGGAAAGTCCAGAGAAGTAGGCATCAGGGTCTGAAATGAGGCAACAAAAGAGACAAGGGTGGAAGGAGTTTCCAGAACTTTCCAGCTGAGGTCAACAAGGGGCCCAAGCCCAGGGGTCAGAAAATCAGATAAAGAGAATGCAGGAGAATGTCAGTTCTGGAATTAGGCTGGACTGTTCTCTAACCTCTGCAGAACTCTCTATGGCAAGATGGGGCCCTGGGTCCCATTGTAGCTGACTGGGTAAGGAGCAGGATGCCCATCTGCCAGACGACCTCCTATTACACTGTGGGGGGGTGCGAGCAGCATCAGGGGGGCAGGCACCCCTCAGAAAACTGCTCTTTAAAGGGCCCTGAAGATGGACAATGAGGCTTATTATATTACTGTTTTCCCTGCTTTTCTTCCACATTTCCTCTGCAAGCAGAACCCCATCTTATCTGATGCGCCGTTTTCCCAAACAAGGCCTAGGGCCCCGCGCCAACCCTAAATTGTGATCAAGTGCGTATATTGTTGAGAGAGCAAGACGGGCTAAAAGCAAGGCTTCATTCTCTCACGGCTGGCACACTGTCAGCACAGTGCGTCAAGCCTTCCTCCCAAGTGGTCATGAGAGCCCCCCAGTATCCCGTGATCAGAATGTCAATGAGCACACACTTGCCATTCTGGTCACAAGTGGGTTTGTATATGTTGAATTCACCCCTTAGATCTGATGGTCCGTGTGAGAGCAAAATGCTCATCCTGGTGAAAGGACCCACCAGAGGGAAGGTCCCAGGCCTGCAAAAATCCCTGCCCCAGAGGCCAGAAGGGGACAACAGGGAGACAGAGAAAGCAGATGAGAGCAAAGAGTTCAAACAGGATGGCCAGGGCTGGCCCCCTTGCTCAGGGCAAGCGATACTCAACGGTCATCCAGGCCTTGCAGCTCACAAGGCCCCTGCATGTTCTTGATGTCATCGGAACCATACAATGGCCACACGATACGGGCAGGACAGATACTCTTGCCGTTCTCATTTACAGGTGGGGAAACAGAGGCTTCAGGGGGCCAGGCTCCTTGTCCGGGGAAACACAGCTGCTAAATGATGCAAGAGGGGCCTCAAAGCCAGGGCTCGTCTCTGAAGCCAGGGCTCTTTCTAGAATGCGTCATGGCCTCTCATTCTCTATGCCATGCGTAGGCAATTTTTTTTCTGTAAAGTGCCAGATAGTAAATATTTTAGGCCTTCGAGGCCATCTGTCTCTATCTATTGCAAGGACTCTGCTCTGCAGGAGTATGATGAAAGCAGCCATGGGCCATAGGGTAGTCCCGCCTCCTCCCGGCCCCTTACCTGCGAGGCTACCACGGAGACCCCAGCGGATGCCTACGACCCTGGAGGGCACCCAACCCTACAGAAACTAGGTTATTTCCTATTTATTCCTAGACATACTGTGATACAGTTCAACTTCTACATTAGGCCTAGCGACAGACGACCAGCTATAACTAATGATGTTATGAGAACTGCAATAATCCGCTGTAATAAAAACGGTGGGAAAGCGGCCTCCCTCCCTCAGCATTCCTTTCCGTCCTGGACTCACCCCTCTGGAGCCGATGCGAGAGGACAAACGCCCGCGTGAGGACCCCCTGAAGAGAACGACGCAGGCTCCGGGACGCAGTAAAGCTACTACTACTCGCCTTCCGATCACTAGTCACAAAGAGGAGCCTCCGGGGTGCTTGGGTGGCTCAGTCGCTGAGCCTCTGCCTTTCACTCAGGTCACGATCCCGGGGTCCTGGGACAGAACCCCCAGTAGGGCTCCCTGCTCAGCGGGGGGCCTGCTTCTCCCTCTCCCACCCCCTGCTTGTGTTCCCTCTCTCGCTGTGTCTCTGTCAAATAAATAAATAAATAAAAATTAAAAAAAAAAAAAAAAAAGGAGCCTGTGCTCTGGAAGCGAGCTGACCGCCCGCAACCTCGCACAGGGACGATTGGGATAAGGGGACGCTCGGCGCAGGCGCGGCCCACGGCGTAAAACTACGTAAGCAAATGGGCGTGGCCTTGTGCCAATAAACTTTATTTGGGGACACAGATGTTGGCACTTCCTAGGACTCTCCCATGTTCTAGGACTCTACCATGTCATCAGATATTATTCTTGTTTGATTTCTTTTCAACCGTTAAAAGGTGTAAAAGTCTTTGTTGGCTCCAGGTCCTCGCAAAACTACACCTAGTCGGCCCACATCCTGTTTGCGGTTGGCTGCCCGCTGCTCCAAGGGGTCTCGTTCTCTTGGGCACTGTTCTGTGTTTCTAGGCGGGGGACCTCAGGCAACCCTCTGTTCAGTGGCCTGGAATGGGAGAGGAGCTGCTTGGTGCAGGCGTGGCCAGCTGCTGGTCAGGGGGAGCACAGTACACTCTGATCACTAACTTAAGCAGCGCAAGGCTCTGAAGACTGGGGAAATGTTACCCTTTTCCTGTCAGGCTGCAAGGGGTGAGAAGGAACATATCCTGTGCCCGGTGTGGGTAGGGAGGGCCAGCTTTCCCTGCCCCTACAATGCTGGGTGACTGGGCTGAGCTCAATGTTCCCAAGTGCAGTGGAGAATGGGGGCCTGGGTTGCAAAGTCCTCAGGGTGGGGACAGATGGAAGCATCAGTTCTGCAACCTCAGGCATTGTGCCTTCAGTTCCCAGCCTGGCTGAGAGTGAACAAGGAGCAGAAATGGAAAGAGAGGTGGAAGATCACGTTGGAGGAGGGGCTGGCAAGTTCACTGTCCTTCTTGAACAAGCATGGGACCAATAGGGCTAGTGATGGATCCCAGGACTGGTTGCCCAAGACAGTTCTAGGGCTGGCCTGTGGTTTAATCAGTGCTATAACATTCTCCCTTGAACTGATTTCTCTCTGGCCTTTCAGTGGGTAACCATTAGTTCATAGGGTGCCTTTCTACAAATTAGAAAAAGACTTCCTTCCTCAAGACACTTTACTGCCATCTGTTGGATAATTGTCATAATAAATACACAAACCTACAACCTCTAAGATGTGAAAAGTGTCTCCTTACATAGTCTCAGTTGTGCAGTGCACAACTTGTGTATCCAAACCCAGCAATACTACCTTTCAGAGAGTGGTTGCCTTTCCCTGAATATCAGCGAAAGCTCAAAGAAGCCAAAGTAGTTTGAGGATTGATGTGAACAATATACGATAAGGGAAACACACCAGAGATTAAGATAATCCCAGGGTACCTTCCAGAGTCAAACAGAACTGAGTTGGGGTACTACAGGAATGGCATTTGTTGCAGCTTAAAGACAGGTGGCCACCTGAAGGCCATAGCATAGGGTTGTCTGTGCCCTGCTTGCCCTGCCCAGGGGGCCTACCAGCCCAGCCTTGCCCCCTCTTTCCTCAGCAGCCTGCATGGCAGAGGCACAGCCCTGCTCCCTCCAAACAGGAACCATGTCCCCTGTGGGCCAACCGGAAGCTGCCTTGTGTGGGCTTCCAGAAAAGGCAGGCCCTGGCAGGCCTGAGCTGCCGCCTGCGCCTGGTGCGCCAGCCGCCTCCACAGCCTCGCCTGCGCTCTGTCTGGAACAGTCAGCACACATCAGCGACAGGACACATCTGAGAGAGCCACCCTGGGCGTCCGGGAAAGAGGGTGTGGGGAGGCAAGTCACGAGTGGGCCGGATCTCCCCGTTCTCGGTGCTGAGCCGGGCTGAGCTGCTTGTCACGTTCCCGATGACAGAAGTCAAGCAAATGCCCGGAAACAAAGCCTCGGTCCTGCTTGCCAAGGAAGGGACCATCCCACACCCAACGTGATCCGAGGCTCCCAGCAGCTCACGTGGCCCGCGCTTTTTTAGGAAGCAGGGAATCATGAATGGAGCGCGGCTGAGTTGACGCCCCGCGTTTCTCTCCCCAGCCTCGCGCATCCTCAGGTCCTGCGTGGTTAGAACGCGGTTTCATTCACTCGGGCGGGTGAGAGGGGGCGAGCGGTGGCAGGGGGCTGGCGGGACTTGACTTCGGTCCCCTCTCCCCCTGCCCACCCCTCCCCCCCGGGTCCACAGCTGCTCCCTGGCACCCATAGCTTCCGCTCAGCCAGAGCCAGACGCTGCAGAAGCGAGATCTCACCCGCGCCGCGGAGGAGGACGCGGAACTGAGTGAGAGACACCGGCGGGGCTGCCCCGGGAGTGAGGATGAGCAGAATGTTCTCCCCCAGCCACGGAAGGTCCCTGACTCAGGCCTGCCCGGGCGCGGGGAGGAGTGTTGGCGGACCCCGGCGGACCCCGTGCGGGGAGCTGGGCCACAGCCACTGAGCAGGGAACGTCCTCCCAGGTCCAGAGCCTCGAGTCTACCACCCCCTTGCTGTCCCCAAAAGTTTCCTCTTCCTTCCCTCCGGTCCAGAGGTCCACATCTCTCACCCAAATTCACCTGATTCTTCAATTAGAACTGGACCGCCTCTACTTTCCCCGAGAACGCCCTCAACCTTGCTGCCCCTAAGGACACACGCACTTAGCAAAGTGGTAAGAGCCTCTGATGCTTACGGAGGACCGACATGGTCCCGTCACGTCTCTTCCTCCTGTCATCCTCACAATGGCAGACCCTATTATTACTGCGGTCACCACTTGCTGAGAAAGCAATGGAAGCAGCAGGTTAAGAAACCTAATCCAGTTGCCACAGTTGGAAAGGGTGAAGGCCAGATTTGGACTCAAGAGGTCTGGGCAGGAAGGTTCTGTCTCAGCTGTCATGTCGCCCACCCGGCCAGGTCGAGCATAAAGCCCACCTCGGAAGCCGGTGGTCCTCCCCTCCAGAACTCTCCAGGCGTGTATCACTTCTTTGTCCCCTAACACGTGCTCAAGCCCGTGCTGAGTCCTGTTACACAAGGACACTAAAACACCGCTTAGTCATTAATGGTTGCTCCTGGGTGGTGATCGAGAAAAACCACTCCGTCCCTTGTTTGACTGCCAAATCATGGACTGCTGTTATATTTGCCTAAGACACTGTGATGTAAGCCTGTTGTTATCAGGGGCTGAAAGGCTACGGAGTAGGTAGGCTTTCAATGTGCTCACATCCTCATTCAATTCATTGCCAAGCCCTGGAGGGCCATTTGCACACGTCCCTTAGACACTCACCTTCCTCGGCTCCCGCTCCCTCTGCTCTGCAGTAGACCCTTCCCTTCCACCTGCACACCCCAGCAATCTTGGCTCCATTTCTTCCCTTTCTACCCCAGACTCCACTCCACTGCTGGTAAACCAGCACTTCTTGTCCCCTGCTGGAGGAACCAGAATGCCACACAGCCTTCCTGGAGGGCAGAGTAATACTTGTCAGAAGGCTTACCATTCTACAAGCCCCTTGAATGAACAACCCAATCCCTGTGCATAACAATTCATTTACACTAGGAAATAATTGTGTTCATAAATGACCTATAAAGACGTCTATCACAGCATATCACAGCATCGTTAATAATAAAATATTGAGGACAACCTAAAAATACCCAGAATGGGCAATCGCGGGGGTAAATTATGATATTCACCCATGCAGCCATTTAAAATAATGGGTTAGAAGATTTTTCAATGTTATTATATAGTATTAAGTGATAAAACCTGCTTACAAAGTTGACTGTAATACAGTACCACCTTTGATCAGTAGGTAGTGTTTAATGCATTCATGCATAAAAAAGAAAAGGAAGGAAATTTGCCAAAATGTTAATAGCAGTCTCTCCAGGGCTCTCCTACATAGCAATTAAGTTCAGGCCTCTGGGTTTATTCTTGGGTCCATCACTTCTATGCAAATTACTTCTCTGTGACTTAGTTTGCTTCCCCTGTAAAATGGGAATAATAATAATAATGTAATAATAATAATAAATCCATCATAGCAGTGTTGTGAAGACTAGATAGAGAGTGATTAGAACAATGTCTGACATTGAGTGAGTATCCACTAAAAATTAGTTATTATCACTTTGGGATAATGGGGCTATGGAAGATTTTATTCTTTTTCTTGCTTATTTGTACTTATGACAATTCTTACAATAGCCATGCTTTTTCCCTTGTAATTGAAAACTGAAAATTGAGGTCACCTAAAGCCAACACTTGAATAAGTCATGTAATCTGGAAGGAGCTGTTGAGAACCACAAGTCAGTAAGACACACCTAAGGAAAATCTATGTACTTGATGGACACCCTTCCACCCTCGAGCCGGCTTTGGTACCAGAAACCTCTGAGCTGGGGCGCCTGGGTGGCTCAGTGGGTTAAAGCCTCTGCCTTCAGCTCAGGTCATGATCCCAGGGTTCTGGGATCGAGCCCCGCATCAGGCTCTCTGCTTAGCAGGGAGCCTGCTTCCTTCTCTCTCTCTGCCTGCCTCTCTGCCTAGTTGTGATTTCTCTCTGTCAAATAAATAAAATATTAAAAAAAAAAAAAAAGAAACCTCTGAGCTTGCTGGTCAGGGCAGCTAGAGGGAGGGTTGAGGACTGGACTAAGGAAGAGAGAGGATAGAGGCAGGGGCCCACCAGATAGATATCCAGCCCAGGTAGGTGGGAACCCTTTCTCTAACACCCTGTACCACTCTGGTCAACACTTGGAACTCAGGCTAAGGGTCCATCAGGAAACCACTGGTGGCTGGAATGGTCACCCACAGCTGGATCATTGCCAAGGCAATGTTTGTATTATAAGTTCCAATTTTCATGCATACAAAATGCAGATCTGAGAAAGTGCTCTCTACAAAAAAGTTATTATAAACACCTATTTGAAACTCCATTCAGTTTGGAAACCCAACAAACTCCTTCTCAACTATGAAGTCTCACTTGGGCATCACCTCCTTTATGAAGCCCTCCTGGTTCCTCCTTCATCTATGCTTCCACTGGTCTAGGTCATTCCTTATTTAGAACATTCTCTCTTTTTGCACTGATTATTTACTGGCTTGACTATCTCCTTTTAGTCTCTAAGTTCCTAGAGAGAAAGACCTGCACATATTTACCCTGAGCAAAGGATCTGCCATAAAATATTTCCAACAAGTGCCCATTGAAACCCTGAATGATATTGGAAGAGCACAAGGTGGCATCTGGTGCCCAGGGTACGAGCTCTGCCCACACTGGGTGACCAAGAACCCGTGGCTTAACTTCCTGAGGCTTCTGTTTTCTCTTCTTAAAAATGGAGGAAGAGTTGAGTTGATAAGGTCCCTTCCAGTCCTGAAATTCTCTGGTATTCCTCACTGGAAACAGTTCTCTTCCTCCCACTCTTTCCGGAGATGATTTTCTGCAATGTTAGGTGGGAGCAGATGGGGTGGGCGGGGAGCTGCTGTGAAGTTCAGAGGAGGAGAGCGCTGTAGGGCTGTAGGACTGGCCCAGCTCCTCCCCCCACCCCGAAACCCTCAAGGCTCTGAGTCTGTGGGCCCAGGCCCAGCTCCAGAGGGTTTGTGGGAACAATGACTCCCAGGCAGCATCCACAGCAAACAGAGCTCAGAGGGGTCTGGATAATGTGTGAGCTGGGTTAAGGGGAAACATCAGGGAGAAGGAAAAGCATGAGGAAGAGAGGCTCTTCCTGCAGGCTTCCACTGAAATCAAGGTCATGAGTCTATTTCCAGTTGTCTAGATGAGCCTGGTGGATTCTAGAGGGGATCCTGGCACTCAGGGGCTTCTGAAAGGCCATAATCTTGAGTCTGTTCATCTCAGAGTCATAATAAGCGTGGATGTGGGGGAAGGAGAAGGGAAAACATCAGGATGGTAACCAGCACAACCACCGCAATGCTGGCGTCATTTACTGAGCTATTACTCTACGGCCAGCATTGCATTAAGTCTTTATGTTCATTTCCCCCAATGAATCAGTCAGCCACTTTATGAAGTGGGAATTCACATTATCCCCACTTTACAGATGAGGAGATAGAGGCACAGAGCTTAAGACATCTGTTCCTGCCTTACCCAACTAGTGAAGTGGCAGAGCCAGGTCTGGACGGCAGAGAATGGGGGGTCCAGGGACCTTGCTCACAGCGGAAAATGAGCACTGTGCAGAAGAAGGCTAAGTATGGGGGGAGGGAAATGAGAAAGAAGTATCCACAGCAGAAGGGAGGACACCAAAAGCCAGTTTCCTCTGTCCCGTGGAGGAGGGCTAGCCCTGGGCCTCTCCTTCTCTCTTCTGTCATGCACTCTGTTAATCCTAAAAAGACCCTCAGAAACCACTACAGAGGAAGAAGCTGAAGATGGGAGCAGAATGGAGCTCTGCCCCGGGTCTCATCACTACTGGTGGCAAAGCCAGAACTAGAACCTGGGGTTTATAGTTCCTTATGCTTTCTGATCCAGAGAGCTATTTTTTTTAAGATTTTATTTATTTATTTGACAGAGAGAGAGAGAGATCACAAGTAGGCAGAGAGGCAGGCAGAGAGAGAGAAAGGGAAGCAGGCTCCCTCCTGAGCAGAGAGCCCGATGTGGGGCTCAATCGCAGGACCCTGAGATCACAACCTGAGCCGAAGGCAGCGGCTCAACATACTGAGTGACCCAGGTGCGCCCAGAGAGCTATATTTTTAAAATCAGTTATTTGATTGCTCAGCGGTATCATTGATAGAATGTGGGAGTAAGTCGGGGCTGCTGGGTTATTTGGCGGAGCTGCTATGATGGGCGCTTTCTGTGTCCACCAGCTGGGCTGCTTGCGTGCTGCGTTTGCTTCTGGTCTCTAGCTGGTCTCTAGCAAGCCCATCACTATCCACTGCAGGTCAGCGAAATTTGCCCATGCCCCGAAAATATTAATCACGATCCCTTTCTTGTCCAATCCCTTCTTCAGATACACTGTGGGCACCATGCCCAGCACAGTCTTGCCAAAACCGGGCGCACATCTGGAGCTGTGTGATAATCACTGTGCCGCACCGGGTGGGCTGTAATGAAATTGTAACCCAGTTGCCTGATGAAATCACTGGGAGTGGAAATAGTGACTATGCTGGACAAACACAATCCCATTTCTACCTGTTCTGTGGCCTCTGGGCAGCTTTCAGCCCAGCATTACCTGTTGCATTTGCTCCATCAAGAAGAAGAAGGAAAAGGACAGAAAGAAGGGAAAGAGAAGGAGGAGGAGGAGGAGGAGAGGAGGGGGGGAGGAGGAAGAGGAAGAAGAAGAGAAGGAGGAAGGGAAGGGGAAAGAAGAAGAGGAGGAGGAGTGAGGGGGAAGAAGAAGAAGAAGAGGAAGAAAAGAAAAGGAAGGAGGGAGGGAGGGAAGCAGGAAAGGAGGAGGGAGGAAGCCAGACTAGGAGTCAGGACAAAAGGTCATCCGCCCCCCCAACCTCCTGACCACCCCCATGCTCCTGGCGCACCTGCTCAAGCCATGCTACTTCTGCAAGCAGCCCCTTCGTCTCTCTGGGGCATAGCACAATACTGGCTCCAGTCATATTTACTATTAACACACTAAAGAAGATAAACGCTCCTTAAGGAAAGGGTTGTCCCAGAGGAAGCCTAGGGTACGGGCTCAGCTAGGAGAAGGGGGGGGGGCAGGACCCGCTTTCTGAAGCCAGCCAGAATGGCTGGAATGACCCAGCCATTCTGAATACAAGGGCCTCCTCTGCTGCCTGCAAGGCCTGGGTCTGTGGATGAGCTGTTGTGCCTGCTTTCTGACAGCCCTGGGGTGTGAACAGCCCCCAGGCCAGCTGGAACTCAGCTCTTGGCTTCGGAGGCCTGTCGCATTGCCAAATTGGCAGAACTTTCCCCGAGTGATGTGGTGTGGGCTCAGTACTAATTTAAGCCACGTGATCATCTCAGTGCTTTTTAAGGTGGGAGGGTTTGTGGGTTGGTGCTGGGATGAGGACAATTACTTGGCCAGAAAGCAGGAAGTGACATCATATTAGCAGTGAGAAAGCCAGGCAGGGTCTGTCCTAATCAGGTCTGGCCCACTCCAGCCTCAGAGATGTGTCCTGAGCTGCCCTGCGGCGGGAGGGATGGGCCACCCTGTGCTCTCAGCCCGTGAAACGCTGCACTGTACTCAAAATAGCACCTGAGCGCTGGGCCCCAAGAATGTCACACCGGAAGTAACAACATCAAGGTTCAGGGACTGAATTGAGGGGGTGGGAGACCTGGAGCCAGGGAAGGGAGACAAAGAGCCATTTAGCTTGCAGAATACCAGAAGAAAGCCAGTGCTACAAAGGACCTCGGAGAACATCTAGTCCAAGCTTCTGTTAAGATGAGGAAGCAGTCCAGAGGGAACCAGTAACCTACCTAAAGCACCCAGTTATGGAAGGGCAAGACGAGAAGCCAGTTATCTGCCCCCATTCCCTGGTAGAGCTCTTTCCACCCACCTCTGCTGCTGGTCTGCATACACGGTCGACATATGACCCCCCACCAACCACCACACACACACATACACACACACACACACACACACACATGAGCCTGTTTCTTACAGGCTAATCTCATTCAAGCCCCTGAGTCCCAGTGACCAGGCTGGCAGATACGAATGAAATCACCAGGTGGGGAGACCCCAGAGAAACCTGAGCTTGGCTGGAGAGCCCAGAGACACACATATCCAGCACTTAGCACCCAAAGCCGTCTAGGAGACATGGGCTGTCTCAGCTGTGTATCCATCTTAAAACACCTTACAACCCACCCCTACAGCCATGGTGGCTTCTTCTGGCCATAAATTAGCCAGATCATGTCTGAATCTCAGGGAGCAGGCTGAAAAGTTCCTCCTCCCTGCCCGTGAGATTCTCTACACAACCCTGGCGGGCAGCTGGGCTGGGGGAACCCCTAAAAAAACACTTCTGTGGGTGGTGCAGATTTCGATTTCTCCAGAGTTTGAAGGGGGAGAACCCAAGGTGAGGAAGCAGGCAGTGCTTCCGGAGAGCCCGGGGCTTTACCCCCCCAAGCTGGAAGGTGAAGCACAGGACGAGGGAGTGCACACGGGGGGAAAAGGAACTGGTTCTGATGGTTCCTCTCACCCTGAAATATGCTTTGTTGCAGTCTTCTCTCTAACCGGCTCAATGCAGAAGTCTGGGAGCAAGGTTAACCCTTCCAGGCAGCAGTCAGGTAGGACTCTGGGGCTCTTAGGTCCTGTGGGGCTTGAGGGGACAGGGCATGAATCCCAGAAACCTCTGTCAGCAGTCTGGCTTCCAGGCCACCATCAGGGATCAGGCGGAGAAAGAATGTCTCATTCTCAGTCCCGTTTCCTATGGGTCCCTTGAAACTTCCTCTTGGTTTATGAGTGCTGGAGAGAACAGCTTTCAGATCCACAGTCTGCCAGACACTGGAGCCAACACAATCTGAGCAAACAAGTTGAGAAATGGGAGCTGCTGGTCCAGGACTAAGAAACAGAGGGCAAGGTGGGAGGTGGTCTATGAATGCTTACCTTGACCTTGATAGAGGTGTAAAGTGGGAACAATAATAGACCTCAACTCCTCGGGGCACTGTGTATTTGTACAGTGTATGCATATGAAGACTCAAGACTATAGAAGTATTTTGTCCAAAGGTCACCTAGCTAGAAGGTAGTATTTGGGGGATTTGAACCTAGGACCCTTATGTCTCAAAACATGGAGCTCTGAACCATGTGATGCCCTCCCCTCTCCTTGGGGGTAGCTCATACTGTGGCAGTCTGTGTCCTCACTGCATTGCAAGCAACTGGAGTGCCAGGACCATACTCTTACCCCAGACCCAGCATTTAAGAGCAGCTTGGGGAGTTGAGGGGCATGACCCATGACAACTGCTAATGGCAATGCCTCAGTTCAAGGCCTGGGAGACTATTCTGAGATTCTGGCCAGCAGACCTCAGTGTCTAGATGTCAAGGCAGCTACTGTGCCTCTCTGGGTTCTGGGCTGTCAAGAGGGGAAGCCTTTCTAGACAGAAATCCTCTAGGAAGAGTGTCAGACATCCACGGCAATGGGGAGATGCCAAGAGGCAGATGGCGGGATGGAAAATTCACTACAATTCTGGAGCTATTCAATAGCCAAGACTGTATTCCCAGGGATAGTCAATCCAGACATGCTGAATGAGTGGCTGCCAGCCTTCTGCAGGCCACAGAAGAATGCCAGGACCCCTAACACTCACTCTAAGCATAGAGATGGCTTCTAACTCCCTAATAGGACACATGTATGTCTGAGATTATTAATCAGGAGGTGTGAAGTCTCCTGGACCATTCGGCTCAGATGTGGAGGGGAGCCAGCCAAGAATGGGACACCCACTCCTGCTGACTCACGTGGGAATGAGTCAGGAGAACCCAGGTTGTTTCTCCAGAAGCCTTGAAGTCCTGGGCAAGAATTGAGGACTTGGGGTGGAGACAGCATTCTCATCTTTTCTTCCAGGGGAGTAAGAGCCCTTGGACTGCAAAGTCAATATGGTGTATTGTCACCATGGTATATTGGGTTAATGGAAAGGCAGGATTGGTTATAAGAAGCAGGACATGAGGGGAGCCTGAATATCCAAACAATCTTAAAAGAAAACAACAAGGTTGGAAGTCTTACACACATCATGATTTCCAAACTTCCTACAAAGCTACAATAATTAAAATGGTTCAGTGACTTAAAAGCAGACATTTGGGTCAATGAACAGAATAGAGAACCCAGAAATAAGTCCTTGTGTATATGGTCAGGTGATATTTGACAAGGGTGCCAAAACCATTCAATGGGGAGGGGACAGTCTTTAACAAATGATGCTAGGAAAACTGGATCTCCACATGCAAAAACACCAAAATTGGACCCTTATTTCCTACTGTATACAAAAACTAACTAAAAATGGATCAATGGCCTAAAAGTAACCGGTAAAAGTATAAAACTCTTAGAAGAAAACATGAAGCAAGATCTTCATTGACATGGGGTTTGGCAATGATTTCTTGGCTGTGACGTCAAAACACAGACAACAAAAGCAAAAATAACAAATTGGACTTCATAAAAATTAAAAGCTTTCATGCGTCAATGCAACTCTTTTCAACAGAATGAAAAGGCAACCCATGGAATGGGAGAAAATCTTTGTGAATCAATCGCACCAGCTCAGAGGTTAATATTGACAAATACATTCTGGATGGACCCCTACAACTCATCAATGAAAGCAAACAACCCAATTTTAAAATGGTCAAAGGACTTGAAGGGACGTTTCTCCAAAGAAAATGTACAAGTGACCCATAAGCGCCAGAAGAGATGCTCAACATCACTAATCACGGTTATTATTTTAAAAAACCCAGAAAATAAAACATTGGTGACTATATACAGAAACTGGGACCCTCATGCATTGTTAGTGGGAATGTGAAATGATGCAGCTGCTGTAGAAAACAGGATGGCCATTCCTCACAAAGTTAAACATAGAATTACTGCCTGATCCAGTAATTCCACTGCTGGGTCTGTACCCAGAAGAAAGGAAAGCAGGAATTTGAATAGCTATTTGTACACCAACGTTCATAGCGTTATTTATCATAGCCAGAAGATAGAAACAACCCCAATGTCCATCAACAGCTGAGTGGATAAACAAAACAGAGTCTATGCATGTAATGGAATATTATTCAGCCCTACAAAGAAATGTTCCCATACACACTGTGACAAGGTAGACCTTAAAGACATTATGCTAAAGTAAAATAAACCAGTCACGAAAGAACAAATAGTCTATGAATCCACGTATATAAGATCCCTAAGTAGTCAAATTTACAGAGATGGAAGGTAGAACAGAGTTTTCCCGGAGCTGGAGGAAATGGGAACAGGGAGCCATTATTTTATGGGGACAGTTTCAGTTGGGGAAGATGAAGAAGATCTGGAGATGGATGGTGGTGACGGTCGCACAACAATGTGAATTTACTTAATGCCACTGAATTAGACATTTAAAAATGGTTAAGATAATGAATTTCGTGTATGTTTTACTGCAATAGTAATAGTTTTAAAAAGGAAGTAGGCCGATGGAGTCCGGGAGGTATCTGCACTCTGTTCTGGGGAGCCCCCATCTGGAACACTGTGTTCTCGTCTAGGAAGTCCATTCTTGGGGAGCACTGGCAAACCAGAACTGCTTTAAGGCCGGCTGGACATGTGCCCCAAGAGGAGAGGCCAAGAACAGCCTGTCTTCACGCAGCTGAAGGGCAGACAGGAAGATGTACAGGGCGTTTGTCAGCAGTGGACTGCAACAGACAAGACTGTCTGGGGTTTAATTTCCGGCAGATCTTTCTGACAACCAGTGCCACTTAGCACTGGAATGGCTGAGCTCGGTGATTGGGAGCTGTCCACCGCTCAAGAAGGCTGGATTCAAGCCAAGACCAGAGAAGCAACCGGTGCGGACGCACACGGTGAAAGGAATCCCTGTGACCATAGGAGACTGGTCCTCCTGCCCTCCATGAGCCCTAGCTGTGAGCCTTCAGGCCCTGCTCTCTTAGGGACCAGGCTGGTTGCCCTGCCCAGGGAACAGGCAGGAAGCTTATTCTGAGAGTTAGGAGCCCTGCATTCGAGTGCCAGCTCCATCTGTGGTCGGCTGTTTGATATTAGATGAATCACCCCCTCTCTAAGCATCAGTTAATTCATCTGCGTAACCAACACCTGCCCACCCTCCTTCACCTTGCCTCCTCCAGAAATATGGTAGGGATGGAATGAAGCCAGGAATCAGGAAGAGGAGAGCCCAGGTATCTTACCAGCCCTCCTCCTCTCCTCCCCTCCTCCCCATTTCTACTTTCCCTTCCTCACAGAACAGGGCTGGTAGTGCTCCCCTGCATACATTTTGCATGCTACTGGCAGCACGTGGGATGCTAATGGTGATACAGGAGGGTTATCTACTGTTGTGTATTTGTTTTGATATGTGCTGATGTATACCTGATATTTACAGCAAATGATAACAGGTGTTCTTTTTTATGATAGCCATACGCACTTTCCTTTTAAAATACACTTACAAGACAATGATAAGTTGTCAAAAGTGAGCTTAAGAAGAAGAATAAGTGGGGCGCCTGGGTGGCTCAGTGGGTTAAAGCCTCTGCCTCTGGCTCGGGTCATGATCCCGGGGTCCTGGGATCGAGCCCCACATCGGGCTCTCTGCTCCGCGGGGAGCCTGCTTCCTCCTCTCTCTCTGCCTAGTTGTGATTTCTCTCTGTCAAATAAATAAAATATTTTAAAAAAAGAAGAAGAAGAAGAAGTAAGTAATAAAGGAAGTTGTTGTACTTGTATAAAGCAAAAATCTTGAAGATGGAATGTGAGTGGCTGGGGTTTGGAAACCTCCAAACCTCCAGTGGTTTGGAAACCTGTCTCCCCATGTCTAGCAACAGATCCCCAAGACCTGGCAATCAGACATGGAGGAAACCAAAAGGTGAAGTGTTTGGGTTGGCCCTGATGCCCGGTTTCCTGAAGGTGTCAGATGTAGAGATTTTGACCAACCGAGAACCACTGAGAAACTGAACTTGGATCTGGGATCTTCTATCCACACAACTCTCAGTTGGCCGTCGTCCACCCCCTTCTTTTGCAACCTCCTGTCCCTGTTTTTTTTCTCATGCCCACCTTTATCAGAGTGGGCTCCATGACAGTAGAGGGTGACCCTGACCAGGCATCCAGCCCAACATCTTGGGAATATTTGGGGCACTTTCTCACATTTAAAGAGAACCCCAGAGAGGTAAAAGTTATCTCCACGGCAAAAGTCAGGCACTGCGCCATGCAGGGCAGGTGACACACTTGTCTAAGGCAGCAGGCCAAAAGCTCCACAGCTCACCAGCACCCACAGGCAGGGTGAGCTCCCCTCATGTCTGTGTCTTTAAGCATGTTATACGAGATCCCCTATAGAGGAACCATCTAGAAACCTGATCAAGGTCCAGCCCCTCCACCTCGGCCACTATCTGCTGATCAGCTCGGTCAAAGGGTCAGTCGGTCAGCATAGAACACCTATCCGCCCTAAAGAGCAGGAATGAAAGAAGCTTCCAGCTAATTATCAGTCAGAACATCAGAAGATGGTCCTGGGAGTGGGGAGAGGGGAGCAAGGCTACCCAACTAATGATCCTCCATCTCTTGGAGGGTCATGAAGAGGTGAAATATACACTTAAAATGTCCCCTTCTGTTATTGCTCATATCCCATGTCTTAAAGTATTCTCATCTATCAAACTGCATGGATGAAGAAATAATTATCTTCCCCATTTGGATCATCAGAGACCTTCATCAAGTTGGTATAATTCCATCAACCAAGCATCAAGTTGGTATAATTCCAGGTGAAAAGCAAAGAGAGTTAAACTTTTGTTTACCATCACAGTCCTTTGAATATTTGAAGATCCCCTTTTTCATTCCTTCTTCCAGAATCCAGCCTGGAAATACTAAAAGCCCAGTGCCCTCCTGCTCAGAAAAGGGCGGGGGGGCCCAAGTGGTCTGAATGAGGGATGATGTCAGCAGGTCTTGTCTTTCCCTCAAGGCAAGAACACTACCCTGGGTGATTCTCATGGAAAGTTGAAGAACCATGGAGTGGTGCTAATTCATTCTTAATGGCAACTTTTCAGAAGCTCTTCCAACAGAAGAATCCTGGATTTTCATGTGGCCGAAGCAAAAGGTGGAATGAGGAACTAAATGGTGGGAAAAGGCCCAGAAAAGGGGGGGCCTAATAGAGCAGAGAGGAAGATAGCCAGCTTGGCAACTTGCTAAGGATTGATCCTAGTAAAGAGACTGGATCAAGAATCAAAGAAACGTAGTCTTTGGGAAAAATCTATGATATTAACCCCAAGTGAGAAGACGTGCATGGGGCTTGGGTAGACAATTCTCTCACTTTCTCCCTTCTCTCTCTCTCTCTCTCTCTGACACACACACACACACACACACACACACTATCAATAACCAGTAAATGTATAAAAAATATCCAGCCTCACCAAGGAGATCACATCACAAAGCCCCTGTTCCTATCCAGTTAGAAAATCAAACAGCACTAAGTATTGAGGGTGAGGAAAGTGGGTGCTCTTGCACAGCTGGTGGGATTATGCACCGATGCACCCTTTCTAGGATAGTTCTAGGCAGAAATGCCCATTAAAAGTCTTAACCGTGTGCATTCTATTTGACCTATAAACTCTATTTAGGAATATATCCGAAGGAAAGACTCATTAGTCTGTGCAAAGATTTAGGTGTATTGTTTATAGTAACAGTAAAATTGCAGAGGGGGACACAATGTAAATCAGACAATAAGGGGTTCAGTGAGTCAAAGGTGGTACCTGCCTACCCCAGAGCACTCCACAGCCATGCCAAGCAGGAGTGTCGAGCAGTACTTAAAGACACAGAAACAAACATGCTCTAAAACAGGACCAGCCCATTCTTTCAAACTATACATGCATGGAAAAGACTAGACATGAGTGCACAAAAATGTCACCAGGGATGTTTATCCAGGTGATAGAATTATAGGTTTTCCATTCTTATGTCTGCATGTGTCTCTGTTTTTTTTTTAAAGATTTTATTTATTTATTTGACAGACAGAGATCACAAGTAGGCAGAGAGGCAGGCAAAGAGAGAGAGGAGGAAGCAGGCTGTCCGCAGAGCAGAGAGTCTGATGCGGGGCTCGATCCCAGGACACTGGGATCATGACCTGAGCCGAAGGCAGAGGCTTTAACCCACTGAGCCACCCAGGCGCCCCATGTGTCTCTGTTTTATAAATTCTCTACAATGATCAAATTGGCTTTTGCTACGAAGAGAAAGATCAATAACATATCTTTGTAAGAAAAGAAGCAGTGGGCTACCTGGTGGTTCAGTGGGTTACAGCCTCTGCCTTCAGCTCTGGTCTTGATCCCAGCGTCCTGGGATAGAGCCCCGCATTGGGCTCTCTGCTACGCAGGGAGCCTACTTCCTCCTCTCTCTCTGCCTGCCTCTCTGACTACTTGTCAAATAAATAAATAAAATCTTTACAAAAAAAAAAAAGAAAAGAAAGAAACAATGACGTTGCAAGTTATGATGATGGTGGCCACAGAGGAATGAGGCAAGTTCAAGGTCAGCTGGAAGGTAGGAAATCAGAGGCAGGCAGTGGGACATGGGATATGTTTTATTCTGCCCAGCTGGGTTGCAAGAGAGGATGGGATTTGGAGACCACAGGGCACATGCTGGAAGACAGAGTCTAAGGAGGGCGTCTGCCTTTGCTGAGTGACCCTGGCAAAGTCACTTCTCTTGGCTATCAAATGCCTTTCTTTCCGATGGTCCATGACTCTCTGCAAGCAAGGTATTATGATGGTGGTACCCATGTGTGATTTCTCCCTTTCTGGAAAGGCAGATGTGACAATATGAGGTGAGGTGAGGTCAGAGCTTTAGGGGACAAAAGTGTGATAAAATAGGTCATGGGATATGGTGTGTATTTTTACATAATTTGTCTCCCTGCCTCCTGTTGAGCTGAAACGACTGAATTTAAGGCCTCTGGACAGAGATGCACTTGAAATTAGTTGTTCCCTTCCTCATAAAATCAGTTAGAGATGGTACATCTTGATGGAGCCCTGGACGCTGTGGGTTCTGATTCCCATCCACCATGCCTTGGCCAGAGCTCCCCTTCCTTTGGGCATCAGAAGAACGGCAAAGAAATAGGAAGACAGGAAAAGCTGTCTTTGACCTCAGAGAGGACTCTCAGTGGATACCCATCAACCAGTTATTAAAAACACAGGATATGCTCAGAACTGAGCCCACCCCTCCAACAGGCCTCCGGGTCCTCTCGCTTTTCCCTTCCCCAGAGACCCCAGAGCACAAAAGGTTGCTCTTAGGGAAGCCACATGAAGAAGATGGGGCTTCAGCCAGACCCTGGCCAATAAGAAGACCCTAGAGGAGTGGCAAGAGGACAAAGGACTACCCAGAGCAAGAGAGAGGCTCAGGCCAGCCCTGGCGGGGAGGAATGGCAGGCAGGCCAGCCTTGGCACTGACCTCGAGGCATGTCCATGGGGTCGAAGCTGGCTAGCAGGTCACGGCACCACTGGCGGTCTCCTTCCACCTTGCTCAGCCAGGTGTTGCAGTTGAAGTAGTAGCGGAGGTGAGGTCGCTTCATGTCGGTCACGATCACACGATCCAGGTACCAGCTGGCGTTCAGGCCTGTGTTGTCGTGCTCGATCCTGGGGCGGAAGCAGACACCCACACGTCAGAGACGAACAGAGACGACGCCCATTCCACACTGGAAAACCCAGATGTTCACTCCAAAGAGGGATTCCATCATTTAGTTCTTGTGGTTGCTTTACCCCTCGAGCCTCAGTTTCCTCATCTCCAAAATGGGAATACCGTGCAAGGTCGAATCACCAGCAGGGTCATAGCACCTTCCACAGAAAATCCAGGTTTGCCCAGGACCGTCTTGAGCTTCCCTTCCTTCCCTGATCTCCAGACCCCAGACCACCCCCCCCAAGATACTCGCCTTAGTCCCGCCACCCAGACGATCCTCCCGGCCATCTAGACTGACGTTGACCCGTGGAAATATCACCCGAGCTGCACGTGTGGGCCATGTACATAAACTTAGATTTTCTAGTAGACACATTAAAGAAGAAGCAAAGGGACGGGTGAAGATCATCTAAATAACGTGTTCTATTTCATCCACATATTATTTCAACACGTGACCATGCGAAATTTTGCTAATGAGGTGTTTGACATTCTTTTCTTTTACTAAGTTTTCAAAAATCTGGTGTGTTTCTATATGTCCAGTGCATCTCAGTCTGGACCAGCTGCATTTCAAGTGCCCAGAAGCCACATGTGTCCAGGGACTGCTGTATTGGGCAACGTAGATCCTCACTCTTCAAAGTCTGGCCTCCTAAGTTCCCCTCACTTCTTGCAGTCCCACTCGTGCTTTGGCAGCCCCAACTTTTCCTCTGAGGTCAGTTTCTCCCCCAGACCTTCACCTCTGGATGGTCTCACTTTGCGCCAAGCATCTCCTCCCTGCCGGGCGTATTGAGGTCTTACCTTCGCTGTTTGTGGGACAAACACAGCTCAGGACAGCACAGCCCTGATGGACCCATGTCACTCATGACATACATGAGGGTGTAGACCTCTGCCTGGCAGAGAGCCCAGCACCCAGTAGGACCTCAGAGTACTGGTTGCCTTACCTCACACCAACATCCTCTCCCCAACCCTCCCCTTCCCTCTTCGTCATCCGCCCCCCCCCCCCAACACACACACACACACAAAGCCAGTGCCAGGGCTCTCCTATGTCCATTCCTTCCCCAGGAAAGTTTATGGTCCTATACTTTCTAGTGGGAGGAAGATAAGACAGGACTCAACCGAGGAAGCATTTGACCCTAGCCTGGGGGCAATCAGACCACACATGACCTTGATCTCCTGACAAATGGGCATGAACTTGAATGGGCCTGGGTAGTAGAGAAGGAGAGGGGAAGCTCTGCCTTGACAGCCAGGCTAATAGAGTTCTCCCTGCCCACATGCTCACACCAACACCCCCAGAGGAACAAACTCTCTGTCACGAGGCATCCAGCAAAGTGACTTGGCATCTCTAACCCTTGCTGAGCCCTACTGTCTAAGCACTAACCTGTTGAGTCCTCACTAACTCATTATTACAAGTGAGGGAAGTGGGGCTTGGAGAGGAACTTCCTGAAGTCCCACAGCTAGCAAATGACAGGGCAGACGTTTGAACCACAGCAATCTGGACTCAGAGAATCCGCTCCTGACCACCATGCTGGTGCCTCTCAGAGCCAATTTCCCAAGTTTGTGAGACATTGTCTCCAACTGTCTTCATCCAAAGAAGTGAATCTCTAATGGGAAAGTTTAGGGTGGGAGGGAAAGATCTGGGCCTTTGGTCACCCCTGAAATGACACCAGGGGGTAATGAACACTCAGAAAGGGTTAGTAGTGATGTTAGTTCCTAATCTACTGGACTTCCTCTCGGTCCCTCCCTGGTCAGGGTTCAGATTCCTACCTGATTTTGTAGATGAGGCCCACATTGTTGGTCCTCACCCGGAACACGTCAACGTTGGCTTTCTCGAAGGCAGATTCACTCCTACAATGAACGTGCACAGTTAGCACAGATCTGCACTAGGCTCACAAGCCCAGGAGGAGAGTCAAGGGCTGCCATCCCCCTTCTTCCTCCACTGTCCCAGTCCTGGGAAGAGCTACGAGCAACCGCTCCTATTCTGAGATTCCTTCCTGACAGAGGGCAAGGTCGGTTAGTATCTGGTCCTTGTTTTCACAGTCAAGTTCTCCTGGGATGCCTGCCGTGTGTCGCTTAGACAATATGGCGGGCGATATCAGCCTCATTTTACAAACAGGGAAAGTGCTGGTTGGTGGCAGAGCTGGGAGCAGAGCCCAGATCTCCAGAGTCATGATCCAGTGGGCTCTGGTTGCTCTGGGTTGGGACAGTGGAGGAGGAAGGCAGGCACAGTGAATGTCATGGTGCTCTCGGTCTGCAGACGCCCAGGCCTCTCCTCACTTGCCTTGCTTTTGCTCGGGGGAGTTGCAATGGCAGCCCCAAGCAGATGCAGACCTTGGGTGGTGGCCCACGGTCCTGCCATTCCAACAAGAAAGGAAACACTCAACCCAAACCAGCAACCAGGGGAGTCAGGTGGCGAGGGAATGCATATCGAGCATCACACAGAAGGTGTGAACAGAGGCAAGTACACCTGAGAGGTTCCTCAGCGAGCTGCCCAGGTGAATCCAAACTCAGGCGCATCCTGGATTCCATCCAGCTTAGACACAGGAGGCCCGGAGCAGCCTCTCAGCCACAGAAGGCTTGTAAGGTTCTATGGACTGGGACGCTGTGGGCCTGCAAACAGACGCACTTTGGCAAACAGTCTGTCCTGAGAAGTCTCGTGAAGGTGAGCACATGGTGAGGCAGGAGGCCTCAGGCCCTCCCAAAGCAGGCAGAGATCATGAAGTCAGGTGACAAGCGAACACGGGGGCAGCCTTGTCAGGGGACAAGTTGAGGTCCGGCCACAGAGGGGGGGAAGGAGAAAATGCTAGAAATTTCTGGATTTCTGCTCAAGGAAAAGGACCCATTTGCAGGCTCGTTGCACATACCTGTCAGAGGCTTACTTCCAACAGTGAATAACCACACAGCCCACATCTCATTACAGTCAAAGCCATCGTGTGCCACGGTGTGGAACACACGTGAACATTCTTCTGTGCCTCGGGATTGTGTGAATGGGAAAGAAGTGAATAGGAGTTATTTTCTGTTTCAACATGAGACAGCATGAGACAATTTTTTGACCAGACAAGAGTGTCTCTATCTCTACAGCGACCCAAGAAAGAGTGGCCCTGGGAAGAGCTGTGGTCGAATGCCGTGCAGCCATCAAAAACTCCTGTTATCAAAGAAGAGTTAATGCAACAGATACAGGCTTACGATAGAGGCATAAAAGAAAAAGCAGATTAAAAATAGGATGTATGAACAGAACGACCAACACAACAGGATGCCAACTGCATTTAAAAACAACAGAGTGGAAGAATTTATTCAAAAACATCGCATCTAGATGGTAAGACTACTATGAAGTGATGGTTGTTTATTCTTGTCTGTGTACATTTCTTAAGTTTTCTGAAGGGAGTGCATCGTGATTTGCCGTCACGAATATGGTGCAGTCCCATTTCCTCAGCCTCCCACTCCCCACGGCCTGCGGCTGTCTGGTGTAAATCCTTGGGGACAAGTCTGAGGATGGTCAGGCTTCACCTGCTGTGGGGTCTGGAATTTGGGAAGCAGCCAGTGCCGATGAGCAGGGGGAGGGGGGCGATTTGAAAGGAAAACAGCTGGAGTCCTGGGAAGTCTCTGACCACAGCCCCTTCTGGAGAAGCTCTGACGGCTGCCTTTGACCTTCAGAAATGCCCTGTGCCCTTGACAAGGTGGCCTGTGAATTCAGACGTCCCAGGGTGTTTGTTAATAGTCGACCATGGTGTACTGTCCCGCAGAAAAGAAATGTTCAAAAGCGAGATGGAAGGAGGGAGACCAGGAGAGAAAGGTCTACCAGGATGGGCAGAGGGTCTCAGGACCCCAGCGGAAGGTTCTAGCATGTCACAGGATGTGGAGCAATTGTCCATGGAGCTCATGTGATGGGGCCCAGCATCTCCCTGGCCAATGAGAGGAAGGCCTTCTGGGGCCCAGGGCCTCTTCCCGGTGGAAGGAAGGGAAGGACTGAAGAGGCACACCTCCCCAGACTGTCTTCTTCCAGAGAGGGGCCACGATAATCCCAAACAGGGCCCAGCCACCGCCCGCCAGGTCAGATTCTGAAATTCCTGCTTCTGGGAAGTCAGAATGCAATAGGGATTGATTTCAGAAAACTGACTGGAGGCGAGAGAGAAGAACCAAGGGCCAGAGGGTCCCCTCACAAAGGAAACATTAGAGATGCAGACTTCCTCACGCTTCCTTGCGGGAGGCTGTGGCTTCCCCATGGCTCCTTGTCGTTCAGCAAATGAAGGCTAATGCAGTACACAGCCCCCTCCCTGGCCGAGCCCGCCCATTCAGTGGGGACCCCTACCCAGGAAAGCCTATAAAGGCCGCACAGGGCATTTTAGCCACCAACCTGGCCGAGCTAGTGGGCTAAAATGCCAGGTGTTCTCTGACACTCAGATGGTGAATTCTCCATGGGAGAACCATGTTCCCGAAGATGCATGAGATCCCATCCTTTTGCCATATTCTGAACATGTGACCCAGGGCTGGGGATGGTCCTGGGTGACGGGGAAGGGCACCCAGAACATGGGGCCTTCCTCTGTTGACATTCAGCTGGTGTGGGGTCTGGGTGGAGGTCAGCTGGCAGGGGATCAAAGTGAACGTGCACACTCTTTGCTGCCTAACAGAGGACTTGGTGTATACCGAGGAGTCAGACACTAGACCACAGAGAGTCAGAACAGTCAGCATGTTAATATCAGGTGCCAAATAATTGAGCAGAATTCATTTGTATTGGGAAGTAAACATTCTGTTAGGCCAGGTGGGAGGCAGGTGAAGTCCCGGGGCACAGGGGAAAAGGCAGAAAACGGAGCAGGAACAGAGGGGAAAGAGAGAAGAGAGGGTGCAGGAGACACAGGAGAGGAAGGTGGGGTGCGGGAGTGCGGCCAAACGCCGTGGAGAAAGCAGCTGTGGGAAATTCCAGGGGAGGCAGTGGCTTCATCTTCAGATGATGGGGTCTGTCTAAGATTCCATTTCAAGCTGTTTGCATTGCTGTGCTGGGCACTCGCTCTGGTGCCCTGAGCTATCAGGGAAGTCTATACACTCAAGAGCACCTTGTAGCCTCTGTGTGTGTGTGTGTGTGTGTGTGTGTAAAGCAAGGAAAGGGAGCTTAGTTTCAGTTGACACACGAGTTGGCTTTGGGGTCACACCGAATAGTGAGGAGGGAACAGCAGCCCACAGTGAGCCAAGAGACTGGGAGCCAGACCCCAGGGCAGGGGTGCGGGCGAAGGGTGGGCTGGAACACCTCCATCTCAATGTCACAGAGCAAGGTGACCTCTTCAGCCCTCAGCATCTGGGGTCCTCCGGCAGTCCAGAAGTCCTTGGAAAGTGGTGCTCTCCTCCCAGGCCCAAGGTCTCCGTCCTGAGTTGAAGGTATCTTGGATGGTGAGGAGTGTGTCTTTGCCATTCTCTCTACAGACACTTCCCTGGAGCTTACAGAGGCTGAATCTTTCCCAGGCACGTTGTAAGTTGGGCCCCCACTGATCAGCTTGCAAGCAGGGCCTTCTAAGGCCCAGTCCTCCCTCCCAGCCCCTTGCTGCCTCCGTGTGTCTGCAAGCTATTCCCTGTGGTCTGAAGTACCCTTCCCCTGTCCCCTCTCATCTGGGTCTTTTTCACTACCAGAGGCCCAGATCACCTGCCCTTCCCTGTTAAGTCCTGCTCTGGTGTCCCTGACAGGTAACACTGAGCTCTGGCTGTTTGCAAGCAGCTGGGAGAGGGACTGGAGGGATGAGCCAGCCGCCCCTCGAGGTCCGCCTCACCTGGCATCCCTCTGCACATCACCTCTCCAGCCTCCCAGGACAGACAGCAGAGGCTACCAAATGAGCCCCACCTCTGAAACCACCTATTCCCCCTGGACTCCTACAGAACCTTCCAGGCCAGCGCAACCGGGGTCCTGGCCAGACCCGTGCCTTTGCTCCCGAGTCCAGAGCACAACACAGGTACGGAGAGACCCACTGAGTCACAGGGAGGGGGTGCCCATTTCTGTCCATGGGGCTGGCATGGAGATGCTGGTCGATGTGTGACACCTGGAGGCCTCCCTACCCTGTCCCTCTCTCTGCCATGATGCAGGCTTCCCTTCTGCAATGGGAAGGAAGGCTGGAATTCATTCTCCTGGGAATGGGGACTCATTGACCAACCTTCCTCCTGGCTTATGAAAGGTGACTCTGGGGCCTTCCTGGGAGGCTGTTTTGACAGATGAAAATAGTGAGCGGGGGGAAGAGTGAGGGTACTAGGTGCAGAAAGTAGGAAAAACAGCAAGGAACCACCGTGAAAGGAGAAAAGGGTTCTTTTCGTTTAAAAGAGGCAGGCTGGGGACTCCAGAAACCACCCTGGCTGGTTTCCCAGAGCTTAGTGGCTTCTCCCTAGAATAGTGTGCTGGGTGGGAAGGGGGTCACATGGCCAAGAGGATGGACATTTCATGTCTTCTCTTTACCGTGCCCACATCACTGGAGAGAGAGACTTCCGCAAGCCAGTCACTCCACAGAGTAAGCAGTACAAGAAGACGGGTACCCTGTTCTGCGGAAATGGACAAAATCAGACGTTATGCCTGCCTCGATGGGGCCACATTCAGGTCACAGCCCACACTCGGGGCAAACTTGGGACACAGGGCTGGGTCAGTCTGTGAAGCACAGAGTTCGGGGATATCCTGGCCTGGGGGCCCCACCCCTCCACAGCCTCCCCTACTGCCCTCCCATCCCCCATCACAACCTGGAGGCTCAGGAAGCCTGAAGGGGAAGCTCACACACACCCTCTGGGCCACAGGGCCCATGCTCGAGGAAAGTGTCCGCATCGCCTAGGGTTTGAAGACCAGCTTTACCATCTAAAATCTCCATGCCTCAGAGCTATTGGGCCCTCGTCTCCAAGTCTCAGTTTACCCATGAATGAGTTGAAATAAATTTAGTGGATCTTCACATTTTTCTTGGCTATAGAACTCTTGGCACAAATGAAATCTGACTCAGAAACTCAGTGGGCAAGGCAACCATAAATCAGGCTGCTCTGGAGGAAGGGAGGATAGGGGTACAGTGGGCTCGGATCCCACGGACCCATCCCCAGTTCTGTTCAGCACAGACTGAGAGCCAGCTGCCTACGACATTGCGGCCACCCCTAGACAGCCCGGGGATTGCAGAACTCTGCTAAAGCAGCCCACATTCTGCTCTGGGGGGTCTCCATGTGCGCACACGTGTGGTCGGGGGAGAGGATCAAAACCAAGAGGCAGCCGCCCTGCTGTTAGTGAATTACAAATGGCGCAGGCGCATACACACGAACACACACGAAGAGCGTATCTACACAAACACGCGTGCACAAGTGCACGAGTCCCCACACAGGAGGAGTCCGTGTGCGCGCGCGAGCTCACAGGTGGGTGTCACGTGGTGCTGGGCCCTAGGAGAGACACCGGTCAGAGCATTTTAAACTCCTGGCTCCTTTGAATGCGTGATTTTGTTTCCTCCTCTCAACTGCCCTGTGAGGTTCCTAAAAGGGGGATGATCACTCCTAGATGCTAGAGGAGGGAGCCAAGGCCTTGGATGTGAAGAGGTTTGGCCAAAGTGACATGGCAACTATGTGGTAAAGCTGGACCCAGACCCAGGGTTCCAGGTCCCACATCAAGGGACAGCTAATAGGATTCTTGGGATTTCTGAGATCCAAAGTAAGTATTACTTCACACGAAAACCAACAGGAAGGTTGATAGGAGATCACTGGGAAGGACCCAGTTGACCCTTGTGGTCTGTTGTTAGCAGAGGCCTCGTGCCACTTAAAATGCCTGTGGCTACACAGGTCTTCTCCCTGGCTTCTAGAACTGCATTAATCCCAACTAGCAATCGATGATCCCACCAAGGCCAAGTTGGTACTCACTTGCTGGTGAGATGGAGCTTGGGAGAGAGCCCATTCTCTCCAAAAAGGGTGATGAAGACATTGGCATCTGTCCCTGCACCACGAACGTCCCCCGTGACTGTGACCACCTCGTACACTGGAGGAGAAAAGAGGACAGGTTGCAAGCTTATCAGAAAACCCAGAATCCTACATGGGCTTGAAGAAGCCATAGCTCCTACCAGCTCCTCAGGGGGTCCCCAGCCAAAAGGTCTCTATAAACCCCTGGTACAGCCCTCAAGCCTCTGAGCCAGGGTCAGACCCACACCAGGTTCTCCTGTAAGACCAAAACCTCCTATTTAAAGGTGCATACTCATTTTACAGGTAAGGAACCTATAGACAGGGGGAAAGCCCAGGTCATACACCACCCAGTGTCATCACTGGAGCCAACCCAGGGCCTCTGGACCTAGTCTGTGACCTTTCCATCACAGGACCTGGATGTCTCCTAGGTAGGGCTTTCAGAGCCTGCACCTGCTCTCACATTCCTCTCTGTCCTCTATGAACACAGTTGCATTGTCAGCCCTCACCTCCCCTGACCTCCTGAGCACTGTCATTACAGACCCACGAAGAGCTGTCCCAGAGCTGAGGGACGCAGAGCTTCGTCAGGGCTCCCTTCTTGGCAGGGACACTGATTTCCCTTCTCTTTGGTTTCTAGAAGCTTGTACTGTTTGCCTTTGATGCCTTTTCTTTGAAGTCCCTGGTTCCGATGAAGATCCTGATCACAGCACCGCCAGGGAAGAGAGGAGGAAGTACATTTGCACAACTCCTTGTCTCTTGTGATAAACAAATCCTGAATTCTTCTTCGTCACCCACAAGGGTGCCTGATCTGTAGACAAGCCTCGGATTCCTCCCTGGGAAAACTCCAGGACCTAAAGAGTTGCCCAAATGGCTTTGCACGTACACAGGGGAATTTCCAAACTAAATGTCCACAGATGGATGAGCAGTGTGGTAGAAATTCCGGGACCACATCACATGAGAGAAGACACAGAGGCCTGGAGATGCATGGTTTGGGGAAAAGGAGAGTCTGGGGTGCAAGAGGAGTGAGGAAGCCACCTCAAGGGCACACAGGTCCTTCTTAAATAGCACACTGGCCATTAAAAAAAATTGATAAATTGAGACTTACTGAAATGAAGCCCATTATCTGAATGAAAATGCAAGTAACAAACTAGCAGATACTTGGGAATGCATACACCTAACGAAGGACTCAGGCTCAGAAGAGGTGAAGAATTCACACAATCAATAAGGAAAAGCAGTACCACACTATTTTTTGAATGGGCAGCAAATTGTTTAACGATAAACACACAATTACCATAAGATCCAGACATTCCACTTTTAGGTATTTACCCAAGGGGAATAAAAATAAAACATGTCTACACAAAGACCTGCATACAAATGTTCATAGCAACTTTATTCATAATAGCTCTAGACTGGAAACAACCTAAATTTCCAACCACAGATGAGTGGATAAACAAGTTGGGGTATATCTGTACCATGAAAGACTACTCAGCATCAAAAGGGAATGAACCACCCTCATATGCGATAGAGATGAATCTCGAGCAGGTTATGCTGAGCCAAAGAAGTCAGATGCAAACTCTATGCACCATAATGTTCCTCACATGAACCTTTAGGAAAGACTAATCTACTTTAACAGAACATAGCAGAACATAGTTGCCCTGGCATTGGAAGCAGAGGGAATTGACTGAGGAGGGGCACAGGGACCTCTGGGGATAATGTAAATGCTATATGGTTATACAGATTTACACATATGTCAGTGCCCATCAAACAGCACATTTAAAATAGGTGCGTTTTATTATGAGGTCATTATACTTCAATAAAATTGTATTTCCATAAAGTTGGAAAATGGGCAAAAGGCTTAAATAGGCATGTCCTAGGAGAAGATACCCAAGAGGCCAATAAGTATATAGAAGTGTGCTCAGCATCATTACTTCTCAGGGAAATGCAGACTGAAATTACAATGAGATACTACCATACACCCACCAGGATGGCTAAAATTAAAAAGACTGACAATACTAAGTGTTGACAAGAATGTGGAGCCCCTGGCACTCTCGCATATTGCTGGTTGGAGTGTAAATTGGTACAAACACCAGTAGCTAAACATATGCCCACTCTGTGACCCAGCAATTCTATTTCTAGTTACAAATCCAAAGGAAATGTGTTCATGTGTTCATCAAAAGATGTAGACAAGATTCAAAGCAGCTTTATGCCTAATAGCTAAAAACTAGAAATAACACAAATGCCCACCAGCAACAGAATGGTTAAATAAAGGATGTATTTATAAAATACAATGGGACACAAAAAGACCAAACTTTCTAGCAAGTCACAAAACAGGTAAATCTCTAAGATAGAACATTGAGTGAAATAAAGGAGCTAGACACAAAAAATGTGTCTACTGTATGGTTTTGTTTATCTGAAACTCAAGAATGGAAAAAAGTAATCCATACTGATAGAACCGGGAGAGCTGTTACCTCTGGGAAGGAGAGTGAGGGAACTTTCTGGAGCCTGGAAAAGTTCCATGTCCCGATCTGAATTTTAATTCCACAAGCATGCACATACGTGAAAAGTCATCAGGCAGTACCTTTAGGAAAAGTTTTGTGCTGTATATATATTACTCTTCAATTTAAAATTTTTAATTAAAAACTCAGTTCAGATAGCTGAAGAGACTATCATGTGGGGGGGCCAAATATCCCGTGGAAAACACAAGATTCTGTTTGGCTCCAGAGGGGAGGACACAAAGTGCACAGGGCTATGCAAAGAACTATTGAGGGCACCATAGGGTTCTAGCCCCAAGCGTGGCAAGCGGGAAGGGCACCATAAATAATTACCTGGGGGAATGAATGAGCAAATGAATGAATGAATCAATCAATGAAATGAATGTAGATGACAGAACTAAACTGACCAATATTTGAATCCCAATTCTACCATTACTGGCTGTGTGATTTCAACTAAACTTCCCACAGAGTCTCAATTTCCTCAGCTCTGGAGCAGGAATAATTTCTTCCTTGAAGGATTATGAGAAAGATTAAATCTGATGAAACAAAAATTCCAGTGTTCGTGCTCCCTGAGTCAAGTATGTCCACTTCTGGGAACTTAGCTTACAGACCCCCTTCCACAGTGAGATGAAAGATCTATGTTCCTTAAGTAGTAGACTGCCAGCGTCATCACCATTACATCATCCCCTTCATGGTCATCATCATCATCATCATCATCATCATCATCATCATCATCACCTTCATGGTCATTGTCAATATCATCACCATCATCACTATCAGCAGCAGCATCATCTCCATTGCCAGCACCAACTGCATCATCATCATGCCTGCCATTATCCCCATTAACAGCATTCTCAGGGAGGCTGCCTTGGGATACTGTACCCCAAAAGATGCTAGACAACCCCTGTCTGGGATGGACCAGAGGAGAGCATCCCAGGGCTGGAAGCTTGTGCAGGATGGCCTCCGAGATCCCTTGTATCTCAGGTTCTGCTGTAAGTCACTCTCTTCCCCTAAGGGTCCTGTCCTAGCCAGGAAAGAGACCAATGCCCTGGGCTCAGCCTTCCCTCAGGGCACTCCCCACTCCCTCAGGGAGCCACTCTGCTCCCTCCGGCTGTTGGTGAACTCCAGCGTAGCCTGGAGGTGGCCTGAGGAACAGAGAGGGAAACCTAGGCCTTTCTCCTTTTCCTTCCCCATCACACTCACCAAGAGTCTCCCAGTAATGCAACAACCCAGAGCTCAGGGCAAGCAGGAAACAAGTCGTTCTAGAGAGTAGCAGGGACACGGCAGGTTTGGTGTGTGACTACCGTTAGCGTCACCCACATTTGCTGCCAGTGTCCTGCCCTGACGGAAGAGCCCGTGGGCCTGCATCTCTGAGAAATGTCAGCATGGCGCCCACCTGGGTTTGCTCTGCTCCAAGTGTTTTCATCACAGTCGAGAGCAAGGACCAACCAGAACAGCTCGACTCCAAGTCTGAGTCTGCTACTTACTAGCTCCGTGATCTTGGGCAGGTTACTTAAGTTAGTTTCCTCATCTGAGAAAGAAGACAAGAATGCCACCTCAACCTTGGGCGGTTGTGAAGGTTACATCGGTTAGTACAAGTGGAGAGCTTCTCCATGTACCTGGTGCTCCCAGGGTCATCTGTGTGGTGCCCTGAGGACAAAGTGGGGACTTGCCTTGGGAAAGGTTATTTGAACTTCTTGTTCTCTCTCCCACTTGTGACTTTGCTCAAGTCACTTAAGTTCCCAGGGCCTCAGTCCTTAACCTGTGAAATGAAACTAATCCCATCTGCCTCGACTGTTCTCGGGAATCTTCAAGATTGAATGTGAGCATGAAAGTAAAAAGACTTCACAAAGGGTTAAAAGAAGAGCAAACATGTGAGGGATCAGAGAGTCACACCTCTGAACAGAAGTGGACAGGGTGGTGGCTACAGGAGACTTGAGAATGCACTCCCCAGCAGCCACATGCGCTGGAGAGAACACCCCAGAAGCTGAGAGTGCTTGTCAGGGTGCTACATGCACACCAGCCGCAGTGCCCTCCCCACTAACCGGTCTGAGCTGGGGCGCCTGCACTGGGGCAAGGCAGTACCTGTGCTGGGGAAAGATGGCAATGCCTCACTTGTTCCAGGCCTGCCTTTCCTTCCCACAACACCCCCCACTCCAAGAGGCACCCAGGACATCATGCTGGGAAAGGGACCTCTGCTGAGCCACTGCCTTCATGTGATGACCACCTTCTCTGAGCCTGGCTCTGTGCTGGGACCTGGGTGAGGAGGGAGGACAAATAAAGGGGGACCCCTTCATGGGGGACAGGATGGCTGAGGTTCAAGAAGTTAGAAGCCCAACACACCAGGCTCATGTGAAGCAACAGAACTATGAAAAAGTGGATATAAGTAAGGAACTCATGGTGGACTGGAATTAAGGAAGCCTTCATGAAAGAGGGGAACCTGAGCTGGGCTTTCAGAGTCAAGATAGGAAGAGGGAGAAAAGGTTGGGTGAACAAGCCCATGGACAGGCACAGGGCAGGCATTCAATAGACATCTGTCAACTGAATGGATGAGTGGATGAATGAATGAATGAATGAATGAGTGGATGGATGGATGGATGGATGGATGGACAGACGGACGAATGGATGGACGAATGGACAGATGGATGGATGGACAGATGGATGGACGAAAGGATGGACAGACGGACGGATGGATGGATGGATGCCTATAGGCACTCACAGGCAAAATCTTTCAAAACATTATAAAGACAAACAAACACAACCAAACCAAACCAACAAAACTCCTCTTCAGGCCAAAATGAACTCCCAGATCCCCAGTCCAGCCATCTCTGGTTACCACTCTGAAGCATCCCCCATACCCCCCAGGGGAGGATGAGCCTGGAAGGACAAGCCCCAGGGTGCAGAGCAGCAAATGCCTTCCCCACATGGGCCCCAGACCCCTTCTCCATCACCAGGGTAGCAGCAGGCCCTACCCCCACAGGGCAGGTGGTGAGGGGTCAGGCCTCCTCCCCGCACCCCTCCCCACACCCCACGCCCCTCTGCCTGAGCATAGCAGGGGGCTCTGGGCCATCAGGCTGCAGGGTGGAGACAGGGCTAGAACTTGGCTCTTGGGATGTATAGGACTGGAGAGTGTGGGCACTGCAGTTCTAGTCTATTCCATGCCACTGAGATCTGTGTCTAAGGGCAGCTGGCCTTGACTCTGTACAGGGGACCATGGCCGAACGCCCGCCCGTTACTCCACGGGGATGGAGGACAGCGCCGGGCATGAGGCTGCATTGGAACCTGCCCTCCCTCCTCCATGCACGGGAAAGGGCCGTGTGCACCACTCGGCCCGCCATCCGCACCTTTGGCCTTGTAGTACTCGTGCTCCAGCTCCTCCTCATCATCCTCCGAGGCATAGTTCAGCAGCTCCTCCTCGTACAGGGCGAGAAAGTCAATATCTTTCTTTCTCCTCTTTTTCTTCTGGGGCATCATTTTTCCGGCTGCCCCTTCTCGACAATTGCGGACTCACATCACCCACCTTCTCACACTTTCTTGGCCCTGAGGTCTTTTCTCCCTGAACTCCCGTGCCCGCCTCTGGGTGGCCCAGAGCCCACACTTGGGTTCCCTGTGTCCACAGCCTGTTCCTGCCCTGTCTCCTCTCTGGTGGTGGAACAGAGCCTCAGTGCCCTATCTCTGTCCTTCCTGTCCCTGGCCCCTCTCTCTGTCCCCCAGTCGTCAGCCACCTCCTCCTGCACCTGCCCCAGGGTTTCTCCTTGGGCCTCATCTCTTATTCATGGGGACTGAGGGCAGGCTGTCCTTACCCACCCCCTCTCCTCCCTTCAGGGAGAATCAGGTGACATCAAGCTCTTGGCATCTTTTTCCCACCTGGCTTCATAGCAAGGGGGCCCCCTGGGGCCCCTCCAGGTCACCCTGGAGGTGGGGGACAGGTGGGGGCCTCCCCCATGGAGATCCCCCTAACTTCCCAGCATTCCAGGGCTGTGAACAATGTCCTCAGGGCCTGGGGCCTTCCTGAGGAGGGTGGGGCCCCAAGTCCTCCAAGCTCCCAGAAGTCTGCGGCCTCCGTTTCTCTCCATTATTCATGACCTTTCCTCACCTTACGAAGCAGGCAAGGCTCTTACTAGATCCTTCTCGTTCCATCTCTCTGCTTCTGTCTCCTTGAGACTGCTGGCTTCTGGACGAGACCATTTGGCGGGCAGAGACCTGCTGCCCTTCAGAGACACTGCTCAGAGCGGCACTCTGACAATTCACAAAGCACTTTCTGAGTCGTGAATCCCCAGCATTGCCAGGCCAGAGCCGTGGAGGCTGGAAAGGCCCACCACATTCGGGGTGACCATCCACATGCTGGGTCAGGCCAGGCATGGTTAACCAGCATGTTTTTGTTGTTTTTTGGGTTTTTAAAATATTTTATTTATTTATTTGACACAGAGAGAGAGATCACATATAGGCAGAGAGGAAAGCAGAGAGAGAGGTGGAAGCAGGCTCCCTGCCGAGCAGAGAGCCCGATGCAGGCCTTGTTCCCAGGACCCTGAGATCATGGCCTGACCCGAAGGCAGAGGCTTAACCCACGGAGCCACCCAGGCGCCCCTAACCAGCATGTTTGAACAAGAACTCTCCATTTGCTCACGTTGCTCTCTGCATTTTCAAATGAAATGATACAAACCCTCAGAGCCCATTCCCTTCTCCAAGTGCAGCCCCACAGGGGATTCTGAGCTAGGGCAAGAGAACCAGGGCCCAGAGGATCTTCCCCACCATTGATCACCAAGAAAAGTTTCTCTTGGGACCACTGGACTCCTCTTCCTTGCTTATTTTATTTTGTCAAGGTCATATTAAGGCACTTAATTAAGATTTTATTAAGATCTCTTACAACCCGGGTTGTAAGATTGCTGTGTAAATCTGAAATGCTAGAAATTTCGTATCTACTTGGAACTCATCCCTCTGACTTGGCAGTATGAGGTCTTCGGACAGAATTAGAACTGCTCAGCACCTGCTGGCTGTGTGGCCTCGGACAGGCCTGGCTCTCCATCCGTGGAAGGGGGAAAATGACCTGTTAAGGCATATTGAGCATTTAGAGAAAGTGCTCCATCAGCAGAAGCCTCTGGAACAGAGTAGGGGCTTACTAAATGCCTGTGACTCCTAATCAGGGGTTTCCTTTCTTCTTTGGCACAATGTGTGTGTGTGTGTGTGGTGGGGGGCATGACAGGTAAATGCTTTGCTATCATCTCAGATTGTTCCAGAAGCCCTCTTTGTTTCTGATTTGCAAAGACTGGCTCCACATGTCTTCCTTCCTCTGTGGGGCCCAGCTCATGGCAGTGCATCAGAGGCCACGGAATCGTCTGTGTGCTTCCAAGTTCCTGAGAGGACTGTCTTGCAACAGCCTATTTCCTTGCCCATCTCCCCCCGCCTCTCTCTGCCACGAGCTCTGTGGAGGGCAGAGGTCATGCCTCCCCATTCCCTGTTGGGCTCCCAGGACCTATCATACAGCTGGCACATGGTGGGCTTCGTAAGTATCCGTTGGACGGATGTAGGCACATGTGTACACGAGCAAGCTGCAGGCAGGCCGATGAAGCAACCACGAACACAGGGTCCTCTGTCTGCACAAGGAAAACGCAAGGAACGGACACCATTCTGAGCACATTCAGCCTAAAGAAGAAGACGTGGCCTCCCATGTAAACAACCATCCCGTAGAGCAAGCTCCGGACTGGTCTGTGTGCCTGAAAAGGCAGTCTTAGCACTGTGGGTGGGTGATTGCAGAAAGGCAGGGTTCGACCCAATCCAGGAGGAAGGATGGGACCCTGAGTGCTGCCTGGGGTGACAAACAGTGGCCGGATGGCATCGCTTGCCAACCTACAGCAGGGGGTGCTCCAGCGGCCCTCGTGGATTTGGCTTGGACAGCCGTCCATCTGGGAGCCGGGATGCGATAGGACGCTGGATGGCAGGTGCAGGCAGACTGTGCATGAACCAGGACGGTCACCCAGCCTGGGGCCGCCAGAATGCCCCAAGGGCCAGAGAAGAGCACTAGCCAGCTCCAGGCTCTGCAGCAAAAGCCAGGGCCAGAAAGCAGCTCTATCCCCAGACCAGGAGGAGGAAAGACCGTCAGCCAGGACTGCCCACCCCTCTCCCCAGCCATGGCATGACATGGGGTTTGGAAAGGAGAAGGGAGCTGGTCTGCAGCCATCATGAGATGTTTCACTCGCGGCTCCTTTGTCACCTTTGTGTCCTACCACCTGGCTTCTCCCAGCTGAGCCCAGACCCTGAGCCTAAGCTCCCAGAAGATGCAGGACATCTGAGCAGCAGTAAGCACTCACATCCTTCCTCAAAGTCTGGGGCGGCTTCATTTTCTTGAGCCACCCGCATCCCCACCACGGGGAGACATCTTTGAACCCAAACGTCATGGCCCAGGAAAGATCAACTTCACCTCCTCCCCTGTTCTACGGAGGGACATCCCCTAAATCCGCTCAAAGTCCTGATGAGGGAGCAGAGTGAAGTTCAATCATGGGTGATGCACGCCCCCTGCTGGCAACATGTGGTTTGACCGCTTGTTAATTCTACCTTTAGAAAGAGACTTTAAATACAGGGAAATTACTAGGATTACCGTCCACACAATAAATAAATAAATAAATAAATAAATAAATAAATAAATAAAACGTTCATTTTGCACAAAGGCCAATTCAGATAAAAAAACAAGAAAGTGTTTACTAAGCTGTTTGTTGTTTTTTTTTTTTTTTTTTCAAAAAATTGAAATCAAAATATATTTAGAGCATCCATGGCACTGAAACACAATGTTTAAGAGAACAGGGTCTGAAATGGCACCAAATGTTGACAAGGACACGGAGCAGCTCGAACTCACATACCGCTGGTGGCGGTGGTAAGCAGTACGGCCACTTTGGAAAAGAGCTCGCACTGTTTTCTAAAGCTCCCCAGACACTTCCCACACAACCCAGAAATTCCACTCTTGGGTGTTTCCCTAAAAGAGATGAAAATACATGTCCACATGAAAGCTGCATGTGAATGTTCATACAAGCCTTATTCGTAAGAGCCAAAATCCAGAAACAACTCGGATGCCCATCAACTGGCTAATACTTACTCAGCCAGAAAAAGGGAGAAGCAGTGTTACATGCTATATCCTGGACAAACCTCGAAGCATTAAACCAAGTGAGAAGAACCAGCCAGAAAAAACTGACTTCTGTCTGATGACAGTTATGTGACATTCCAGAAGACGTAATGCCAGAGCATGGTTGCAGGGGCTGGGCGTGGGGGCAGGGGGTTGAGAGCCAGGCAGCCCGAGAAGGCAGTGCTTTGGCCCAGGGCTCCACCCCATCTCTCTTACTGGCCTGGCCCATCTGCTGGCTTTCCATGTCCAGGTGAGAGCCCGTCTGCATATGCCCCACAGTGCAGCCTGGACACCGACTGACCTCATCCTCAGATCCATGGTGTTAGGACCCTGTGTGGAGTTGGCGGGGAAAGGGTGCTCCGGGCAAGTTTCTCAGACCCACTCTGATCCCAGGCAAGGCCATGGTCCTGCCCACCGCCCTCCACCTAAGTTGAGCATTCTCCAGTCTAAACTGGGCAGAGTGGCTACGTTCCCTCTTTGACCAAACTGATACTCGGACTCCTATCGGTTTCTCGTGTACTGATAAAAATACAAAGAGAAGACATGGTAATTACAGGAATCCTCAAGCTCTGATTATAGGGAAGGGGCTGTTTATCCCATGAGCCATTTGTGCATTTGTGCACAAATCCATACACACACACACACACACACACACACACATGATCTCATTGCCCCAGCCTCATTCCCCCCTGAGTGCTTCCTCCTGCTGCTGAATGGGTTCTCCCAAAGCTTGCCTTTGGTCCTGTCTCCTCCCAGTGCGAAAACCTTTCCATACACCTCAGCACAAGCAAATTTTGTCAGCCAAGATTCTGGATTGCGAGCAGCCAAAATGAACACTGGCTAGTTGAAGCAGAAAAATTACCGTTTGAAAAGTTAGTGTTGGGTAAAGGGGATCTCAGAATTTCCAAGCGGTCTTAGGGGCTGCATCCTAGAAAGGAGGCCTGGAACTGGACTGACTGCAGAGGCTTCTGGTGCCCCCAGTACTGGACCTGGACATGCAGTCTGGACCAAGCTTGGGCACTGACCTCTGCTGTCCCTGCTGGCACCTCCCCTCGCCAGAAGAGCCTCTGCTGCCTTCTGCCGACTCAGAGTCTGGGGCTTGTGCATCTGATTGGCTGAGCCTAAGTCACGTGCCTACACCTCACTGCAAAGGAGGCTGGGAAAATGAGTACTTGGCATTTTCAGCTCTTACGTGGGGAGCTGTCCTCTCCTCACATTTTAGAAGGGCAATCAGACGCTACATTGCCAAAAGAATCCCAAATGTCCCCGACATGACTTCTAGCTCCTCTAGCTTGCAGGCCCTTCTGTAATCAGACCCAACCTCCCCCTTAGGGGAGTTAACATGAGTCCAGCTGAAGACCTCCCGTCTGCAAGCCCTACTTCACTCTGACATGAGAGCTGTCACATGCATTTCTGTACCCACCAGCTGTTGCTCCATAACAAGCAACCACAAGACACTCAGGGGTGTAAGCATTCTTTCCCACGTGTCTGGAGCTTGGCTGGGGTGACTCGCTTGCCCTGGGCTCAGCGGCAGCTCTGTCAAGCTGCAAGACTGGCTGAACTTGGCTGGAGAAAGCTCTGTCTGTGTGGGTCCCTCTGGGCTCTTCTCGTGGCCGTGGTGGAAGGGCAAGGGGGTGACTCTGACGCTGCGAGCACACTTGAGCCCTCCCCTTGCATGTCGTCTGCTAACATCGTTGGCTATGCGCAGCAACACCCGTGGCTGGGTCCAGAGGCAAGGGCTGTAACATTTCATAGCAAAGGGTGTGGACAGAGCAAGGGGTGAAGAATGGGGACCTGTAATTCAACCTACCTCCATCCCTCTCCCTTCCACCAGCCTGTGCTCCCTTTCAAGGAAGTCGTGTGTTCCCCAGTGCCTCCTAGAGTATGAATGTGGCCCTTAAGTCCTGTTACAGGAATGAGCCAAACACAACTGTGTGTGTTGGGGTGAGTAGGATGTAGAGAGCATAATTGTACGAGAAATTCGAGTGTGTGTCCTGGAAGCTCTGGTCCCCACCTGTGGCTCCCCACCACCGCGTGTCTCTGTTGTCTCACCCGAAGTAACCAGCTAGTCTGCGATCTTAACCCTGCTCCTATTCTGGAAGCAGGACAGCTGATGCTGTGTTGTGAGGCTGGTGGCTTTTCAGTTTCATGGAAACTAGTTCCCACAGCCATTGTAGGCTCCCTGGGGTATTAGAAAACCTTGTCTTCAACCACTTCTGCCCCCTCCAATCCACTCTGCTCAGAGCCATCGAGGGATTTTACTTAAATCAGATTGTGAGCCTTTGATAAATGTTTATTAAATAAATAAATGAACTACATTCAACTTCCACCCCCCAGCTTACTGATACATGCATTCATTCATTCAAAAACGTATATTGAACTCCTGCTTCCCTGACCCCCGGGTTTGCTTCCTCGCATGATAGACTAGAATACAGTGCTCAGGTCTCAGCACCCCTGGATCCCACAGTTGCTTGCTTGAGGATCTAGTATTTTACATTTGTAATAAGAAACGTTTAAACATCGTGCAGCTGGCATCCATCCAACTCGTTCAGAGGAAGGTAAAAGGTGAGCTGAGATCCAGGCTCGGTGGGAGACCAAGTGCACAGAGATATGTCCTCTGCTGGAGGGAGTTGGGGAGCTGGGGGCAGGCAGCCACAGAAGGGTCAGGAAGAGGAGGGGCCAGAGAGGCGGGCTGAGGCTGGGGTGGCCCAGCAAGTCCACACCGGGAGGCTGGGCATTTGAGGTTGCATATTCGGAAGCGATTTCCATCCTTTTCCCCTCCCCTCCCGCATCCCTCTGGGATGCATGATCCGATCACTGATATCAAGGAATGGTCTACACCTAGTACTGCGCTGGTTAAGGGATAGAAAACCAAATCACGCGGAGCAGCAGGAGTCTGAAGGCAGAGGTACCGTGAAAATGTCAGGCTCTGGGAGTTTGCACGTTGTCTTCTCCGATAGGAAAGCGTGGGGAAGGTTTTGGACTTGCCCAAGATGCAGATCTGGGGAATCTTTTCCACAGGCTAGCCTCAGTCAGGCTGTTTGTGCATGAATTTTAAAAGTTGTATATATGTTTTATATATATATCCCTATTTTAAACACACTGATGGAGATTGGCATGGAAAGAACTTTTTAAAAATGTTTATAAGAAGGTAATTAGTGCTCAGATGACTTTTGACGTGACTCTAGACCCTGACAGCGACCTTGCTTGGAGAGCAGTAGGTCTCTGTGGCTTCCAGGTCTGAGCCCATCTGAGGCACCACCTGCTCCGGCAGCCCTCCAGCCCTCCTGGACTCTCCCTCCTCTGACTCGAGCCTGGGCTCCCCTCTCCATGTCCTCCTGTGTCCTGCAGAGTGTCGCTGCTGCATCGCGCCTGGCTTGGTCTGGCTCTGGTCTCTGAGCACGGCCAAAGAGCCTTTGCTGGATGAACTGTCTGGCAGGTTTTATTGGGTGGAAATGGAGGGCCTTTCAAGCACAGTGACAGACAAGAAGTACCCTGATTATACTCAGGAGAGATCCGTCATCACGCACGGATCCCTCGGGGACAGCCGCACACTGCCAGCAGCGGGCTGCAGGGGTGCGTGTGGACCCCGCTCCGGAGCGCGGGCTGCATGAAGAGAAGGGGAGGGCTGCAGCCCAGGCTCCCCTGCTCCCTGAATCCTCTGGCGGCACAGGGCGCCTCTCTCCGCGGTGATCAGGGCGGCAGAGGGAGTGAGCCAAGAGAGCCAGAGCTGGATGGTTTTCAGTTACAGTCCATTCCACTCAGATCGCCTGTCCCCATGTCCCAGCAAATGACATCCAGTCTCCCGGTTCTTCTGCAGTGGGGAAGGCTCTCTGGAACATGATGCGATGTGACTGGCTCCTGAGAGAGGACAGCGTGCCACCCCTCAGGGATAAACTGCTCTGCCTTCATGGGAGCCCCAAGGCAGGGCTTCCTGGAAACTGACCTGGAGCCTGTCTGACGCCTGTGCACAGCTGCGGGGCAGGGAGCACCCGGGAGCACACGCCTGGGGCACAACGTTTCCACCGCTCCTCTGCGGACCTCCCTTGTCAGTCCTGGCTTCCTTTGGGGAGCAAGGGGACGGGGGAATGACTCCAAACTGTGACACTGAACACCCAGCCTATGCTCATTTACCTGAAGTGTTGTTTAAGAAAGAAATAATACATACGCATACATTTCAGTTCAAACAATGCAGCTTGGAAGAAGAGGCATGGCTTTCTGAAGGAAGGGTGGCTGGGCCCAGAAAGAAAATTTTGCGGGCCACCAAGAAGGCCCTGTCATATCCCTAAAACACTTGTGCAAAGTGTGGGAGCCCCAGGGAGGACCAGCTGTCCCCCAAAGCAACCTGGGGCAGAAGGACATGTTCAGGGAAGGCAGCCACAGTGAGCGTCAAGGGTCTTGCTGAAGAAGGGTAGGGGAGAGCTGGCTCCAGGCTGGGCTGGTAGGATCTGTCGCTTGCGACCCCCCACCCCCACCCCGGTCTCCTCCCAAACAGCCACAGCACTAGGGGCTGGATTACGGGGTCTGATGTCAACTCCCTCCACAATCCCACTTTGCTCAGGCCTGTGGCTTTCGGTGGCTCCCTGCCAAGTACAGCTGTCTCCACTTCCAGCCCACTGGGTACAGCCACCGAGTGTTCTGACTCTGGGTATCCTGAGTGCAGGACCTAGAGAGGAATGAATGCCCAAGAGAGCCCTCCCCAGACCCAGACACGCCCGTGAGGCGGGGGTGCAGCCCAGGCCTGGACCAGACACCAACCAGTCTGACCAGCTCAGAGGGAAGAAAGCAGAAAAGCCCCAGAGGCTATAGTAGGAACCCCTCCCACCACTCCGGAAGCTTGGGCGCCCAGCACCAGAACTCCACCACCAATCCCATGTGCCCTGGGGCATGCCCTGGGGCGTGCAATCATCGTCTTTCCAGGCTTCAGTCAAGTCACCTTCTCATAGGAGCACAGCCAATCCTGGTGAGAAATCGGTGATGAAGGTGTTTGGAAAGTAGAAACCTGTGTGGGCCGGGATGGGGTTCTTGGAAGCGGGGGGTCATTCATATTCTTAAATTCACAGATAAATCCAGGCTGGGTCCCCGCAGAACCTGCCCAGGTCCCAGCATGACTAAGTCACCGCAGGTGGAAGAACAGATGCAGAAGGAGAATTCCCTGCCCCCCCCCCCCCGCCCCTCACCCACCACACTGCAGTTCGCTTCGATGGGGAGGGGAGCTGGGAGGGGTGCATCCCCCCCCCTTCTCCTCATCTTTTTGTTCTTGGGGGAAGGGGTAGCAAATGTCAGAGGGAAACACGTGAGTCCAGAGGAATGACTTTGGGGCACCTGGCTGGCTCAGTCCGTGTAGCACATGACTCTCAATCTCGGGGTTGTGAGTTTGAGCCCCACGTTGGGTTTGAAGAGTACTTAAGAACAAAGGAGTGACTTTACCCTTCATCCTCTGTTATCAGAAAATCGACTATTGCACCTACCTGAACTTAAGATAACCGAGGGCTAACCTTTGAAGCACCAAGATTTCTCTGATGGTGTTTTAAGTGTTTGGGGATGGAACTAATTCCAAAATGGGTAAGCGGCTTCTCCGCCTCCTGAAACACAGTACAGTGAATGCTGTTTTTTTCTGCACTCTGTGTGGTTGCAGACATCACAGGGTGAGCGGATCGAAAATGCTCTGTTGTCCTCGGGGTTGTGCCACTGTATCTGCCCCTCCGCTAAATGGCCTTCGATCACTGGTGTTGCGGAGATGTCAAGTTTTGGTCTTTTTAATGCGTTACTGTTAGGCTTTTAGCTGCCACTTCTTGCTGGGTCTAGCACCTGTTGTCATTCTCTTCGTTCACTTTATTATGAGAAACCAGAATCAGGTTCCCTAGAATTGAATTTAAAATTAAGGTGAACGCCATGAGGGATCTGCTGTTAGCAAAATGGTCTTTAATACAGAGCTTTATAGCATCTATTTCAGGGGCTCAAAATTAATTTTCCTTCCTCTGAGTCCCTAGCGACCTAAGGGCTGAGTGAGCTTGCTTGGGTACTGGGAAGTGAGGTGTGCTTTGACCTTGTTTCGGCAAGATGGTAGCCATATTCTCCCTTAACAAGTCTTCAAGGTGTTCAGCGTGTCTTGTAAACTTTGCCGTTGAGTGCGGGATCCTGAGCTGCCGTGCAGACAAAGTTCTCACTGGGACCACACCTTTGGGGCGTCTGAAGAGGGAAGGGGCAGGGCACTTGCCTCTCATCGGAGGAAGGAGAGACAGAGGCAGGATGCAGATACTAGGTAGCTGGTTTCATCTGGAGCCTTTCCCAAAGGCAGGTGGAGAAGGAAGGAAGAGCCTAATGCAATGGGGAGGGACCCCTAGTCCCTGGGTCACATAGACATTTCTATAGGACATCTCCTCATCACTACCTTCCTGCTTGTTTTCCATGGGGGTGGTGGGGGCGGGGACAGATCACCACGCCCATCTTCCACCCCCAGGGGCCCAGGAACTGTGCTGAGAGGGCAGGGTGGTGCACAGATCCTCCTCACCTTCCAGCGCTGGTCATAAAACTGGTCACAGTTTTGGTTGTCCCCAGCTCCAGAGACATCAACCCCTTAGCTCTGATCACGAATGCATCCAAATTCCGGGCACAAATAAATTCTCAATTCAGGCACACTCTGAGCCTCCTAACCTGGGAGAAGAAATCTATGTAACTTCGCTTTAAAAATATTTCTTAATGTTTATTTCAGTGTTTTAAATGTTCGGAAAAAGAAAAGCTATTTGATACCTTTATGAAGCCACAGGCTTGAATTAGCTTTTCCCAACCCCCAACGAGGAAAAAATGTAGGAGAACAGGGTCAAGCTAGTTAGGTCTAAAGCAGTGGCCAGGGGCAAGTATCACCATCACTTGGGAGCTGGCTAAGAAAGGCCCCACGCCAGCTCATGGTATCAGAGACTGCAGGGTGGGACCCAGGAGCCCGCCTGGGACCCGCCCCGGAGCTGTCCAGGTGATTCCGACTCTGACTCACGTTCAAGTTCAAGAACTGCTACTCTAGAATAGTGGTTCTCAACCCTGGCTGCAGATTAGAATCATCGGGAGAGTTTGAAAGCCCCTAATACCTGGGTCATACCTCAGACCAGCTGGATCAGAGCCTTTGGGGGCAGGTGGCAGGCAGGCAGGCGTATTTCTCAAAGCTCCTCGGATGACCCAAAGGGCTGTCAACCTGCACCCCCTCTGCCTCAGGGCAATGAATGTTAACCACTGTGCGGAAGAGTCAAGAAGATTTTTAAAAATAAGTATAGGAGGGCACCTGAGTGGCTGAGTCAGTTAAACGTCTACCTTCACCTCAGGTAGTGATCCCAGGGTCCTGGGACCGAGTCCTGCATCGGGCTCCCTGCTCAGTGGGGAGATTGCTTCTTCCTCTGACCCTCCCCCCAGTTCTGCTCTCTCACTCTCTCTCTCAAATAAAAACAAAATCTGAAAAAAATAAATAAAGATAGGAAGCCCTATCCCTAAGCCAACAGAATCAGACTCTCCGGGAGGGTGAAGTTGTGGGGGGTCAGGGGGTTATTTTATAAAGATCCCCAGGTGATTGAAATGTGCACACAAGGCTGAGAACCACAATTCGGAAGGAAATAAAACTTTTACCCCAAAGCTGAGCAAGTCATTTTGTTGAAGGAAATGAGTTACTTAGTTGCCAAGGGAACCATCCCCCGAATGGAAAGAAAGACAGTCACTGATTTCTGGCTTTTGTGCCAAGAGCTAAATCACTGACTAAAGTGTGTATTTCTCTCTTGCTCTCCCTCTCCCTTGTTTTTTTGAAATGAAAAGAAAAAAAAAGGTGGGGGTTGCTCACAGAAGACACTATGCCTGGGAAAATATCTAAAGACTTTTAAAAGGTGGACAGAGCTGCGCCTCTGAGGACACTGTCTGGCCAGGACAGCAGAGCCCACCAGCAAAGCAGACCAGGTCTGCTCTGAGCCTCAGCAAAGGTCCCAAGATCATCAGAAGCAGGGACAGACAGAACAAGGGCCCAGGACAGCTGCTCCAGACAAAAAGGAAGATCAGAATTCTATTACAGGGTCACTGAAAACAGTTAATGTCATTTGAGAACAGCTTGTGCCTACCTAAATGATTCTCTATGAAATAAACCAGTCACAAAGAGACAGATACCATATGATTCCACTTATACGAAGTACCTAGAATAGTCAAATTCACAGAGATTGAAAGCAGAGCTGTGGTTGCCAAGGGGCTGGGGGAGGGGAAATCAGAGTTGTCCTTTGATGGGTGCGGAGTCTGTTCTGCGACATGAAAAGTATTCTGGAGACTGGTCGCACAACGATGTGGACGTCCTTACCCCCACTGGACTGTACATTTAAAAATAGCTAAAATGGTAAATTCAATGTCTTGTGTATTTTATCCCAATCAAGAATAGAAAGAAAAAGAAATCTGGTAGTGTCAAGGCCAAAACAGATTTCATAAATGTTTCAGATTCCCAATTATTTTTTTGGTGGCTAGTGTAGTAGCGGGTTATATTTTATATTCATATTTATAGGAGGTGCAGAAGTTGGGTTGCGTGCCAGATTTTTACTTTCTCTCTTTTCTCACCTAAGACCCTCGTCTGAACTTCCAGCCAGATCCCTTCCCCTGGTGGCAGCCCCTGGATGGCAGGCATCATGGGGTGCAACTCCCCAGCAGTTGAGCTGATGTGGAAGGTGAAAGAGAAAGAAGAGCCACGGGTGGCTCAGGTTTGTACGGGGAGTGCGGGAGAGCCATTCTGCAGGGGAGGATTGGAGAAGGGAGGGGGACAGCAGAAGCTGAGCACACTGAGTGTTCAGTCTGTGCTAGGCATCGCGCGACCCTACTTCCCTTGTCCCTCAGCATAGCCGGAGAGGCTGGTCTCCTAGCCTTGGCCCTCAGAGAAGGAATCAGAGCCTGCAGGGACTTCGGCAGCCCCCTCGAGGTCACCCAGCTGGTACGTAGTAAGAGGCAACCTTGGAGCCAGGTTGTCCTTTCAACTATGCCCGTTGAGGACATGATGAGTTTGGAAATACAAGCGAAGGCACCGAGGGTCACGAGGCCGTGGTGAGCGCGCTTCCGAGGCTCGGAGGGAGAGCCCGCCTGCCAGGGAAGGGGCTGAGACCCCGGGGGTAGGACAGACAGGCCGGGAAGAGATGAGATTTCTGCAGGAGCGCTCCTGCTGAGAGAGGAGAGCCCTGAGGAAGTCTCACAGAAGGCGAATCGACAAAGGGGCCCGAGAAGGAGCTTTGACAAAGGGGCCCGAGAAGGAGCTTTCAGAGACAGGAGGAACGCCAGGGGAGGGTGGCTGGTTAGGAGACAAAGGGGAGAGGACTTGAAAGGACAGCGAGGCCATCCCTGTCACCTGCCTTGCTAATGTCAGGGATGAGGCCTGAGAAGCAGCTGCTGCTTTGGCAATAACTCTGGCATGCCCTGTCCTCTCCCCCTGATAACTGTTCCCGAGCCCAGACTTGCCAGCTCCCAGCACAGCCCCTGAGTAGCGGGTAGACTCTTGGGCCCTGGGAGGGCAGGGGCTAGGACGGGATCACTGGTCCCCGGCACCGAGGGCAATGTCCCGGCACAAAGTGAGTGCTCCGTAATTCCTCCTTGAAGGCCTGGCAGAAACCAGCCCTGTGCTCTCCCTCACCTGGCAGGCGGTGCGTCCCCCAGCCCCCTACCCCACTGGGTGGAGGGGAGGACCCGCAGGCTCTCTCTGCTCTCTGCAGCGGCAGGTGATTAGCGGGCAAAGTTGTCTCAGCAGCACTGGGAAGCCTCAAAGGCTGCCTCTGACCTTGAGCCACCTTCCCTTCTGCTTGGCTAAGCACTGAGTCATTTACTTGTTTTTGCTGCCTCTCAACCCCGGAGCAGCGGGTTGAGCACAAAGAAGACATGACAGTTGTTTTATTTGTGGGGAATTGATTTCCCTTAAATAAGAATTTAACCGGTAGTCTGCACCGCGCCATGGGGTGGTGTCGGGGCTGCAAGGAACACGGTGGGGGCTTCCTGAGTCGATGCCCAGGAAACAGTGAGCCTTTGGAAACAATGTTTTCCCCACAAACATGGACTGCAGGAGAACCAGCATGGCCTGGAAGTCTGGACACTGGGTGAGTCCCACCTGAGGCAGTGGCTGGCCATGGGGCCTTGGGCAAGTCACTCAACATGCTGTCACTTACCGGGTACTCTTTCTGGGCCGCTTCCTCACCCAGAAGATGCCGAGATGACCTAACCTCCCTCCAGTGCCCAGATGGCACCTGTTGGACCATGAGTGCTGCCAAGGTGCGTGGCGGTGGGGGACATCTCCAAGAAGAGATGACCTCCTGGACCCATGACAGCCTCCCAGGGCATCTGTCCCCAGAGCAGGGCCCAGCACTGCCCTGCAGCGGCACCTCCACCAGGATCCCTCTTGTGCCAGCCCTTGCGACACTGGCCTAGAAGCGGCTAAGACAGAGGTCAGGGCACAGGCGCTCCTCACCGGTCCCATGGGAGCCCTCTTACCTAACGGGGTCTTGTGACCACAGGAGATAATTGCAAAGAAATTGCTCTGTGCTGGGTCTGACACAGAATGGGAGCACACTACATGTTAGCTATTATAAGAGTAAATACTACTTGGGGCTCAGATCCATGTATCAGGAATAGCTCCAAAAACAAATGAGAGGTTTGAAGACCCTAGCGATCTTTCCCAAGGCTCTAGTTGCAGAGATGAGGAAAGACATCTGTGGGGAGAGAAGAGACTTGCCCTAGGACCCACATACAGAAATGAGACCATGATTCCCCAGTGGGGTAGATCATGGCGTTCCATCCCCCGTTCCTACGACGGCCCTGCTGGGGCAGATGCCAACCCGTGGCACCCTCAGGATGTGGGAACCCTGACACTTGATTTACCACAGCTCCTGCCCCAAACACGGCCCTCCCTGGAACAGAAGTGTTAGTCAGGGGGCTCTGTCCAGAGCAAGCATTCAGTAGAGCCCCGGACACAATTTGACCCAGGCCACGTTCCCATTCTAGGCCAGTTTCGTCAAATGGACAAAATGGTCTTTAGGAACCTCACAGTCCTGACATGCCACGGTCTCAAGAGCTGGGCTCCATTAACCACAAACACAAGGCTGGAAAGCTCAGCCAACTGGAACCTTCCCCAGAAGTACCTTCCTTGGGAGGAACAGGCAGAGCCCAAGAAAGCCTAGTCACCCACGGCCCTCGCATGGTTGTTCCCAGCTTGTGGTGCACTAGGGTCTACGTTGTCCTGCTGGCTGCTTCCCTGCTATACAGACAAGCAGCGTGAGGACGACTCAAGTCAGGACCAGGGCTCAGAACGAAGGTGGAAGGTCCCATCTAGAACAGTGTTGTGCACAGAGTGTGCACTCCATAGCCACCCACCAACATGAAACAGAAGTGGTTTTGTCAAGGAAGGAGCCCTGGACCAGGAGCCTGGAGCTGAGCCCGCGTTTGCCCCTGTCTCCCACTGGCAGGACCTGCTGCTTTGCCTATAAAAGACGGTCATCGGATGGCAGCTCCCTGCCCTCCTCGGGGCACCTAGCAGGCTGGGCTGGGGTCTGTGTACGGTCTGCTCGCCATCCCTAGAAGAAAGCGACTCCGCCTTTATTCGTCACCCTGTCTTCCCAAGCCCACCCCCACACCCAAGCAGAATAGGCTTCTGGGAAAAGGAGGGAGGGGAGAGTGGGAGGAAGGGGCCTGAAGTCCCTCCAGAACTAACACTGAATGAGTCCACGAAGCTAGGTCCTAAAGCAAGTCACCAGGGGTGTCTGTTAGGTGGGACCACACTGACGGCGGAAACACCATGGGGAAAGCAAAGGGAATGAACTTCACAAGTGAAATGCCATGTTAACCCCTTTCGGCCCAGGCGCAGTTGACCTCCCAAAGCACAGGCTCTGTGGGTCCGTGTGTACGAAGGCCAGGCTGTGTAATGTGAGAAGTCCTGCCTTCCCCGTGGGACCCTCAGTGATGCTGGTGTCGGACGCCATGATGCACTTCCATCTGCAAAGCTCAGCGGTTCCATCTCTGTGCTTTCCAGCCAGGAGCCTACAGTTCCAGGCCAGGAACACAACGTAGCAGGATTCCGCAGGATTCCGCAGCAGAAAGAGGAAGGGATCTTATAAATAACTCCTGGTTAAAACGGAGCTGAAAATAAGGAGACAGGAGAGGAAGCAGATTGTGAAGCACGGGTTGAGTCAACACCATTGGTTTGAAAACCTTCGTGCAAATGGCTGGTCCTTCTCACGGGATGATCGCACACAGGATGGGACCGGGAGGGGCCGAGACTGTGTGTGCGCCTGAGGACTTGTGAAAGAGCACGGTTCCCAGCTCACGGTGTCGCAGTGGAGATGCTAAGACATGGGGCTTGCGTTAGATCTCACGGTGTCGCTTGAGGGACTCCAATCAGTTGGAGTGACTGTGGTTAAGATGCTGGACCTCCCTGTGCCACTCTATCTGCGCAGGAAGGTCTGGCTGCTGGGTTGATCTGTAAGCTCTGAGATTCTAGATAGCAGTTCGCAGCTGAGGCCGTAGGATAAAACCCTGAAAGCCAAAAGTGAGTTAAATCTTGACGGTGCTCCCGTGTCCAGTCTCCGTCGTTTCACTCCTGGGGGGTCTTCCTTTAGCTGTGACAAGGCCACCGCAGTGTGTGCTCTCCCGAATGCTAAAATTGAGTGCAAATGTGCTTTATTCACTTGCAATCCCCCAAGACCCCCCCCCATCTAGGGGTGTGGCTCGGTAGCACGCTCCCGGTGGGCAAGGTGGGGACACGGTCCCCCCAGCTGAGGCCAGGGAGCTTAGCACGCAGCCAGCTCTGCCCCATGGGAAGAACACCCAGCCCTGCCTCCGGGTCCACACCACCCACGCAGGAAGTCGAGCACTGGAGGTAGTGACCGCCTGATCGCCAGGCTCCCTCCCCCCAACCCGTAGCACCCGGCGCGGAAAGGAAAGGAGGCGCGCGCTTCTGCTCGCCGGGTGGCCGGCCCTCCGACCCGCGCCTCCCTCAGCAGCAGGTGCACGTGCCCGTGTGCACACGCAGGATGCCTCGGCTGTGCAGGTGCAGGAAGTTGAAGATCTCGGAGGGCATGGCGTGGAAGCCGGGGCGGGGCTTGACGTTGTCATAGTAATGGTGGGTGATGTAGAGGCCCGAGGGGTTCATGGGGAAGGCCCAGAAGCCGAACAGGTGCACCTCCTCGCAGAGCTCGAGGGCGGCCGTGGCCAAGATGAGGCCGGTGCTGATGCGCTTGGCGCGCACCCCCAGGCTGAGCCAGTAGCGCGACACGTTGACCAGGTACTGCGGGTGGAAGTAGTACACGGCCTGCGGCGACTCGAAGTCGTCCAGCACGTACTTGACGCGGATGGACACGTCAGTGTTGCGCGTGTTGTAGAAGGCGGGCAGCAGCACCGACGCGTTCTCGTACACCTGCAGCACCCGGTAGAAGGGCCGCCGCCACTTCTCCAGCTTGTGGAACCTGGGCAGGGCCAGAGCAAGAGGGTCGGCAGCCCACTCCCCAGGCCTGTGCCCGCCGGAGCCCCCGCTGCCCCCACCCGGCACCCCGGGACCTCTTTGGAGGCCACGGGGGACTCAAGTCCACCCTGCTGTTCCCTATCATTTCCTTCATGCCCGAAGATGAAAGCCTTGCCTTTCTTGGGGATGGCTATTTTTGTGTAAGTGAACCCAGGGGGACAGCTGTGTGGGGACAGCTGTGCTTCACCCCCAGGGGTGAGGGCGTCCCAGGGTGGCCTTGGTGGGGAAGGAGTGAGGAAGTGGAGGCTACTCCTGGCGTCCTCGGGCCATTCGCCTGCACTTTCTTTCCCAAGGTCCCCAATGAAGTATAGGGAAAACGTCTGCCTGCCACCTCCTTCCCTCCTCCCCCCAAAGCCCCTCCCTCACCTCCTTTTTCACATTAAAGCATTAAAGCGTCCTCCCGTGGGCTCATCTCCCTCCTCTCCGGTGCTCCCTCACGTTGCTGACTCTGTAAGTGACCCTGGGCATCTGACGCGATTTACCAGCTCCCCATCCTCTGGTCTCTGGCTGTCCCCCTTCTTGCTCCTAGCCTGACCTGGAAGGTGGGACTGTGCCCCTGCTGGAGTTTTAACCCCTTAGCCCCCTTCCCCCAGGCCTCCCACACAGACAGAGCCCAGGAGGGGCACTCGGTGGGGGCTGAGATCTTCGCCTGAGACTTCTCTCCAGAGCCGCCTGGACATACCAGCTTAGGAAGCTTCCTGCCCCATCACACACTGGAAAGCTTTACAGCCCTTCTAGGTGAAGACTGTCTGGACCAGTGCTGTCCAGGGGGAAATATAAGATAGGTCACATATGGAATTTTCAATGTTCTAAGGATCACATTTAAATAAGCAGAAAGACATGGGAGAATTAATTTTTGTCATATCCTATTGAATGCTCGCAATGTTTTCTTTAACTCGATAGACCCAAATACTATTATTTCAACATGTAATCAATATAAACAATTGAGGAACTGTGGCCATCATCTTTTGCATGGTAAGTCTTTGGAATCAGGTGTGTGTCTCCTGCTACAAACAGCACCTGTCCATCTGGATGTCACATGTCCAGGGGTCATGGCTCATGGCTACTCTACTGGGCAGCAGGAGTCTGCAGGAGGCTCACTGACCTCTCTGTGATGATGCTGGGGTTCACAGTGACCACGTCCGTCTTCACGCCCACATCCATGGTGTACTTCTCCGAGATGGGGGGTAGGTTGCACCTGCAGAAGACACAAGGCAGCCTGGCTGTGCATGCTCACTCAGCCTGGCTGTGCATGCTCACTCCTTCCAGAGGGAGCCGGAGCGCGGGCAGTGCTAGGGCATGCAGAAGGCAAGACGGTGCTCCCACGGGCAGAGCAGTGCCCAGGCAGCCAGTGGGCTGGAATCTTGGTAGCCTGTGCATAGAGGGGCGAGTTCAACTCCTTCCCTCTCCCACCCTGAATGGCACAGTGATTATGGATCCCTAACCCATGAGACCCCACTAGAGCCTCAACCCCAATCCCTTTGCTTTAAGCTTTTATTTTCAACCCATCTTCTTGATCCCACGTGAGGATCACCAGAGAGATGAGGGGGCTCTAGCTAAGGAAGGAGAAAATACAAGGACCAGTCTCCAGCTTAAAGCCAGGACAAAGCCAACACTGGTGTCAGCCACAAGGCTGCATGGGTTCCAGGCACTGCTTCTGGAAGGGCAGAACTCAGCCGGGAAGGTGGCCGCCCAGATGGCCTCTCCAGCAGATCTGCCCAAACCCCAGGAGTGTTCAGTGTCCTCACACCTGCCAGGCTCTTCAGGTGCCTCCCATTCTGCAGATATGGAGACTGAGGCCCTGAGTTTCAGCCACTGGCCCCAGGCGACAGGGCTGGAGAAGGCAGAATGTAAAGGTGTGCAGGGGTGGGGAGCGGGGACCGATCAGCAGAAGGGCAGCATGAGGGCACGGGGCTGGGGCGCCAGCAGAGGGAAGAGCAGGGAGTGGGAGTGCCAAGCGGGTAGCAGGTGCAGAGCCAGGGCGATTCTCTTACCGGAAGACAAAGTCGGCGCTGTTGATCTCCCTCCCACAGCGGCTGTTCTTCAGGATCCCCCCATTGCCCACCACTGCACACTTCTTAAACTGGGACCGGTAGTAGGGCATGTCCTGGGGGAGACGGGTGCACAGCTATCAGAGGCAACGCCCTGCCTGCCTTCTCCCACTGCCCTCACCCCTGTACCCATGGCCGCGTGCCCAGGCAGCCTGGCAGGGACTATGGGGGTCAAGTGGTCATCGCACTTTGCAGATGAGAAGAGAGGTCAGGAGACTTGTTCCCAGGCCCCCTGGCAATTACACATAAGCTGGAAGAGAAGCCAGGTCTCTGCTGCCTTTTCAACCAGCCCTGGGATGCCTCAGGTTTCCTGAAAAGTACAGGTGATGGCCAGTCCTGCTTGCTTTTGGTTTTCCCGACGTTTGGAAGTTCATCTTCTGTAGGACTTCCCGGATGCATATTTTATTGGTTTATGCAGATGTGCTTGGGGATGACAGCAGCAGAGATGGGGACAGGGCCCTAAACCCGACCCTCACCCCTTTCAGCTCAGGGCCAGGTATACAGGGAGGACGCAAGCCTGGGACACAAAGAGACTAGGACAGATGCTGGGACTTGGCAGCAAGACCAAGGGCTGAGGAAGCAAGGCCACCACCGGGGAGCAGTAAGGGCCTAGAACACCTCAAAGCTCGGCAGAGAAAGGGCTCGGAGTGCAGGAGAGCCTGGGTCTCACCCTGAGTGACAGTGGCACTCTCAGGAGCCCTGGGAGTGACCATCTCACAGTACTTTGACCTTGTTATGCCCTGACTGCTGGTCTGGGCTCTGGCTGCCCACAAAGGCTCCATGGACACGCCCTCCAGGGAACCACAGACAAGTTGGCAGGAAAAAGCAAACGTTGGCTGGCCTGGCGTAAAGTGTCCTGGTTCTGTCACGTCCCTGTTCTAGGTCATAACCCCCTCCTGGGCAACCAGAGGCAGACGGAGCCCAGCAGCCACACGCATGGCACAGACCTAAGCACAGAGCTAGAGTCATGGGTAGGGTGACCAACCACCCCAGCTTGCTCACGACTGGGGAGCTTTGGATGCGATACAGGAATTTGCTTGGGTCAAACCAGGAAAGTCTGGGGCCAGCCAGGATTGGGTGCCCGAGGCAAAAGCCCCAAGGTCAGCCCTGGTTTTGCCCCAGCATGAGATGAAGGAACCATGGACATGTGTTCTGCGTTCTCAACAACTCAGATTTTCCATCTGAAAATTCGGATAATAACATGCGAGTGTCATGCTTTTCAATGCGTTGGGGTAGAGCAGAGTGTCTCAACTTGGCGCTTGTTGACATTTGGGGCCAGATCATTCCTCGTTGTGGGGGACTGACCTGGGAGCTGCGGAACGTTTAGCAGCATCCCTGGCCTCTCCCCATTAGAGCTCAAGGGTATCTCCCCACCGTGACAACCAAACTGTATCCAAACACTGCCAAGGGTCCCCCACGGTTAAAAACCACTGGTGTAAATGAAAAGCCTGCCCAGTGTGGTGCTTGACCCAGAGGTCTCTCTGCATGGGGACCAGGCTCCTATTACTGTCACGAGGCCCCAAAGCTCCCCCCTGCCCAGGAGCCTGCAGGGCAGCTCCCCTCCTAGCACACTCACAGCTAGCCAGCCCTGAACGACAGCAGCCTAGTGGCACCTTGGGCTTCTGGTAGGGCCCGCTGCCAGGTGGGGTCATGGAAAATCACACCACAGTGGACCAGGAAGGAGTCTAGGCCTGCAGGAGAGGCTGCATCCATCTGTGGGAAGCTTTCCCTCCAGGCCCATTTTCCCTGGAGGGACGGGCCCAGAAACCAAGAGGGGGAACAAGGGTATCGCAGAGCCAGTAGGGAAAACTGCACTGTTTGACTTCTACCAGGGAAAAAAAACCAAAGTTATCTTTGGAGAGATAGAGACCTTTATGTTCTATGTCAGTGCTTCCCAAACTTCTGTACATCAAAAACAACCTGGAGTACTTTCTGAAAATAGAAATTCCTGGGCTCTATCCCAGAACCATGGAATCAGAATCCCCAGGGTGGGGGTAGGAGCCCGAGAAGCTGTATTTTATACAAACCCAAAGAAAGACTTACCCTGAGGCAATACTTCTATATCACAGGCTCTGAATCGGGGAGGGAGGGGGGCTCATTATGGCCGGTGGGCCATGTCACACCTGCCTGTTTCTATATATTTCTATAGCTAGCTCCACAAGCTAAGCGTGGATTTTATCTTTGTAAGTGGTTGGGGGGAAAAATCAAAACAAGAAGATTTGGGACATGTAAAAATTAGATGAAGTTCCCATTTCAGTGCCTAATAGGAGCTAGAGCGTTCCTGGAGCCCAGCCATGCTCGTTGGCTTACGAAGGTCTGTGGGGGCTTTGTACTGCTGCCATAAAGGAGAACAGCGGTGACAGAGAACATATGGCTGGCAAAGCTTAACATGTTTACTCTCTGGCCCTTTCCAGAGAACATTTGGCAGCCCTGCTCTAATTCCCTGGGACTCAGCAGTCCAAACCCGTGGCCCTCCGTGGACCCGTATGTCATAACTGAGCTGGGTGTCACCCACTGGCACCACCTGCAGGAGAAGCAAATCCAACTGCTGTCCCCCGCCTCCTGTCCCAGGCCTTGCAAGACCCACCTCATAAAGGTGGCTTGTATCCATCGTCCTCCAGCACTGTGATGGGGGAGAGTCTGTGTGACACGTCCCCTCCTCCAACTCCCCCACCACCGCTGACCCCACAAGGCCCAATGTTATTGGTGCCCTCTGTGCAAGCACCAGAACGCAGGGAGCCCTGGCTGTGGTTTCATGAGCCCTCCTGTGGAAGCAGGGCAGCCCAGAGCCTCGGATTCCATCCGGAAAGACCTGAACATGCCCCCACTCAGCACGTCTACACTCTGGACCCACTAAGTCCTGCTCTGGACCCAGCCCTCTCCAGGAGATGCTCATGTACACATTCAGCGAAATCTTCCTCCTCTTCAGAGGGTAACCATCAGAATAAACTGAAAATGCAGGTTACAGGGCCCCTGCTCAGAGAGTCTGAGGCCACGGTCAGACTCCAATGGAGTGCCTATGTTGAGCCTTCAGTGACGCATTCCGTTCATGCAGGGGGATCACTTACCCTGGGGTCCCCCCACTGACCAGGGTGTCACTGTCCTAGCTTTGAAGAACAGCCTCCGTCCAGATTTCTTTTATGGAAAGGAGAACAATTAACATCTACCTTGTTTAAGTGAGATTTTCTGCCACACCTATTCCTAGCCCAGACTCCAGTGTTATGGACAGGGAGACAGAGACCTTGAAAGACATCATAAGTGTCCAAGGTCAGCCAACGTGAGATCAATCTTTCTCACTTTGCTTTCTGCTGGTCTGTGATTTCTTGGGCACACAACCTTTGCATGAACGTTTTTGCTCCTGCTTCTGCCTCTCGTGGGGGACGAATGCTTAATCGCCCTCCCAGATAGCTTCAGGCTGTCCTCAGCAAGCAAGGCAATAACCAAAATTTGACAAGTACTCTCCTGCCTGAGTCACTCCAAATGTAGCTGCTTGGGATTCACCGCGCTCGGATGGTCTACCGAGCCCACTAGAGCCAGGATGGTGGGTGCGGAGGGCCCAGCAGACGGATGCCACACCCCGTGCGTAGAGCCACATAGGGCCGTGTGGGGTAGCCCCTTTGACCTGCCCAGGTCGCCCTGCCCAAAGCGGCACCTTGGGAAACATGCGGAAGATCTCCTGGTTGATGTGGTAGATGCCGCTGGTGTCCACCTCGTACTTGAGCTTTGTCCCCAGGGGAGTGTTCTTCTGCGTGGTGAAGAGGAAGGAGGGCGCATTGCAGCACCTGGACAGAGTGGACCTGCCAGGCAGGAGACAGAGCGGGAGAGACAGGTGACACGGGGCAGAGCCAAGCTTCTGGAAAACGGGGGTTCATGGAACTGAGGCCCCTCAAGATGGCCAGGAAGCCCCCACCCACACCTTCCCACACTCACCCCCCTCCCCACACCTCTGCTCATGCTGTTCCCCTGCCGTCGACACGCCTCCCAATGCCTGGGCCTTTCCTCCTCTCCTCAAGCTGGCCTTGCTCCCTGAGAGCTCCCAGCTGCCCACCCCACCGACCTCACTGGCCTCCAAAGACCTGGAGCACAGACCGGATACCACCCACTTCACCACCTACAGCTCTCCCCACCCAAACCAAAGCCCCTTGATGGCGGGGACCCTGCCAGTGGACCCTGCCTGGTGTTAGTCACACGAGTGTGGACAGCCAGCTGCTGGCCAGCCCTGGGCTGAGTCACGCCTCACTCAGGCGCTCATCAAGGTCCACTGGGCATTCTGCTACTCGCTGGAAATGCTGTTTCTCCAGGCTCGATGGAAATCTGGGGGTACCGAGCTCATCCTCGGGTCCTGGGCCCCGATCAGACTGTAAACAAGGCATTTACCCCATCTCATGGGGGCAAAAACCCAAGACAAAATGATCAATTTCAATCATTTAGAAAGTGTCTTAGGAAGGAGGGGTGGGGGGCGCGGTCAGACAAAGGGCTGGTGGGCTGGTGCTGGGCCACTTCCTGTGGAAAGAGGAGTCTGACTGTCTTCCAAAACAGGTTCTTAGGAGTTCACTGTTTCTAAAAATAAATAATAAATAAATAAAATAAATAAAAGCCCCCTGGCTTTCACTCACAAAAAAGCCACTCAAACACAAGCTACAGAAGGGGTAAAGCTCAGATGATGCAAGCAGGCGTCACAAAACTAAAAAATAAAGTAAAGGCTCCTAGGGAGAAGGTGGCTGCTGAGGCCGACCTGGTAGCCGGCCTGGCCAGAGGGGGTGGAGTCATCTGTCTTCCCTCCGGCTGCAGCCAGTGTTCCCCCTGGTTACTCCCTCTCCAAGGCCCGGTGAGGGGTCCAGTCCTGGGCCCTGCCCTCCCCTGCCCTAGTTGCCCAAGGGCTAGACCTAACGGAGTAGGCCAGCTGCTGCTTTGAACCCACAAGGTTCCATTTCCTCCGGAAGCAGCGGTGAGGTGCCGTGTCCACACTGGCCTCCTCCCCCCAGCACTAGCTCCAGGTACGGTCCCATGCAGCACGTAGGTGCCCCCAGGAGGGATGGGACACCTTCCCCAAGGAGCCAGGATGATGACCACCAACAATGTTTGAGGAGGAGCTTTCTGGAAGCTTCCCCTCAAGGTCTGGGATGGAAACATGGGGTTGCCACCCCGCTGTCAAGAGGCTTGGGTTCTAGTTTCTGCTCTGCTTCCACCAGCAGTGGCGCCCCGGGCAGGGGTCTTCCCCAGACTGGACCTCAGCTTCCTTGTCTATAGAATACAGCCTTGCGGGGCGCCTGGTGACTTAGTCGTTAAGCGTCTGTCTTTGGCTCAGCTCATGATCCCAGGGTCCTGGGATCGAGCCCTGCATTGTGTTCCCTGCTCAGTGGGGATCTTGCTTCTCCCTCTCCCAATCCTCCTGCTTATGTTCCCTCTCTCTCTGTGTCTTTCTCTATCAAATAATAAATAAAATCTTAAAAAAAGAAGAAGAATTCAGCCTTGGCCCTTCTGCCTCTGACCCTCTGTAATTCTGTGACTGTAGGTTGCCAAAGCCAGGAAGGTTATAAAATTATTTTTTATGACTTTCTCTCTTGCAAGGATTTTACTGGGGAGCTCAGCTGGCTGCTGGTCATGGAGAGAGGTCTTTCCTATGCGGTGTTGAGTTTCAGAATGCGACTAAGGCCTCCCAGACTGGGGGCCAGATGCCTGGCCAGGTGGAGGCCATGGGTCAGTATTTAGCTTTGCTGGTCCAGAAACTCAGTCTTGTCAGCCTGCATTGGGGGGGAAGGGTGGGGGAGACTGACTCCCATTAACCAAGCTCACAAGTGACTGATATATAAACCGGAAGGTCATTGCATCTATTTGTAGGCAGTAGGGTAGGGGAAGGCCTCAATTACAGGACCCCTCTGCTACAGCTGGAAAGCTCATGTCTGTCTTCTAGCACACCCCTCCCACGCTGCGCATTTCACTGTGCTAGGCTCTTACAAGTCTAAGTTAATAATTGCATCATGGTTCAATGAGCTTGTGACAAGAGCAAAGGGAGGCAACCCACTGGCCTTGAAGTTTTTTCATTTAGAGCCTAGCAAGGCCTGCTGTCCTCTCCCTTCCCCACACCTGAAACTACTCCCCGACGCCTACCCCTGGAAGGGTGTGGGCTCCCCCGGAGTCTCTCCCTAGGATCCTGCTGGCTGATCCCTGCTGCAGAGATCCTTGTTTTTCTCCTGTCAATCATCTTCCTGTTGCTTCATTATTTCCTTAGACATGCGGATCCCACCAAGGAGTCTTCTGTGCCACGCTCAGCTCTCAGCCAAGACGATACCCTTTCATATCCCCCTGACCTCCTCTAGGCAGGGCGTTGATAAGCTGCCTGGCCAGTGCAGTGCCCACCGTGACACTCCTTGCTAAGTGGCAGATTTGGCGGCGGGGGGGAGGGGGAGGCACCTGCCGCACAGGTCTTAGACCCATTCCCTCCTCTCAGCACTGGGCTCAAGTTCACATTTGACTTTTATGATGGGGGGGTGGGGGGAGGGAAGGGGTCAGCGCAAACTCCTACACGGCCTCGGACAGGAACCCGCAGTCTCACGGAGACCTCTGGGGCGTGGCTGCCGGCATCTGCTCCTCAGGGATTACCACGTTAAACATCCACATCTCTACAAACGTGCCACTTAAAACTACAACTCGGTCTCTAGACAGGGCCTGGAATGGCGGCAAACTGGAACAAATGACTTCTAAGGAAAAGACAAAATGCTGAGTGTCATTTGCTTCTCGCAGCCTCCTGGGTAGGTAGGCTGCAAGCCCATGGCTCCTGGGTACGTGGGAACTGCCGCCTGACTTGCCCGCACCCTGTTGCTGCCCACATTCCTCAGCTCCCCCCAATTCCATTCTGTGAGCTCTGTCTGCACTGAAACAATACCATGAGCTCCCAGAAGTTCAGCGAAGGAGAGAACCCTACAGTTCCCATCGATCAAAAGGAATTTGTGGACATCGGCCAGCTGCTTAGTTCCCACAGTGAGGAGACCCTTAAGCTAGGGCTCTCGCCTCTCTGGGAGCTGATAATCTATTGCTCTGGGTTAGAAAAGAGATGAATCTGCAGCAGGCCTCAGGCCGAGGAGCCCAGCATGGCTCTGTGATGGGGGGTCAGGAGACAACACCTCTGAGGCTGCCGTGGGGCCCAAGGGCCGTCATGTGGGGGACAGCAGCCAGCAAGGTGCCCACCTCAGCCTGGGCACAGAGTCAGAACCTCCCCATGGCCCAGATCCCAAAGCCCAGCCGGGGCCAGCTCTGGGGAAGATGAGCCCGGGCGGGGCCCTGCAGGACGGGGCGGCAGAAGGAGAACGGCACCCGCGGAAGGGCTGGGAAGGGCAGACAAATCACAGGTACTTGAACTGGTTGGCTTCCGAGATATTCATCGCCCATCTGCACATCTGCAGGCTCTTCCATCTGTCGAACAGCTCCGACTGCTTCACCCTTGGGGAGTGGAGGACAGAAGAGCACACATAAGGGCCAGGCTGGACAGAGTGTCGGCATTCCCAAGCCTCCCTTTCTGCTCCCCGGGTGCCGAATCCTGGTGTGGACCTTTACATGAGCTGTGTTTTCTTATTTGGGGTATGCTGGATGCCCCGGCATCTGGGGTCCTGCTCATTCCTAGACAGAGCCAACCACTCTCCCGCAAGCCTGCCTGCCACCTGCAAACCAGCCAATGCCAAGCCGGCAGCCTCAACATCAACTTTGTCCATGGAGCCGCTAGTCTTAGGGAAACTCAGGAACCCTCCGAATTATAGACAAAATCCCCAGTCTGTCTGCCCATGTGTTATCTTGGGGGAGAATCTGAAGCTTTCTTTGGCTGCCCGAAGAGGTCTTTGATTCACAAAACAGGGCAAATACTCACTTCGGTGTAAAGTAAAAACCAGGCTCATTCTGCAGAGCTGGGTCCCCTGTGTTTAGCCGGAGGGGAAACAGTTGCTCCCCAACAGGGCAAGCCTCCCCCACAAATGCTACGCACACGTGACTGGTGCAGAGAGAGGTGACTGCAGGAGAGTCGTATAGGAGAACGGCCAAGTGCATGGATTTCGGAGGCAGAAGAGGAGCTGGGCCCAGACCAAGCTCAGATACCTCCTAACTATGGGACCTCAGACAGGTACTTGACCTCTCAGAGCTTCATCTTTATAGTGAACATAATAATAGACTATCACTCACAGTCCCAGATTTGTTAAGATTATTAAATAAAGTGATGCAATAAAGGGCTAGGCATGGGAAGTGTGCACAAAAATTCCCTGAGACAGGTAAGCTATTTTTATGGTCAAACAGCACCGCCTTGATGGTGCTCACTCACCATCCCCTGGACATTCCCCCATAACCCATTCCTACCCACTCCTGATCTTTCCCACAAGAAAGTAAATAGTGCAGGGGTAGGGGGTGGTGCCTGAGTTCACCCCCATAAATCCAGTGGTAAGGCACACGGCTGATGTGTGGGACACAGGCACTGAGCATATCAATAAATTAGTGAATGAAGCCATAAGTCTGAGTTCAAATAGAGTCTATAATTATTGGTTGAACTCCTCTGTATAGCAGGAACTGGGGCTAGAGCAGAGAACAAAACAGCTCCCTGTTCTCATGGACTTTAAATACTAGAAAGGAGGCAAATGGAAAACAGGTATGTATGCACAGGACAACAAGAGCACAAAAGACAAAAGCGGGACCGTGTCAGACTAAAAAGCTTCTGTACAGCAAAGGACCACAGCAGAGCGAAAAGTCAACATAAAGAACGGGAGAAAGTATTTGCAGACCATGTATCTGATATGGGGTTAAAATCCAAAATAGATAACAGAGAATATACAACTCAATAACAGAAAACCAGATAAACCAACTTTAAGATGGGCAGAAGACTTCAACAGACATTTTTCCAAAGAAGACATCCAGACAGCCAACAGGCACATGAGAAGGTGTTCAGTTATCACTCATCATCAGGGAAAGGCAAATCAAAAGTGTAACGAGGCGTCTCCTCACACCTGTTAGGATGGCTAACAGCAACAAAACAAAAAAAGATCGCCAGCGCTGGCGGGGATGTGGAGAAAAGGGAAGCCTGGGACAGTGTTGGTGGGAATGCATACTGGTACAGCCAGCACAGGAGGCAGCATGGAGGTTCCCCCCAAAATTAAAAATAGAGCTACCATATGACCCATCAGCTCTGTGTCTGTGTCTATATCCATAGGACTTGCCGTCAGGATGGGAAAGAGCTCAGTACACTCCCTATTCACGGTGGGATTACTCGGTAGTAAGCAGGGAATGGAAACCAGCTGAAGGTCCCCCGATGGGTAAAGAGAATGTGCTACAGACACACAATGGAATACTTTTCAGCCTTTCACGGGCAGGAAATCTGCTACAGGTGACAAGCTGGACGAACGCAGCGGACCTCGTCCCGCGTGCAATAAGGCAGTCACGGAACTGTACATGGCATGAGTCCACCCATGGAGCATCGACGTAGTCAATCTCAGAGAAACAGGGAATAGAATGGTGGCTGCTGGAGGCTTTGGGAAGGAGAAAGGGTCAGCTGCCTGCCACCCCACGGGTCTAGAGCTTCAGGTTGATGAGGTGAACAAGGTCTAGAAATCTGCTGTACAACTTAGTGCGACATTTAACAATACTGGATTATATGCTTAAGAATGGGTTCAAGGGGCAGATCTCAGCTCAAGGGTTCTTACCCCAACCGAGAGAAAGAAAACAGATAATAATGCCATGTCTGGGAGAGGCGAGGGCTATGAAGAAAAATGAAGCAAGGTAAAGGAACCAAAAAGTGACTATTTCAGAAGGGTTGGTCAGGGAGGGCTTCCCTGAAGAGGAGAACTTGGCACAAAGAGCTGAAACGGTTAGGAGGGAGCCATGCAAACATCTGGGGAAGGAGCAGTCCAGGCAAAGAGAAAAGTGACTACAAACGCACTGGGGCAGGATCTTAGCTGGCCACTTTAAGGAGCTGGAAGGAACCCCTTCTCCTTCCAGGCTTGATGTCTTCTTTCTGGCTTCCACAAACGTCTCACTGCAGCCCGCCCCTCTCAGGCTAATGTGACATCGGAGGAGGGGTATTACATGGCCCACCCCTGCCTCCCCCATGGCTTCCCTCCCCTGTTTTCCACAACCCACAGGTCCCTGGAGCAGCACCCGAGATGGCCAATGCCTCAGACACCACGTGGAAACACAGTCCTTGCAGGACTATGGGCGGGGGTCCCAGGTCCAAGTCTTGCCAGCATCTGGGTCCCATTCTCTGTGCCTCCGATACCTGGCACACACTGGACCAAGGCTGGGGCCCAAATGCCCAACCTTGAGTCCTGGCTCTATCCCCGACTTGCAGTGTGGCCTTGGACAAGTCACTGAATCTCTCTGAGACTTGGGTGCTTTATCTGTACAACCAATATAATAACCTCTGTCCTGCCCATCTCCAGGATTGTCAGAAAGATCAAATGAGATAATACACATAAGAATATTTTATAAATTGCTTTGCAAATGTGGAGATTGTCTTTTCTTTAAAAATGAAGGGTTGATCCCAGGCTCTGATCTCCTTACTCTGTAGACACCACTAAAATTCCAGAAGAGGAACAAAAATGTTATATAGACCTACCAGACGAATAGATTGATGGGGCCGGGGGAGTTCAGAGGAAGAGAGATCTTGACAAGTGTGTGAAAGGAGGAGTGACATGGCCCAGAGACCGTGTCCAACCCCGCGGAACATTTTTAAAGAGGGTGGAGGGTGGGGACGGGGCATGGTGCTGAAAATGAGCGTCAGTTGTAAGTCTGTATCCAGAACCATCAGACCACAGCAGCCAAATAGTCCCTGTCCGGCAGAAGGAGGGGAGGGACTGAATCAGACTGTCAGTTCCTACCAAAAAAACCAAAAACAAAAACAAATTATCATTCCCAGTAAAAAGACCTGGACATTGTAACTGCAAAAGGAGTAGCGTCTCCAATAAGGACTCTTGAGGAAGGCCTGCTCTTCAGCTTTTTGTTGTTCTAAATTTCAATATGAATCAGATGAGCAAGGGTCACCTGGTCAACCGGAAGGAACCAGATGAAGAGAAACCATCAGTTAAAATATCCAAAGAGAAAAATAGTGGAGGAACAAAATACAACTTTGAAAGAGTCTACTTAGTGTCTCTAGAGAGCCTAGAAGACACAACACCCTTAAAGATAGGAATAGATTGCTCTGAGGACAAAGAAAGAGCTCTGGGGTAGGGGTGAGTTTGCTCAAAGAGCTGGAAAATGAAGTCAAGGACTTTTCTCAGGAAGTGGAAACAACGGGCAGAGACAGAAAAGAGGACATCGGGCAAGGAATGCTACACGAGCGATCCAGAAAATCAGGGGTGCGACTCTTGGGACTGGAAAGAGGAAGTAGAGAGGAATGGAGAGAAGGAAATATTTTTAAAAATCCAAAAGAACATTCAAGAGTCTGGACATGAATCCTGGATGGAGCGGTCTGACAGGTGTCTGTCCTGAAACCCACCCTCCAGACATTCCAGAACTGCAGGATCCGGAAACACTGCAGAGAGAAGAAAACAGGCCACCTCTAAAGGAACAAGAAGCATCATGCTCTCATCACTCTGGACACTAGACGGCGATGGGCGAAGTCTTTAGCATTGGGTGGGGGGAAATGGTTTTCTCCCAAAATTCCAACCCCACCAAACCAATAATCAGGTATATGGGAAGAATTAAGTCATTTAGACACAGAACTCAAAACCTGACCTCCTACCCATCATTTGGAAATGACTGGAAGATGGGTAGAAGCAAAATGAAGGAGTAAACAAGAAGCAGCTATGGGTTTTCCACAAGAGTGAATCCCAGCTAAGAGGCAGGGAAGGGAAGTTCCCAGGACAATGGCATGCGGCCCACCAAGAGAGCAGCCTGTCCACGCTGGAGCACGAGGATAAAGAGAAATCCTGAGAGGAAGGTCTGATTGGAGGAGAGGCAGGCAGAAACCCCAGATAGGGCAAAACAGAGACAAAGTTCAAGGGGGAAATGATGAGTAGATGCTCCAGTAAAAAAAGGGGAGGGGGAGGATGCATAAGAAAGGAAATAAAATCACTATTTCCTGTTCTTTAAAACTTGGAGTCAACCTATAGAGGAAACCCCAAAATAGGCTCATTATGGATACCAAGAGAATGTAAACATTATCAGCCTTGACCTTTTAAAGGCAAATGCACTGACTACTGGATCCAAAACATAGGCATGATTTTAAAAACCCCATCTTACAAAATACAGACTCAAGAAATACTGCCAGTATTTGGCAGAACCAGAAATAAGTTACTCGGGCAATCTAGAGACAGAAGAACTAAAAATAGCAATACTCCCCAACCCAGTAGGGGTGGGGGGTATCGTAAGGGGGCTGAACCCTCACCCACTGAGGCTGAATGTCAGTGCACGTCATGGTAAGTCGAGAAACAACAGCAGGGGTGTGTTACTGAGATCCGTGGCGGTAATGACCAGAAGGAACAGCCAGAGTTGAAAGGAGCAGGGCTGAGGGGCGAAGGCATGGGGCAGGGGACTGTGGCTTCTTCTTATTATTATTAATAATTATTAATTATTATTAATAATTATTATCTCTATCCTACTTGATTTTTCCCACCATGTGCAAGAGATGATGAGGATAGGAGGTGATCATGACCATCTCTGTTCTTCTTTCTTCCCCTTTCCTCCGCTGGCCTCCTCTGTCTCCACCCAGCTCTCGTGTACATGCCCTGCCCACTCATTCGTGTCATGGCCACATCCTGAGCCCGTGCATACCCGGGGACTCTGAGATGCATGGGCATGAAGGGGCCCCCAGCCCGGGTGGCCCTGGCTCCCAGACTCTGTTCCTGGGTGCAGCGGAGGCCACCCCGGTCCAAGAAAGATGGAGAAGGGCAGCAGGAGAGGGCCTGGGGTGATGCCCCAAGCACCAGCCCCACCGGGCAGGAACCGGCTCAAAAACCGAGAGACTCTAGAATGACTACATTCAAACAAATAATTTGTACAAGTATTAGTGACGACGCACATCATAATACATCACCACAGAGTGACTCCTCCTGCTTCTGCCATCGTTGGGACTGAGGCCTTCTCCATGTGGGAATTCGCCGGCTAACTGGTTTCTACCAGCGTTTGGAGCAATTTTGGACCAGAATCATTCCCAGATGAATGCCACCCCTCCCTGTTGCCTCCGAATGCCAGCTGTCATTCTTATGCCTTAAGGGCCTCCCAGCCGAGCCGCGCAGCCCCCTCCACGCACATATGGCAACTTAACCTTCCTCCAATGACTCAGAGTCTCCACTGGGAGCAGCGGGCATGGCCCCGGGCCAGTGAGGCTCGCAGGTACCCAGATGACGCTAGGACCATTCGAGTCCGAGGCTGGTCTCTGGGCTCTCTGATGTCAGCCCTGGAGGTCCCACTGAACCTCAGCTTGCTGACCCAGGAAAGGAGACACAGCCTCATGCCCATGCCCCACAAACAGCCTCCGCCTTTCTTCTCAGAGCCCCAGGGCCACCGGGCCGAGGCTCCAAGGGTCTGGGGACCACAGGGATGTGAAGGAGACAGGGTGGTGCAGCGCCCAGGGGTCACCAGCTGGGACAGAGCTCAGCTCAGGAGACCAGAGCGGGTGGCCCAAGGCAGAGAAGAGAGTTCAAGGCTAACTTGCTGAGCGCCAGACATGCATCCCTGATGAGGGACAAATGTGGGCACGGACTGTGGGAAGACTCCCCACCGCACCCCACCCCCCAACGCTGTGATGCAGGGCGCGGTGGAAGCTGGGATAGGGACTGTCAGGATCCAAATCATCTCTCTTTCAAAACTCTTATTTGCGATCCTAACCTCTGAGATCTCAGAATGTGACACTTTGGAGACAAGGTCTTTAAGGAGGAGGTTAAGTTGAAATGAGGCCATGAGGGTGGGCCCACACCCAGTATGACTGATGTCCTTATTAGAAGAGGAAATGAGGACACAGGCAGGTACAGAAGGAAGTGCAGGTGAAGGCCGAGGGAGAATGCGGCCATCGGCAAGCTGACGGGAGGCTTCAGCAGCCAGCCCTGCCAGCACCTCGTTCTCAGGCTTCCCACCTCTGCAGCTGTGGGATCTAAAGGTCTTTGAGGGCCTGAGGTCTTTGAATTCCAGGAAAAGACGAAGGGTCTCTGCTTAGGAGCTGATGAATTTGGCTCATGCCTGAGGCATGGACAGCCACGTTTGCCACTAAATCGCAACTCTCCACTGATCACATCACACACACCCCACTGCCACCTGCTTAAAGCCTCCCATGCGTTACCGCGGCCCTCGGATAATGACAGAATCTGCATCCTGGTCCACAGTGCAAAGCCTCGTCAGGTCAGGGCCTCGTCTGGCCCTCCAGCAACCTGGCTGCCCCATCTCCCCTCTCATGCTGGCATTCAAGCTGCCCTGACCCTTCAGAGCCGGGGACACAGCGGGCTTTCTCCTGGCACAGGGCCTTTGCACAGACTGTTCCCTCAGTCTGGAACCTGCCTGGCCTACTTACCTCTTATCACCCTTCCAACGGTAGTGCCATTCCTCAGAGGAGCTTTGCCTGACAACCCCTTCCTTGCCCCAGTCCAAGTCCAGTTCCCTGCCATCCCCTTGTCTCCCTAGGGTAAACAAGTATTAATGTCCGCTTCCCTGCTGGGCTGTGAGCTCCATCAGGGTGGGGACCACCAGGGTGTGTGCTCAGCGCAGGGCTGGCTGGGGCTGATGGGGATGGGGGGGAGTTGCCTCACACGTTTACCTCTGGAGAGGGTACAGAGACCTTTGGTTAGTACCGGGACCATAACGCAGCTAAGCCCAGGGGGACACATCCTGGGAGCTTTCCTGCAGCTATTAAACTTACAGATTCTGAAAGACAGCCCCGAAAAGCTGCTGCTGCTGGCAGTGGTTCCAGAAGTGGAAGAAAAGGGAGGGAGGCATATGAACATTTAGGCAGCACCTATTACGTGTGCTACTATGGACACGGACTGAGGGGCCATCTGCTCTCACATACGCTATTTATTCTAGTCTCTGCAGTGATCCTTAAAAGCTGGGTAACAGTGTCCTAATTTCTATAGGTAAGGAAAGGCTCAGAGAGGTTAAGTAATTTGTATAAAGATGCAGAGCTGCTAAGATCCCAGGTCTGACAACTCCCCAGACCCATGCTCCATCTATGACCCACACTACACAGAAACTGTGTCAGATGGCGGAAGGCGCGGTGGCTACTGCCCATCGGCCACGGACCATGGTCCCAGGGATCGCTCATGGGCCCACAAGAGCCCCCAACACCACCGGAGTCTAGATTAACGATAGTCCTTTTCCACATCCAGGTAGAAATGTTCAAATACACACGAATTTTATTTCAAACCAAATATCACGGCGAGCGCGGCCACACTCCTCTCAGTGGGTGGTGAATTTGTGGCAGTCCCACGTGGGAGAGGAGGGTGGTGGAAACCCATAGTCACTGAAATGTGCTGCATCTCATGTGCTTTTGCTCCTATAGGTTGTAAAAAAGCCACGGGTGTTGTGCTGTTGGGTGAGGAGCAGAAAGCACAGTTCTTTTGTGATTTGTGAGCAAAATCCTAATAAAGCGTGTTTGTGCAGAGGTGCCGGTTGAAGCAGATTCCCCAGCGAGTGCACAAGGACACCCGCGCTGCCTCTGAGGGGAACCGAGGGCTGGGAGACGGGGGTTTTACTCCACGCCTTTTTGTACCATTTGAATGCTATATCATTGAAATAATTTTTAAAAATACTTAATTTAATGACTACAAAAGGTTGAAAAGACGATAGCAAAAGGGCGCCGCTTAACCCTCCACTCGTAGTGCTGAATTTCAGGTAAGATGCTCCTGTGCTCTCTTTGGCTTCCATGCAGGAAGAGCCCAGGGACGATCTCATGGAGCCTGGTAATTGAGACTGGGACTGAATCCCCTGAGTCACCAGAGGTGACCTTGCCAACTTGGCCTTTTTTCATAAAATGCACAATTATCCCTGCTCTCTAAGTGCCAGAGGCCCGGGGAAGGAGATCTCATTCTCGCTCTATGGGGTGCCTGCCCCATCCCACGCCCCCTCCCCCCCCCCATCCTGCCCCATCCCACACGTCCCGTCCCCCCAACTGTCCCGGCCACACTCACATGGACAGCACCTTCACTTCCAAGATTTCGTGCCTCAGCTCCAGGCATCTTGTGGAGTTGTATTCAAACGGGCCCTCATAAAATTCAAAGTACCTAGGAACCAACAGGGACAGAAGTTACTATAGGAAGAAGCCAGCCAGACTTTGGGGAGACTATGGGGCTCTTGGTGGGGACAAGTTGATCGTGGTCAAATTAATAGAGCACACCAGCCCCAACCCAGCAGATGACCTCGTAAGGGGCCCCCAGGACCGGTGGGGCCCTCTGGCTTCATCACGGGGTGGTTGGTTACTCACAGCATCCCACTGCCCCAGGAGTGTAACCCTTTACAAGGCATGAACTCATCTCAGCAAATCAAGACATTCAGAAGAAGGTTTGGCTGCAAAAGGGAAGGGAAGGGGGAGGATGCCCAGGGCATGGTCTCACTAGCTTTGGTGATCGGTGCCTGATGGAGGCGGCATTGGGAGTCGGGGTGGTGAGACCCAGACTTTCAACTTTAGTCCTGCCCTTTCCTGCCCCTTTCTCCTCCCCCTAGGACACAAACACAGTGAAAATCTGCTGTTTTTTTCCACTTGTCAGTAGCTCACCCGGCCCTCAAGCTCACACTGTGACTAGGTGAGGCTGACGTTTCTTTCTCCCCGTTTGGCAGCTGAGAAAATGGAGGCTAAGGAGGTGGAGCTCAAGTCCCCCAAACAGGAGGATGGGGCCAGGCTTGTGCTGGGTCCCACCACAGGCAAGCCCAAGCCCTTCCCAACGCCAGCTGTCTCCAGGCCTGCCAGAGCCACCTCGGGGTCCCTCCTGCAACTCCACACAGAAGCCAGTGCTTGCTGAGCCCTTAGCTAGGACCAAGCACTTGATGTGGGTGCACCCACTTTTTGTCTTTTGAACTAGTCGGCATATGTATCTGGAATGAGCTCTGGAGTCACCCAGAGCCACATAGATGGTAGGTGGCAAAGCTGGGACATGAACCTGCACATTGACTTGAGGCTGCTCTTGTCCACTCATCTGTAAGGACAGCTGGTGTCCCCTGAAAAGGCCCTGCGGCCTCCCACAGCCACTGGATGAGGAGACCTTTAAAGCTGCCCCCTCTCACACCTAAAGTTCCCACAAGCCCAGAGAAGAAAGAGCACCTGCAGACATTAAGCTCAGTTCACTGCTGAACGCAGCCATGGAGGCAGGATGGGGCCAGCCCTCGTGGCCTCTCTGTCCGGAGGTTGCTCAGAAAAGGCTGGGGGGCCAGATCCCGAACAGCTCAACACCAGAGAAGCCTGCAGGGTCAAGCCACTCTAAATGTGGGGCCAGCGGCCTGGGGACAGGTAGCTCTGGAGAATCAGATGTGGGAGTGGTGCCTCAGGGCTGCTCCTGGGCGCTGTGTGCCGTGACCCAGGATTTAGAATAAAGTCATTCCTCCAGCACGTCCCAGAAACCTTCCCGGCATGTGGGGGCAGTTATTTCCCATGTGTTCTCACAGGCCTCATTTCTGTGTACCAACTCCTGGATGTGCTGTTTAATACACAGAAAGACATTTTACCCAATAAAGTGGCTTTTTACAATACCTGCATTTTAAATAACTTCTACATATCGTATCATATTTAATAGTTTAAATATGTTTTAAAATATTTTTTCATAACTTTCATATAATTTAATAGTTAAGTGTTAAAGTATGTTTTTAAGTAGTTTTAACTCATATATGTATGTGTGTATATATATAATACATATATGTGTATATATTGTATATATATATACATATGTGTATAATTATTATACACATATATGTATATATGTGTGTGTGTGTGTGTGTGTATATATGTATATATATATATATATATTTATTTATTTATTTATTTGACAGAGAGAAACACAGTGAGAGAGGGAACACTAGCGGGGGAGTGGGAGAGGGAGAAGCAGGCTTCCAGTAGAGCAGGGAGCCCAATGCAGGGCTCGATCCTAGGACCCCAGAACCACAACTGGAGCCAAAGGCAGACACACCCAACAACTGAGGCACCCAGGTGCTCCATTAAAATATTAAAACATTTTATATGACAAATTGTCTCTTACTGACAAGATGAAATTGACTCCTTATTCTCATGTCGTGAAAGAAATGAAGCGGAGTTCATAAGAACTAGGCATTGTGGATTTCCAAAATATCACACTCACTTTTTTTTCCCCTGTTTTTTCTTTCTCCATGTTTTGGAATTCCTTTGTCTGTGTTTCTCATCTGGCAAACCCAAATTTATCCTTCAGTACCCAGCTCAACTGCCCCTACTTCTGTGAATTTTCTCTGACCCTCACTCCTGGGGTCCCTCTTACTTTGTCTCTTTATTAGAGCAAGTAACACTGTATTCTAACAGTCTGTTTAGAACAGTTTATGTATCTGTTTTCCCTTCCAAACTGTTGTGAATATCTCAAAGACAGGACTCTGTCTTGGTTACCTCTGTACCTTTTGTACTACAGATGCTGTGAAGTGGAAAACTACATTTCCCAGACTCCCTTGCAGCTAGGGTGTGGATGCCATTTAGGTTCGACCAATCAGAAGCATTTGCATAAGACTGAGTCAGAGTTGTGTTATTGGCAAAGAATAGCCAGGCTCCGGGCACTGTTTTGCTGGTGCAGAATATGGCAGAGGGGGCATATCTCTTGGAAACTGCAGTGGTAGCAGCATCCTCATGATTATATTCTTATGTAAATATATTACATTTATTATTATATATTATTTATTATTATATATAAACTACAGTGGTAGCAGCACCCTCAGGATATTATATTTATATATAAATATATATTTATTATTTCTCTTATTTATTATTATTATTATATATTATATTCTTTCCCCTAAATAAATCCCCTTCTGCTTTCACTAGCTCAATGGATTTGACTACCTATAATTAAGAACAAGGGGTCAGCGTGAGGCCACCAGAAAAGTCCATGACCTTGGCTGTAACTGACATCATTTTCCTGTCACACAACTGTAAGTGAGGTCTGGTGTCTTATCACAAAGATCATCATTTGCAACCAGAGCCATTGGCACTATGTCCTTTGGAATCCACTGGGTCATCTGAAGCCATGATCTCAGGCTGCTACTAAGAAAAGCTCCAGATTCAAATGGCGCAGGAGTTAGTTAGGAGAAACTTACCCCAGTGGTCTCGGGGGACTAGAAGTCTTACAGACACATCTTTGTTATGCCTCTAAACCAGCTATGTGATGTGGGTCAATCACTTACCCTCACTGGGTCTCTGCTTTCTCCTCCTTAAAATAATAGCCAAGGGCCCACCCAGCACACAATATGACCCCTCAGTGTTTCCCACTCACTAACCAAACCAGAATGTAACTGTGGAATGATGATCCACAAAGACAAGGAAGAAACTCGCAAAGACCAGCCAGCCCCTCCACTGTCTCCATCAGGCGCTCCCTGCTCACCTCTGCCAGACTCCACTTGGTCTCCCTCCCTGCTGAATCCCCAACCTTACCCCTACAAGGAACTGGGCAGTACAGTGATTCCAGATGGGCTCGTGCCGTGTGTTTGGTGCCCAGCAGGTGGACAGGCTTTCAGAACGGGGTCACGTTCCTTCCCTGCCCCCCATAAGCCACCCCAGACCCATCACTTTCATGAGCCTTACTTTCCTCATCTGTGACATCCACACACACAAAAGTGCCATTCATGTGTGACAGGGCTGAGAGAAGATATCGAGGAGAAATTTGGGGAAAGTCCCAGGATAGTGCCCGGCACACACCAAGCACCCAAGAAATGCTCAGTCCTTTCTTTCTCCTTTCTCTTGCCATCAAAGGGCAAGAGTCTCCAGGGAGTCAGTGACCACTTATGGCCCCTCAGCTGGCTGAAGGCAGAGCTGGGTCAGGCACAAGTAACCTCAGGAAGCTTCTCTGCCATCTGGACAGGCTGGCATCCTCCTTCCACTGCTACCAGTAAACCCCCTCCCCTGCCACTCAGCGGGATAGAGCCCATGCTGCGTTCTGCTTGGACGCGGGGATGTCCCTGGTCACTTCTCTGCCACACACTCCATGGATAAACTGTGTTTCTGAGGCTTTAACATCTGGGCCTTGTTGACCCTGGAAGACCGCCCCACCAAGGGCTAGCAGATTCCTGGAGACAGGAACCACCTGTGAGCACCTTGCCTATGAAACAAACCAGTGCAGAGCTCACACCCCGCCCCCCACCACTTCCCAATAGGGGCTGCTTTCCCCCTGCCCTGATCATCCCAGGGCCAGGTACCAGACAGCTGGGGCAGCCCCTTAGGCCCCAGAGCCCGCTGAGATCATTCAGACTGACGACTCCCAGGCCTGTGTACCTGTCTCACCTGTTTCTTCCACAGAAACCAGAGTAGAGGCTTGCCCACTTTTTCCCTTCACTCCCTCTGCTCCTGATCCCACCTCCCGGTGCTCCCCAGTGTTTGGTGTGGTGTGCCTCCTGCTTCTGGGCATGACTATAAAACCCTCTTCCTTCCTGCCAGTGACTTCCACATCTGTGTGTCTCACCATGCACGACTATAATGAGGCCCAGCCACCCTGAAAACACGCCCCATGGTACCTCGGCCAAGCCATCAAAACCACTCCCTGCCTGGGGTAAAAGCCCTGGTTTTCCCAGCTGAAAATGGAGATAATAGCTCTTGCTATTATCTGGGCTTCTCTGGGCTGCACTTCTCCATCCCTGTCTCTAAAGATAATGAACTTGAGGAAAGGAGATTGTAACAAGGGCTGCCAAGTGTCCCCCCCACCCCCACCCCCCTGCATTCCGCTTCTGACGGGACACCCAAGCATGGCATTCTGGGAAAAGCCGTGGTAATCCTTGTTTGGCCTGGACACAGACTTCTATGCAGACATAAAAAATGAGGCTTCCAGTTTCTTTGTGGAATGACATGCAAGATACTCGCAGGACAATGCTGAGTGGAAGATGCAAGTTACAAAACTGTGAGGTCCCAAAAGAATGGGACGTACGTACGTGAATGAGTGGGGCAGAGGGGCAGGTCGTAACAAAGCACTAATGGTGGGTTTGAGTTATGGGACACTGAACAATTTTTAAAATACTTCTCTGTATTTTTATGTTTTCTGTAATGGGGTTATGATTTTCGTGTTATTGGAAATCACCAATAAATGCCCTTTTATTGAAGTCCTAGCTCTCCCTCGAAACAGTGCAAGCTCCCTCTTAACCTGCTACAAGATTGAGAAAAGCAGTTTCTCCAACCTTCTCAACTCTATTGGCCTCTCAAGGTGAGTTAGTCACTGTCTCTTCTTCCAGTTCTCGAAAGACGATCTCTGCCCGGCTTGGAGAGGAGGGGCCGGCAGCACAGTTAGCACCTCGCAGGTATAAATAGTCTCAGCCAGTCCGCCCGCCAGCCCAGCTCATCTCAGATGACACTTGGCTTCCGGCAGCCACCTCCGGGGCTGGCACCAAGCTGCGTCTGTCCTGCCCCTCCTCGGTGCCCTCAGGGACTTCGGGGGGTGGGGTAGGGCAGCCCCAGCTGCCTGACCAGTGGGTGACAGCCTCCCCTAAGTGAGAAGACAATGGCATATGACCATGATGGTCCTCCTCCTCCTCCTCAGACTTGGGCTCTGGGTTTGCAGGTGGAAGAGGCCTCATTGCAGCATGCCAAGGGGCCCACGTGCATCCCTACCAGGCTTTCTCTGCAAGTCTGCCCTTCAGCAGGCTCTCCTTTGGCCTGAACTCCCTCCAGAGCTTTGTCGGGGCCATGGAGTCTTTCCTGGAGGCCACGGTACCTTGAGCCCTGGCACCACTGGCTGGTACAAGATAAGGTTCGTGCATTTGGCTTCCTACCTAACACTACCCTTCCTCCCCAGGTGCTGATGGTGTTCAAGAGAACAGGAGCCCAGGGAGGTCCCAATGTCCTGCAAAAGCTTCCACCAGCCCAGCGAGCAAGGAAGCAGCCCCAGCTCAGCAATCAGCACCCCTGGGCTCCTCTCAAACCTCGTGCAGAATCTCAGGGGACCACAAAAGAGTTTATTTATTCCACATTGTGAAGGAACCTGGAAAGGGTATGACACCTCTGTGCAAATTAGGAAAAAGTACCTTTTTCTCCAGGTAAATTAAGCCACAAGCCAGTCACATGACTTGTCAAGTGAGAGTGAGCTGCCTGACCGTTGGCTGGGTATCTTTGTACAGTGCCCACTCTGCACAACCGTCTGTGGCAGCCTGATACTGAATTCCTTAACTTTGTCTTGTTTAATCCTCCCAACAGCCCTATGAGGTAGGCACTGTTTCCCCCATTTTATACCAAAGACTCAGATAGCAAGTGGTAAATCAACCTGCCCAAAGTCATTCAGCTAGTAAATAGGGGCACTGGAAAGGGAACCCAGAGCTTTTAGGAGCCCAGAATCCATGTCCTTCCGTCGCTGCAGTACACTCCCTCTCCCTGATTCTGACAAGCCACAGTTACGGAGTGCGGGGAGCGGTTCTCAGTGAGCAGCCCCCACACCGTCAGGGGCTCAGTGTGATTTCAGAGCCAGGAGAGCCGCCGTCCCAAGACAGCACTCCACCCACCAGCGCACAGGCACAGAAATCAAAGTCTGCAAAGTGCAGCCTGACAATTCAAAGGACTGCCGTGTCTTCCCTAACAGGTACAGAGAGACGCGAGAAGGGCTCAGCTGTCAACAATGGCAGGTCACAGATGCCAGGAGAAGACGCTCCCCTCCCAGGGCGTGAAGAGAGCTGGCTCGAACTCCGGACTAGAAGCTGGCTCTCTGGGCCACGATTTCCCCATCTGTCCATGGGAATCTGCAGAGGTACTTGAAGATCAGAGCTGGAAGCTGAGAAAGCCCAACGTTCTGAACACAACCTTGATAGTCCTTTGGTTAATCTGCTCCGGGTATGAACTTCGCTGCAGTGTCATTCCTGGCACCGGGCGGGGGTTGGGGGTTGCCCCTCCTCCCCCCTGCAGCCAGTGGTTCTGCGGGGCCCCCGGTCCAGTGTCTAGACATCCCAGGCAAGAGGACGCATGTGATGGCCTTCCCTTCTGGACCAGACCAGGGAGCCCTGAAGGACTCCCTGTTAACACCCAGCCCACCTCCCGGTGTCCAAAGTAGCAGCGGTCATCCACTGCTCCCGCCCCGCTTCACCACCCTGCCACCCCTAGGGGCCCCCAGGGACCACAGGCTGGATCCTCCTGGCCTCCTCCTCCTTCACCTCCCACCCAACTGGTCACCTCTGCTCCCTGTGAGGTCCTTCTCTCCCTCCCAGAATCAAGGGTGTGCGTCAGTCCTCTTTTCTCCCTGGAGGGGTGTCTCTGTCTGGGACCCTCTTCCTCGCTGTGTCTCTCTGGCGGCTACCTGCTTATCCGTCAGAGCCTTCCCCGCCCTCCCTCTGCCGTGCCCACAGCCCCCAGCTCAGTCCTTATTATACTGCTCTCTGCACAACACCCCACCGCCACGCCAGGCCCCTCAGGGGATGGCTCTTCTCCTTTCCAGCTCAACGAAAAGTTCCTGACCCACTACTACGTGCCAGGTACCCGTTTAGGCCAGGATGCAGCGATGACCACTCCGGATAAAGCCCCCACCCTCGCGGACTTCCAGGACAGGAGACAAACGAAATACGAATGCAACATAGGGCCAGGTAGGGGTGAGCGTCGCGAAAGTAAAGCAGGCGAGGGGGCTGGAGGGCACCTGGAAGGGCGGTAGGAGGTCAAGGAAGGCCTCTCCGGACAGAGATGGAGCCATCAGCAGGGGTGCGGGAAGAACATTTGAGAGGGAACGACAAGCAGATACAAACAAGCTGAGGATAGACAAAGCCAGTGGGGCTGCAGGGACAGGGCTGTGGGGAGGGGTGCGTGGTGAGAGGAACTGAGGCCCAGGGGCGAGCGGCACCGGGCCAAGCTGGGCTGAGGGGCCCCTCGATACAGCAGCGCGCTGAAGCAGCGGAAACGCGCAGCCTGACGTGAAAGTTCCCTCTGGCCGCCGTAGGGAGGTGGGTGGCACGTGGGCTGGTGGACTGCGCCAAGAGGCGGCAAAGAGATGCCCGAAGGAGACAGAGCAGGACACGAGTTCCATATAGAATCGGCAGGATGTGCTGATGGCAAGACTGCAAAGGTGAAAAGGAACAAGAGAAATCAATAGTAGCTCCCAAGATTTTATCTTGGACAACTAGTTGGTTCACAGAGCCACTGAAAGAGGAGGGAGCGGTGGAGATGAACAGCCTGGGTCTGAACCAAAACTTCTCGGGCCCCGTGAAGCTGGCTGAGACTGTTGGACATTCAAGAAGAGATCGTAGGTGGCCAGTCAGAGTCACACATCTGCAGCCCAGTGCAGACGTCAGGGTCAGAGACACACGCTCCAGGGTCAAGGGACAAAGGGCTTAGCGAGATCTCAGGGGAGGGCAGTGGGCAGAAGGCAAGCCTGTGGTCAGCTCCAACAGACTTTCAGATGGTGGCAGGGGAGAAAGGCCACCCAAGGAGTCTGAGAAGGAGAGTTGTGGTAAGGAGGAGAACCTGGAGAGCCCACTGACACAGAAGCCAGGAGCAGAGAGCATTTCCAGGACAGAGGGTCAGCTCTGACCAGACCTAATGGATGCCAAGAAAGAGAAGGTCCCACTGACCTCGCAACGAGGCAGTCATTGGTGACCCTGACAAGAGCAGACTCAGGGGAGCAGGGAGGCAGAAGCCCCACTGGCATGGGTTGAGGTGAGAACACAAGTGGGAGGTCCCGGGGATAGTGACGGTGGAAGGCTGTGTGGTGAGCAATGGGGGCCATGAGGTGGGGTCTTTGGGGGTGATGAGGTCATGAGGGTGCAGCTCTCATGAATGCGATCAGGGTTTTTATAAAAGGGACCCCAGCACGTGCGGGCACCGCAGGAAGATGACAGTGTGCACACCAGAGTGGGCTCCCACCAGAGCCCAACTGTGAGGTCACCCAGATCTCCAACATGCAGCTTCTGGAGCGGCCAGAGACAGTCTGTTGCTTACAAGCCCCCCAGATCTGTGGGCTGCCGTGGCCCCAGCCCACCCGCACCGGGACAGGGAGTGCACGGAGACTCAGTCCTGGCTGAGGTGGCAAGAAGGGCATTTCCCCCAATGCATGAAGAACCAGCCAGAGTTAGAAGGAACATGCCTCAGTGCTCTCTGAGGCGCTGAAGGCCCCAGTGGAGGGTGAGGGAGGCAAGGTTTAGGTGCCACACGAGGAGGCCCGCATGGGGAGGACAACCTCTGTGAACCCCATCACCCCCATCCCAGCACAATCTTATGGCCCTTGCTGTAGGCGGTGTAGGCTACACACGGGTAGGCAGAGTGGGAAACTGGGACAGCCCTGTGTGCCTTACCATCTGGGCACCCCCTAAACTGCTTCCGGGTGGATGCTGCGTCCTCCCAGCCTGACCCCAGCCCCCTTTTCCTTTTCATTCTGGAAGCTGACCTGGGGTGAGGCCCTGGCAGTCCCCGTTGATCACCTGATCTGGAAATGAGGCCCACAGAGGGAAGTGCTCATACTCAGCTGTGAGTCAGGGTGAAGCTGGGGCCTGGCTCTATCCAGAAGGTCCCCTCAAGGCTCTATCCACTAGTGACCGAGCAAGACAGGAGCTTACCCGATGGGAAACTGGGGCACAGAACCATTCACCTAAGTGGTTATTTGTCCAAGAAACTCAATTCAGACTCAACCAAGGGCCACAAAGCTCGAGGACCAGGGGGACTCATGGGTCAACACCACTAGACGAGTCCCAGGACACCCACAACCTGGCCTCCACAGACAGCCCCCTGCCCGCTGGCCACCAGAGGCCCTTGTCAGGTACACGGGAGGAGATGGGGAAGCTGCTCCGTCTTTGTTTGGCTTTTCCAGCATGCAGCCCAGAACACTGCCAAACCTGATTCTCCAAACTCTTCCCCACTGGACGGAGCCCGAGGACTCCATCCCTCATTCACTCATTCATTCATTCATTCATTTATTGTTCTTTCCCACAGACTTGAAACTTGACCAGAGAGGCTTATGCTAAGCCACCCCGCACCCACAAGTCAGGGGCCCAGATGTAGGCCCTCAACAGCAGTCACCGCACCTCTAAGTCCATGGAAAATTCTTTCCCCTGGGGTAGCCTTGCCCCAAGGGCTCCTCTCTGAAATGTAGCATGTCCAGGAGTTGGTAGAAGGAAGCATTTGTCAGGGGTAGCAATCAAGAAAGCACTAAGGGGGCACCTGGGTGGCTCAGTGGGTCGAGCCTCTGCCTTCGGCTCAGGTCATGATCTCAGGGTCCTGGGATCAAGCCCCACGTGGGGCTCTCTGCCTGCCTCTCTGCCTACTTATGATCTCTCTCTCTCTGTGTCAAATAAATAAAAATTAAAATTAAAAAAAAAAGAAAGCACTAAAGGATGGGGGGAGGCAGGAGAATGACACAGAAGATGGGTGTGGGGAGAGGAGAGACCCTAAAGATGGAGTAGGACACTGAACCCTACCCAGGCTGACCTGTCCACAGCCCAGGAAGCAGCAGCCGTCTGTCTTGCACGGCCTTAGCCCCGAGACTCGAGGGGAGGATATGCTGTGTGCCAGCTCCAACAGCCGCCACCTCTAAGTGGTGACTCAGTTTCCTCATCTGGAAAAGGAAGGCACTGACAGGACCCACCTCAAACACTGGAGGGTGAGGACTGAGGACAGGAACAGGTGCAGGCGCCCAGAACAGTGCCGGGCACACAGTCAGCCCTTACAGCACTTGGCCATGGCCACTGCCTGCCGAGATCCCAGCCAGGTCCTGCCCTTCCACAGCACCTCTGACCTCCACGCTGAGCCCCTGGCACCCTCCCCGTCTGTGCGGCGCAATTTATGACCTGACTACACACCGTCTTGAAACAACTGGGAACGACTGACTACAGCTTAATAAGTGCTACACTGAATCGCAGCTCTGAAACGACACTGCCCCAAGGCCCACACCGCACGGTAGCTGCTAGACGCACGTGCAGATCGCACCCGGAGTGAAGGGCTCCGGCCCAGGCCCTGGACACGCACCCAGCTCCCTCTTCAGTGGAGCGGAGTCTCCTGTGTCATCACTTTGGAGCTGGCTCTTTTCTCCCACGGCTGGGGCTACCCTCCCACTCGGGAAGTCCCCTGCAGCCCAGCCTGGAAGGCCGGCAACACAGGGACAGTGCTGTCCCAGGCACGGGCAACTTGGATGGGCAGCAGCCTGAGCCAGCTCTGCTCTAGACCTCAGAGAGAGAGAGCTCTGTGTACTGCCTCTTGCCATTGCACCGCAGCCCAGGAGGGCCGAGGCTGTACAGAACCTGGGAGAGGGCCGATGAGACCGACCAGGCAGGCCACCTGTGGGTTGTATCTGGAGC